>NC_045434.1:101550013-101683084 GCF_002776525.5 Piliocolobus tephrosceles | reverse complement strand
CATTGTTCAGTTCCCACCTATGAGTGAGAACATGCGGTATTTGGTTTCCTCTTCTTGTGATAGTTTGCTAAGAATGATGGCTTCCAGCTGCATCCATGTCCCTACAAAGGACGCAAACTCATCGTTTTTTATGGCTGCATAGTATTCCATGGTGTATATGTGCCACATTTTCTTAATCCAGTCTGTCACTGATGGACATTTGGGTTGATTCCAAGTCTTTGCTATTGTGAATAGTGCCGCAGTAAACATACGTGTGCATGTGTCTTTGTAGGAGAATAATGTATAATCCTTTGGGTATATACCCAGTAGTGGGATGGCTGGGTCATATGGTACATCTAGTTCTAGATCCTTGAGGAATTGCCATACTGTTTTCCATAATGGTTGAACTAGTTTACAATCCCACCAACAGTGTAAAAGTGTTCCTATTTCTCCACATCCTCTCCAACACCTGTTGTTTCCTGATTTTTTAATGATTGCCGTTCTAACTGGTGTGAGATGGTATCTCATTGTGGTTTTGATTTGCATTTCTCTGATGGCGAGTGATGATGAGCATTTTTTCATGTGTCTGTTGGCTGTATGAATGTCTTCTTTTGAGAAATGTCTGTTCATATCCTTTCCCCACTTTTGGATGGGGTTGTTTGTTTTTTTCTTGTATATTTGTTTGAGTTCCTTGTAGATTCTGGATATTAGCCCTTTGTCAGATGAGTAGATTGCAAAATAAAAGAGGACACAAACAAATGGAAGAACATACCATGCTCATGGATAGGCAGAATCAATATTGTGAAAATGGCCATACTGCCCAAGGTAATTTATAGATTCAATGCCATCCCCATCAAGCTACCAATGAGTTTCTTCACCGAATTGGAAAAAACTGCTTTAAAGTTCATATGGAACCAAAAAAGAGCCCGTATTGCCAAGACAATCCTAAGTCAAAAGGACAAAGCCGGAGGCGTCACGCTACCTGACTTCAAACTATACTACAAGGCTACAGTAACCAAAACAGCATGGTACTGGTACCAAAACAGAGATATAGACCAATGGAACAGAACGGAGCCTTCAGAAATAATGCCACACATCTACAACCATCTGATCTTTGACAAACCTGACAAAAACAAGAAATGGGGAAAGGATTCCCTATTTAATAAATGGTGCTGGGAAAATTGGCTAGCCATAAGTAGAAAGCTGAAACTGGATCCTTTCCTTACTCCTTATACGAAGATTAATTCAAGATGGATTAGAGACTTAAATGTTAGACCTAATACCATAAAAACCCTAGAAGAAAATCTAGGTAGTACCATTCAGGACATAGGCACGGGCAAGGACTTCATGTCTAAAACACCAAAAGCAACGGCAGCAAAAGCCAAAATTGACAAATGGGATCTCATTAAACTAAAGAGCTTCTGCACAGCAAAAGAAACTACCATCAGAGTGAACAGGCAACCTACAGAATGGGAGAAAATTTTTGCAATCTACTCATCTGACAAAGGAGACATTTTCAGACACAAGTTGAATCTACTGTGCATAAAAAGGTTTAATAAAATGGCAATTTTAATAGATAAATGTAAATTTGAGTGTGTAATACCAAATGGAAAGTAGCTGAACCACACAGAGAAAACAAGGCTTTACATATCTCCAAATTTAACTGTTTTACAATAAACAAAGTATTAGAACATGTGAATATTAGAACTTCCTCCCAACTAGAAAGATTTCTTCAGTAAGATATAAATGAAATTAATATAAACTAAAATTATAATTTCTAAAATAGAATTAACAAACCAAATTTAAGCATCTTTAATTAGAGATTGAAAAGAAAGAAGCACAGTGATCTAGAAACCAAATATACTGATTACATAACTATCATATCAGGGTACAGACATTCTTCATATGCTACAAGGTTAGCATCTCTCTCTCTCACACACACACGCTCTCTCTCTCTGGTTCTCTCTCTCACTCTTCCTCAGTCATACAGCACCCTTCCAGGATGATAGTATAGCAGTGTGGAGCTTACAATTTTAATACAAATCAGAATCCCACAGTTTGACTCAACAAAAAGGTAGTTAAAAATTTAGCACTATAGATATTCTGAGGGAAAATAAAATATGAAAAGTATTTCTTGATGATTGAGGCTATCATTATGAATTATAAAACATATAGCTACACAGTCCACTGTGTTTGAACAACCAGTCATTGCAGGTGTAGTAGTGAGGTAGTATTGTTGTCCCCTCCTCGAGACTGATGTTTTTATATGCTGCCCTTCCAGAAAGGTCCAGGTTTTAAAAACTAATTAAAATCAGTTACCAACAAATGTATATTTTCTTTTATTAATCATTTGCTTTTTTTAAATCAGTCTATAAAAGAACGAAACTTTTAAAATCTTGCAGAAGCTGTTTCATCAATAAACTCTCCTAGGGAACTACTACTGCTGTCTGAACCTCTGTGAAATGTAGGCAAGAAAAAGCCATCAAAGGATTACAGGAGATAAAACACCAATCAATGTAGCTGTTAAAGATGACTGTGATTAAATAACCAAATATCAAATATCCAATAAGGTAATTAAATTTGGATTTAAACAAACTAACCACCAGCTGTACATACATTATTAAATATTCTAATCTCTTTCCTGATGCATAGGCATATTCTACATAATGATCAAAGACTGTCCACTGTGCTACTACCATCATTTTAAACACTGACTGATCTGTATGATGGCAGAATTATGGCCATTTTAAATTGCCTTTTAAATAAATTCCCTTTTCTCTTTTTGAATGGTGTGTGTGTGTGTGTGTATATATATATATGTTATATATATTACATATATATAAATTTAAAAAATTTATGTTGAGACCAATGAAGTATATTAACTTAAACATTTGTCTTTAATGAGAATATGATATTGCATATTTGAGACAAAGTTTTAACATATAGATTATATCTATTTTACTAATACTCTCTTTAATAGGTAAAACCCAAGTTGGATAATAAACCACAGATTATTGTAAAATTTGGAATTATCTAGTCAAATAATAGGTCACCAAATAAAATAAAATAAAAAATGTTAATAAAAAGTGTATTCTTATTTATGTTTGGGGAATGGGATGGATTTCACACCACTAAGCCACATGTTTCTGTTTAAGGTTTATAAATTACACTGAAATAAGCAATCTTTCATATTGAGAGATTCAGATTGTATTAAATTTAAAATGTTCATTGATTTGAGCATTGAGAACATCAGGTGATTAACCTAATGATGTTTTCAAGGAGAAACAAGTGAAACACTTCATAATCCTTGGTAGTGGCACTAAACCATGTTCATTAATAGAAGAAAAATAGATCAGAAGTAGTTGTTCATAGTTGATTTAATTTACATGTTATCTACTGAATTAGACTTTTTATGGCAACCTGAAATAACAGCAGAGATTAGCTCTCAAAAGACAATGAGTTTATTTAAAAGAAGGATTGCAAACAGGAATGCACCAGGTATAGCAAGTTGTAGGTACATCTGAGAGGTTGGGGTAGGGGGAAACTTTTAAAGGCAAAAAGAAGTCCACAGAAACTACTTTAAAACAAAGTTTATTGGTCACAGAAGGTGACTGCAGGAGTTGGCATTGGCTTATTGGTGGAGACAGCCATTGCTAGGCATGTGTTCTTGAGAGAACATTTTATCTGCAATGCTGTAGTCTTGAATATAATACAGTTACAGAAATACGTGTGTCCATGTAGAATGAGCAAAGTGTGTAAGACCTGCTGATGGCGTAAAGCATGTAGGATGTGCCATAATCTCTTGCGGGTTTTAGGGAGTCCTTGTGATAGTTCTTATCTCAGATATACGAGCATGGGCTCCCCTCCTTCATGACCCTCCAGCTCCACTTCACCTGGATCTGACCATAGTGGACTTCATCTTGATAGTAACAACTTTCACATCAAAGTTTTAAGAAAATATTCTTTTTCCTCTTGGAGTGTAGGTAGCAAGAGGCAAGACTGGAAGTGGGGAACCCAGCTGGTACAGCAGTTCGTGGAGGAGAGGTTGGAAGCTTGGAGGAAAGAAGTGTTTGTGAAAAGGCAGAGGAATAGACACATGGGAGAGGGATGTCAGAGCTGAATGAGCGGACTTCTTGATGAGAAAAGGAGGACTTTTGAATTACTCTCAGATTTCTGACTTTCAGGGTGGCTGGGTCCAAATATGTAAGTGGAAGTTTTGGTGGTAGGGTAGTGAGGTGTTTCCTCACTGTTAGTTTCTCTCTCTCTATTCTGTCAATGTGGCTTAAGATAAGGCCATCAGCTGTCAGTGGACAGTCAGAATCATGACTGGGGATAGGGGTGAGGATATTTGGTATAGATAATTGTTTCAAAATATGGGAATACAAACTTGAGTGTAGGCTTTTGTGATAGTGTTGAGAGCTCTTCTGAAGATAAAGGTGAGACTGTCCTATAGATATTACTTTTTCCAGCCAATCCATTTGGAAAAACATGACAAGGTGGTTGAGTTTCTCTTTTCTCTCTGTTTGGACATGGACAATGCAAATGTGACAGAAGAGCAAGGTGCAGAAATGCTGAGGGAGTTTGAAAAGGGTGTAATTATAGTGATAAACCATGAAACCTGACTTTGAACCAGAAAGGGTGGAATCCATGGGTTGTGGCACAATGCATGGTCAAACAGCCCTTATAGTTAAAATAAAGAAGCAAAAGTGAATGGCAAGATGTGGTCTTATAGTTGGGGCACGACTGTTTCAGATTTTGATCTGGTGGTGAGGTTCTTCATGACTATGGTCATGGGTGTCTCTGGTGGGGTGTAGACAAGTGCAATTGGAGAAGAAGTGAGAGTGTTGAGGGTGTTGGGTGGATAATCTGTGTGGATGCTAGAATTGCTAAGAACTGTGGCAGTAGTTGGGTGTGAGGAAGCATGAGAGGTGAGAGCTAATATTATCACTAAAAATCAGGGTGTGGGAAGTATGGGGCATGATTATGTGTTGGGCAGATATGGTGAGAAGACTTTCTAGGTTGTTGAACACCTCTAGTGTTGGCTTATTGGGTAGAGGGAGGGGAGCTCTGATTGGAAGTTGTAATGGTGACTATTGTTGAATATCACACTATTGATGAATTATCACAATAGTGACTAAGTTGAATATCTGACTATCTACTGTGTAGAGTGGGAGATTCAGATTTAGATTTGCTGTTTTGAAAATACAATGGTTTCTTGAGGAAGTAGCCAGAGAAAGCGGCAAATGGGTGTTCACATGGTTATTGAAGACGAAAACTGACATTTGGATACAAATTTTAGGGAGATTTGAAGATAAATCTTAACTATAAAAGTGAGTTATGCCAGAAAGAAGGATATTGTGATAAGGACCCGTCAAATGAACATTGCTTTAGGTGTGTCTGACAAATTCCTATTTTTTGATTACCTGATGTATGCCTTATAATATTTTCTTAACCAACTCCTTTATTTTGTTTGGTTTTCTGTATTTGTATATGTGTGTTTTTTCTTCCGTTTTAAAATTACCATAAGAAAACTAATAAAACACTCAAAAAATGAGGGAAATACTTTATATTTCATGAAAAAAACTTAACATTATAAGTATATTAACAGCTTTATTTGTAATTGTTTTATTTCCTCTCCTTTACTTCCTCTCCCTCCTCACTTCCCATGTCCAATCTTTCCTCCTCCTTATTCTTCTTCTTCTGTTTTGAAACTGAGTCTCGCTCTGTTGCCCAGGCTGGAGTGCAGTGGTGCCATCTTGGCTCACTGCAACCTCCGCCTATCAGGTTCAAGCAATTCTCCTGCCTCAGCCTCCCTCGTAGCTGGGAGTACAGGTGCATGGCACCACACTAGGTTAATTTTTGTATTTTGGGTTACTGGTGTGAGCCACTGCTCCTGGTCCCATGTCCAATCTACCCCAAGGTCTGACCTGGATTATGTAATCACCATGTGGCTTGTTTGTGGTTTTACACAAGTCAAATCCATGAAGCAGAGTATGTAATACTTCAAGCTCAGTCTGTTGGTTGAAGCAAGTTGTAAGGCAATGTCCCTGGATAAAAGGGGATAGGTAAGAGACTGCACATCATGATAGGGGAAAGGCACATGTGTTCAGCAGAGAGAATGGCTGGAAGCTATTTTTACAGATGCACAAATGTACCTGACAAACTATCAGATTGACAAATGTTCAAAAGCTTGACACTATACCCTGCTGGCAAGTTTGTGAGGGAAAAGGCATGTTTGCCAGTGGTGATGAAAAATGTTACAACCTCTATGGAGGGAATCTTGAATATCTAATAAATTTAAAAACACATTTACTCTGTCTTCCAAGTAGTCTTATAAGTAGCTAGGACTCAGGTGTGTGCCACCACACTTAGCTAATTTTTATTTTTTATGTTTTTGTAGAGACAGGGCTTCACTATGTTGCTCAGGTTGGTCTTGAACTCCTGGCCTCAAGGCGACTCTCCTGCCTCAGCCTCTCGAGGTGCTGGGATTACAGGCGTGAGCCACTGTTTCTGGCCTATACTTCTCTTTGACCACAGTAATCCTACTTCTAAAAATTAGCCATAAGGTCTATCAGCAGAATTATCCAACTGAAGAAGTGAGAAAAAAAGAACAAAAAAGAAAAGAAAGAGATCCTCAGGTACTGGAGGAACAGTATCAAAAGGTCTAACAGATGTGTAGTTTGGGTCTCAAAATGAGGTGAGAGAAAGAACGAGACTGATTTTTGTTTTTGAGGTAATAATTGTGAAATTATTCAAATTAGGTAAAAAGCTGAAAAATTACAGATTCAAAAAGCTCATGGAACTTCAAGGAGGCTTAAAAACAAAGAAAGTTATATGTAGATGCCTCACAATCAAACTGAAAATTAAGACAAGCGGAAAAAAATTAAATGTAGCCAAAGGATGCAGGACAGAAAACGCTGGTACCTTAGTAGCATCAAGCACACCCGATTTTGATTACTCTCATCGTCCTCCAGTAATACAAACAGGATGATTTGGAGAAATTATTGATTATGGGACTGAGGCTGGAAATATATAAGACGAACCTGGGGCATCTCATAATGCCAGAGTGAGTGTCCTTTCCCATGAAAAATGGAGTAAAACAAAACAAACACCATGATGGGGCACGTGAAAGGGCCCAGGAGGCAACTGAAAGCGCTTGCGATGGCCAAAACAGCAACAGTTTGAGCAACAAAACAAAGAAGGATCAAACTGTAACCCCGCATAGAAAAATGAATATCCAAGATTCCATACTGCTATGAAGAAATAACTGAATACATACATTCATGAGGGGGAGAATAGACACATCTGTGTGGAGTAAGTCCGTATAATTTACACGGATAATCCACCCACAAGGAAGTAGAGCACAAGTTCACACTCCTTAAATGTGGGCAGCACATAGGGACTTTTTCTAAAGGGTCCAGCATGGAAAACGTGAAAAAGCCTGAATTCACAGTGGAGAAGGCTGATGAAGTGGAGCTGGAAGGTCATGAAGGAGTGAAGCCCATGCTTGTATATTTGAGATAAGAACTATCACAAGGACTCCCTAAAACCCACAAGAGATTATGGCACATCCTACATGCCTTACACCATCAGCAGGTCTTACACACTTTGCTCATTCTGCATGGCCACACGTATTTCTATAACTGCATTTTCTTCAAGACTGCAGCATTCCAGATAAAATGTTCTCGCAAGAACACATGCCTAACAATGGCTGTCTGCACCAATAAGCTAATGCCAACTCCTGCAATCAGCTGCTGTGACCAGTACATTCATTTCCAAGCAGCTTCTGTGGACTTATTTTTCCCTTTAAAAGTTTCCCCTTATCCCAACCTCTCAGGATACACCTGTGACTTGCTATACCTGGTGCATTCCTGATTCCAATCCTTCATTCAAACAAACTCATTGTCTTTTAAGAGCTAATCTCTGCTATTATTTTAGGTTGCCATAGTAAGTCTAGTTCAATAGATAACATGTAAATTAATTCAACTATGAACAACTACTTTGGATCTCTGTTTCTCCTATTAATGAACATGGTTTAGTGCCACTACCAAGGATTATGAAGTGTTTCATTTGTTTCTCCTTGAAAACATCATTAGGTTTATCACCTGATGTTCTCAATGCTCAAAGCAATGAACATTTTAAACTTAATAAAATTTTCACTCTGAAAGGTCCCTTTTTTTTCAGTGTAATTCATAAGGTTTAAACAAAAGCATGTCGCTTAGTGGTTTGAAATCCATCCCCCAAACAGAAATAAGAATATACTTTTTATTTAAATTTTTTATTTCATTTAATTTGATGAACTATTATTTGAGTAGATAATTCCAAATTCTACAATAATACGTAGTTCATTATCCAACTTGGATTTTATCTATTAAAGTGAGCACTAGTAAAAAAGATATGATCTATAGGTAAAAACATTTCTCTTTAAACATGTAATATTATACTCTTATTAAAGAAGAACAACATTTAAGTTAATATGCCACACTCCACTGGTCTCAACTAACTTAAAAAATTTAAAAATTTAAAAAATAGCACTCAAATTGCGAAAAGAAAGTTCATTTAAAAGGTGCTTATCTATACAATGTTATTTATCTGCTGAGTACCCTTAAACAAATCATTTTTCCAGCGGTCCATTATCAACTCTGTTTGCTCATCTAGAAAATGCAGTCATGGCGGGATAGTGTCCTTGTAGAATGATATAAGCACTAAATTCGTTTTTCTCTGTAATGCACCTAGAACAATGCCAAGCATGTTTCAGTGCTTTTAAAACTGTTAGTCCTTTTCATTTCCCATAAAATATTTCCTTGGTAATCTCCCTTTCCAGGTGACATGTACAAAAGTAATACAAACAGCACTCAGTGGAAGGTCTTTGCAGATGCTTCTCACAATAAATCTGGACTAAAGTCCATGCCTAAGTTCTTACTGAGGAAGGGGACAACGCCAGCCCAGAGCTTCAGTAGAAGCAGACGGTGTGAAGAAAGCTTCTTCCTGCCTTCTCCTCCATTTGCAACAGCAGCTCCTCCAGACTGTCTTCCATGTCGTCTGACTGCTGCAGGCACTGGCAAAGCTCATAGATGAGGAAAGCTCCCAGGGTGGCATCTTCCAGGGTATCTTTGATGTCCATGTTGATCACGTGCACAGGCTGCAAGGTCTGCTGTTCTCTGGAACACAGATCTTCCACCACTGTGTCATAGACACTCTCCTCACAGGTGAAGATGACATCAAACAAATCAGTGCACTCCTGAAATCTTTCTGGACAGGGCTTGATTCTCTCATTTCTTCCCAAGATGTGTAAGATTCCATTGTGGGTGTAACATTCTCTATCTTTCCTGAGGAGGTCATTGTACATCTCCTTATATGTTGTTGCAAAATCATAAACTACAGGATGACCGGGTCTTGGTCCTGGTAGCCTCACGTGAGATTCAGTTCCGAAAGACCGGACACTCAGCCCTTTTCTCCTGAGGATGCTGTGGGCCTCCATGCTCCTGTTGATGTTGCTCACACACACCACAGCCACCCTGAGTGAGGAGGAGAGCATGATGGCGGCCACTGGGAACCAGAGAGACACAGCCGCCTCAGCTGCAGCACGTACTATGAGCCAAGGAGACGACCACCTATACCCAGGTCTTCCAAATGAGCTAATGTGGAGGCACAGGAGGCAGGTTGATATTGAGTCACCTTAATTAATGGGTGGAGACTTCATGACTTCTGGATTGATTAGGTTGTGATAATGGACTCCTAACTCATCACAAGAACCATCAAGATGATTAAATTACCTCAAGCAGTAACTCTCCACAAAGATGGCACCACCCAGTCCGGATTCATTTAAAATCTGGAGTTTGCTCTGTTGGTTCTACTAGTGAATGGGGGCTGCTATTGACAATGGTCAAGACAATTAAGCTTCCTGCGAGCATGTCATAGGACTCTCCAGGGACCTTCAGACATGAAATTGGATGATAAACATGCTGACAATTTCCAAGGCCGCACCCTATTTAATGATAAATTACAAGTATTGTTGCTTGTTTTAATTTTCACAATGTTCAAGAAGTGCAGTTGCATAAATCATAGGACCACTGTATATAGCTTTGTCCAGAAACTCACAAATTTTTTTCACCAATACAAAAAGAATCCCATTCTGAACAACATATCTGCTTATGCTATTTTAAGAGTTATTGAACACTACATTTTTCTGCATTTGATATTATTGAACTCATAATGATTCTTCAGGGAATGCAGGAATTGATGCAATCCTCTGCCTCCAAGTACAGCTGTGTTTGAGCTTTACTACACTTAAATGCAATGTTTAGAATTTTTTTAGTAGTTGCATAATTTATTAAGAAAATAAAAGAGATTTTAAAATTATGAATGGGGTTTCAAAAAATAAGGTAATCACATCACTTTTGAATTGATTAGATTATGATAATGGACTGCTACTCACAAATACAATCAAAATGATTAAATTCCTAATTCAGTAACTCTCCACACAGGTGGCCCCACCCAGTCAGGAATGATTTATAGGTGAGCTCACCCTCACCTCACCCGGCCCAATTTTACTTGTTTTTATTAGTCTTTCTTAAATGTATGTATAGCTCACATTCATTTCAGTATAAATCAGATCAGAGACATCACTTTTGTCCCTGGTGCAGGGACAAAATCTATCTTTGAAGCAACATACTGTAGTTTTCTACATCCCTCTTACAGTGATTCTTACATTGCAAATACAGCAGGTTCTCAAATAACATCTTTTTTTTTTTTTGAAACACAGTTTTGCTCTGTCAACCTGGCTGGAGTGCAGTGGTGCCGTCATGGCTCACTGCAGCCTCAAACTCCTGGGCTCAATCAGTCCTCCTACTTCAGCCTCCAGAGTAGCTGGAACTACAGGTGTGTACCACCATGTCTGGCTTTTTTTTTTTTGTAGAGGATGGGGTTTCACCATGTTACCCAGGCTGGTCTCAAATTCCTGGGCTCAAGTGACCCACCCGCTTCAGCCTCCCAAAGTGCTGGGATTACAGGCATGAGCCACTGTGCCCAGCCTCAAATAATATCATTTTATTATAATATTAATTTAAAAAATTGACTTCCAGCAGGCCAATGTCTGCGTGGGGTTTGCATATTCTCCCCATGTCTGTGTGGGTTTTCTCTGGATACTCTTGTTTCCTCCCACATCCCAGAGATGTACAAATTAGATGAACTGACATCTCTATGGTCCCAGTGTGAGGGTGTGCCCTGTGCCCCGGATGGGGTCCTGTCCAACACTGGGTCCTGCCTCACACCTAGAGCTGCCAAGATAAGTTCCAGCCACCTGCCACCCTGAACTGGAATCATCAGGTTGGAAAATGAGTGAATGAATACAAATTATTGAAAAATAAAAATTCATAAAACCTGCAGTAATCATACAAATGCAAGACAATAACGATGAGAGTACAAAATAGATCAGCCAGCCTGCAGTGTCTGTCATTATTGATTTTTTAATTGTGTAGTAGTATGAGGTGCTCCTTACAATTTTTTCTTTGCAAACATTTATTCCTTGGTTTAACTTACCACAACTGCAACCACCATCACCCACTGATTCACCAAAAATTAGGTGAATAATAATCTTACTAGGTTTTATTAGGCTTTCTTAATTGTATGTACAGCTCACATTTGTTTCTAAGTTTAATATTCTAAGTGTGCTGAATCTTTATTTGGCAATTTGGTGATGTTTTTGTGACTCTTGTTCATATCAATTAGCCTATGATAAAATTAATTTTATTATTCATCATTTCACTTGAAGTCATTGTTTTGGGTTTGGTGGCTCACGCCTGTAATCCCAGCACTTTTGGAGGCCGAGGCAAGGGGATCACCTGAGGTCCAGAGTTCGAGAACAGCCTGGCCAACATGGTGAAACCCTGTCTCTACTAAAGAAATACAAAAAAATGTGCCGGGCATGGTGGCGGGTGCCTGTAATTCCGGCTACTCCAGAGACTGAGGCAGGAGAATTGCTTGAACCCGGGAGGCGGAGGTTGCAGTGAGCAGACATCATGCCATTGCACTCCAGCCTGGGCAAGAAGAGCCAAACTCCATCTCAAAACAAACAAACAAACAAACACACAAACACACAAACAAATTAGGAAACACCTTAAAGTTTCTCAAAGTGTGTTCTTAGACTAGCAGCATTAGCATTAATTGGGAACTTGTAAAAAATGAAAATGTAGACCCCAAACCAGTGAATCACAAAGTCTAGTGGTGAACCCCAGAGGTTTGTGTTCTTTTCTTCCCATTTCCATGAATTGTTCAGGTTCACATAAGTGATAATGTTTGGAAAGTCTTCTCTCAAGTAGGTTTCTCTGTGGGGAACACAGGAGATAAACTGTCTGAATTGCTGTGTATCTCTCCTTCACCCTGACACAGGGGCCACATCGTGGCTGGGTACAGGATTGCTGGGCTGTAGTCCTTTCTCTCAGTAGTCCTTAACTGCCATGCTACTGTCTGTTCCAGCGCGAGAGATAAAAAGTCTAATTCCAGCATCATTCTTCTTCTGTAGATAAGATGCTCTTTTTAATTGGATGTTTTGTAAAATTTTTCTCTTTCTCCTTAGTGTTCAAAATTTTTACCAGCAGATGCCTCAATGTTTCTTATTTCTCTTCACTCTAGTCCAGTATTTCTCCATTTTTTCATCAATCCCCACTTATGGAGCCTTTTAAGACACTTTTTCCTAATCGCCGTCTCATGCAATTTTAATAGCACAGATATATTGTATATTTGTTTATGTACTGTATTTGTGCTTTATATATAAAGAGAGTGAGATTTTTATTCACTCCCCCAAGAATCAATATTTGCCCCATTAGGGACAGTATCACCCCCTTTTCATCTCTGTTGAGAGAGCATGGTTTAACCTGAAACAGTGAGCCTTTTATTACAGTTCAAGGAATAATCTACTATTCTTGGTTTAATTATTGTCTTCTCTCCATTAATACCTTTTACTGCTTGTGACACTGTGTTATTCTTGATTTACCCTCCAAGTCCCTTATCTTTTCCTCATGGTTTCTTATATTTTTGCTTCCTGTTTTGAAATATTTGTGAAATCAAATTTGGATCTCAAGGAAGACCATCCCGTCTCTCAATTCACTCACTAAATTATTTATTAGTTTGGCCTCAGAAAGCATGGCCCCCTTGAATTTTTTTAATGGGGTTGTTTTTTTCTTGTAAATCTGTTTAAGTTCCTTATAGACGCTGGATATTAGACCTTTGTCAGATGCATAGTTTCCAAATATTTTCTCCCATTCTGTAGGTTGTATACTTTGTTGATAGTTTCTTTTGCTGTGTGGACCCTCTTACGTTTAACTAGATCTCACTTGTGAATTTTTCCTTTTGTTGTTCCTCTGGTGTCTTCGTAATGAAATACTTGTGCTTTCCCCTGCCCAGGATGGTATGGACTAGGTTGTCTTCCAGAGTTTTGATAGTTTGGCATTTGACATTTAAATCTTGAATCTACCTTGAGTAGATTTTTGTATATGGTATAAGGAAGGGGTCAAGCAGCAATCTTCTGCACGTGGCTAGCCAGTTATCCCAGCACCATTAATTGAATTAGGGAGTGTTTTCCTCATTGCTTGTTTTTGTCAGGTTTGTCGGAGATCAGATGATCAGGTGTGTGGCCTTATTTCTGGGCTCTCTACTGTACCATCAGTCTATGTACCTGTTTTTGTACCAGTACCATGCTGTTTTGATTACTGTAGCCCTGTAGTATAGTTTGATATCAGGCAATTTAATGCCTCCAGTTTTGGTCTTTTTGCTTAGGATTGCCTTGGCTATTCAGGCTCTTCTTTGGCTCTTTACACATTTTAAAATAGTTGTTTTTTTGTTCTATAAAGAATGTCATTGGTTGGTTGATAGGAATAGTGTTGAATCTGTAAATTGCTTTAGGCAGTATGGCCATTTTAATGATCCCATCCATGAGCATGAGATATTTTTTCCATTTTTTGTGTCTTCTCTGATTTCTCTGAGCAGTTTTTGTAATTTTCATTGTAGAGATCTTTCACCTCCCTGGTTAGCTGTATTTCTAGGTATTTTATTCTTTTTGTGGCAGTTATGAATGGGACAACCTTTCTGATTTGGCTCTTGGCTTGGCTGTTGTTGATGTACAGGAATGCTAGTGATTTTTGTGTTTTAATTTTGTATCCTGAAACTTTGCGGAAGTTGTTTATCAGCTGAAGGAGCTTCTGGGCCAAGACTATGGGGGTTTTCTAGATATAGGATCACATCGTCTGCAAATAGAGATATTTTGTCTTCTTCTCTTCCTATTTTTATTTCTTCCTCTTTTTATTTCTTTCTCTTGCCTGATTTCTCTGGCCAAGACTTCCAATACTATGTTGAATAGGAGTGGTGAGAGAAGGCATCCTTGTTTTGTGCCAATTTTCAAGGGGAATGCTTCCAGCCTTTGCCCATTTGGTATAACATTCGCTGTGGTTTTGTCATAGATGGCTCTTATTATCTTGAAGTATGTTCTTTTAATACCTAGTTTATTGAGAGTTTCTAACATGAAGGGGTTTTGAATTTTATCAAAAGTCTTTTCTGCATCTGTTGAGATAATCATGTGTTTTTATCTTTAGTTCTGTTTATGTGATGAATTATATTTATTGATTTGCATATGTTGAATCAACCTTGAATCCTGGGGATGAAGCCTACTTGATTGTGGTGGATTAGCTTTTTGATGTGGATTCATTTGCCTACTTGATTGTGGTGGGTTACCTTTTTCATGCTGGATTCATTTGCAAGTATTTTGTTGAGAATTTCTGCATCGATGTTCATTAAGGATATTGGCCTGAGGTTTTCTTTTTTTTGTTGTGTTTCCACCAGGTTTTGGTATCAGGATGATGCTGGCCTCATAGAATGAGTTGGGGAGGAGTCCCTGCTCCTTAATTTTTTGTAATAATTTCTGTAGGAATGGTAACAGCTCTTCTTTATACATCCGGTAGAATTCGGCTATGAATCCATCAGGTCCTTGGCTTTTTCTTGTTGGTAGGCTATATATTACTGACTCATTTTTGGAGCTGATTATTAGTCTGTTCAGGGAATCAATTTCTTCCTGGTTCAGTCTTGGGAGGGTGTATATGTCCAGGAATTTAATCATCTACTCTAGCTTTTCTAGTTTGTGTGCATAGTGGTGTTCATAGTAGTTTCGGATGATTATTTTTATTTCTGTGGGGTCAATGGTAACATTTCATTTGTCATTTCTAGTTGTGTTTATTTGGATCTTCTCTCTTTTCTTCTTTATTAGTCTAGCTAGTGGACTGTTTATTTATTTTATCATTTTTTTTTCAAAAAACCAACTTCTGGATTCATTGATCTTTTAAATGGTTTTTCATGCCTCCATTTCCTTCAGTTTAGTGCCTCTCATTTTGGTTATTTCTTGTTTTCTGCTAGCTTTGGGGCTGATTTTTTCTTGCATATCTAATTCTTTCAGTTCTTTCAGTTGTGATGTCGGGTTGTTAATTTGAGAATCTTACAACTTTTTGATATGGGCATTCGGTACTATGAATTTCCCTTTTAACACTGCCTTACCTGTGTCACAGAGATTCTGATATGTTGTATCTTTATTTTCATTAGTTTCAAAGAACTTCTTGATTTCTGCCTTAATTTCATTATTTTCCCATAAGTCTTTCAGGAATATGTTGTTTAATTTCTATGTAATTTCATATTTACCCAAAAGTCATTCAGGAACATGTTGTTTAATTTCCATGCAATTTCATGGTTTTTTCATGGTTTTGAGCGATTTTCTTAGTCTTGACTTCTATTATATACTGTGTCATGGCCTGAGAGTGTGTTTGGTTTGATTTTTGTTCTTTTGCATTTGCAGAGGATTATTTTATGTCCAATTATGTGGTTAGTTTTAGAGTATGTGCCATATAGTGGTGAGAAAAATGTATCTTTTCTTTTTTTTTAGGTTTCAATATTTTATTCAAGTTTTTTTTTTTTTAAGTGATGTTAATTACAGCATTTCAAGGGGAGGATCTAATTCCATACAAAATGGAAGACTCTAAAATGTACCCATTAAACTGCTAAAAGACAAATTGAATGGTGAGAATACAACAGAAGTCCAATATAGATTCTGAGTGTTGTCACCATGTGATTGCAATCACACAGACAATTCCAAGCTTATAGCTGGAACTCCTGGAAGCTATTTCATATTCTGGTGCCAGGGCAAAAATTATAACACAAGAAGGAATAAGTCCTGAATTATTGGCTTCATCACATTCCTTAAATATTGGGTGGTTTTTGCAAATTGTGGCTTTCCAATCTACTTTAAACCTACAGACACATTGGCTTAAGATATATTGTCGTGTAGTCTCACCCTCTGATTCCCAGAGCCCAGTCTCTTCAGGACCATAGCACCCCACTGCTGGCCTGGCCCTCCACATTCAGTCTACTCTGATGCCTTTCCTAATGCAACTAATTGCTTTTGAGTCTCCAGCACCATCTCAAAAAAAAAAAAAAAAAAAAAAACTTTTCAGTTTCTACTTACCCATAACTTGTAAGTCCCCCTACAGTGCAAGGAGTGTGCTAAGAAAACTAGTTTTTCATTTTAACTCTTACTCTCCACAGCTCCCAACAACAGGGGATGTGAAATGACAGGGGAAGTGTTAGAGGCATCTGTTTCCTAAAACCATTATCACTCGCAGGCTTAGAGAATACTTCACAATGTTGGCCATTTACCACTTGAAGGTAAACTAACTCCATATTTTCTCTGCCACTAGATTAATTTTTGAAAAGATGAGACTGTCTCTCCAGAAACTCAAATTGCACAGAGACTGTAAAAGGAGCCAAGAGTACAAAAATAAGCAAATAAAAATGATCCTTTGTCCAGGATTTTCCTTCTTCAAGGGAAGACGCTCTGGATACCTCCATGAGCTTTGCTTTCACACAGCTCAGGGGAGGCTGCAAGGTCCTCTCCATGCAGGTGTTACCAGCAGAGGGCACACTCCCTCCCCGTCCTCCACGAGGCTCCACCGGAAACGCCAGTGCACGGTTTGGAATACTAAGTAGAAGGAAGGTTTATCACCATCACCCCCCTTTACATAACTGGGTAAACGGAGTCACAACCAGAATTGGAAGCAGCTTGCCTGGAGAACACACAATCAGGAAAAGTGTGTGGGTATCCAGAATCTCCCCAAACCCACTATTTGCTCAGTGACTCTAGGGATTTAGTTTTACTAGTCAAAGTTTTATTAGTCTTCAACAAAATGAGAAAAAGTTTTATTAGTCTTCAACAAAATGAGAAAAATACCAGCAATTGCATGTATATATTTGAGTGTGTATTGCTTATATATAACTGTGAATGTGTGTGTGATGTGAATTCTTCCACTGCCCTTTTGTGCCTAAGGACTGGGACTGTCCATATTCTCAGAGTATAGTTTCCTGATTTTTTAGTTTTAAATACTCTGTCTTTAATGGTATCAATGAAAAAATCATAACTTTGCAATATCTTTACTTGTCAAAATATAAAGTGATAACTCTAGGTTCTTCTCCAAAATTAAAGTATACACATACACACACACACACACACACACACGTCCACAAAACCCAAAAGTCTAGAAATTCTTCCTCTCTAGAGCCCAAATGTTCATTTCTTTTTATTTTTATGTTTTTCCTATGGCTGTACCATGGCCCCAATCTCAGTCAGAGCCACAGAAGAATACAACACTCGGTGGTAACCTGAGTGTGTTACAACCACCGCACTTGGGAGTGGAGAATGGGGCACATGGATCTGTGCATGTGGCTGCGGCCCCATGGGGATATTTCCTGACACTGACAGCATAGTCTTCGTGGGCAGGTACCCAACTTCTGTTGGGAACCTGTGTCCAAGCTAGTATGCCAGGCTTCATCCACACCAGCATCATAGAGGTAGCCAGGCCCAACTCCCACAATGAGATCATCCAGAATGGCCACAAATAAAAGCCTTTGGAAAACATATGGTCTGCTCCATACACATAGAGCAAAAAGCTTGCTGAGGAGGCTATACTGGCAGCTAATGGGTGAACACTGAAAAATGGTGGTATCTTGTACATTTGTGCCTTAAGACCTATGTATATCTATGAGGAAGGAAGCCCAATCCTTTCTGCCACTACAAATGAGGCCCCATTACAATGGGATCCTGTCAAGTGTCAGCAAGTTATCCACAGTCAACACAATCTATGTTGGCAACGTGGCCTGGGCCCACATTCTGGTCTTGTGGGCAGGACCCCAAGAAGGCCCCAAGCATCCGAGGTCAGTTCCACTACATCTCAGATGACACGCCTCACCAAAGCTATGATAACCTTAGTTACACCCTGAGCAAAGAGAGATGCCTCTGCCTTGATTCCAGATGGAGCCTTCCTTTAGCCCTGATAGGCTGGATTGGCTTCCTGCTGGAAATAGTGAGCTTCCTGCTCAGGCCAATTTATACCTGTCGACTCCCCTTCAATCGCTACACAGTGACATTGTCAAATAGCATGTTCACCTTCTCTTGCAAGAAGGCTCAGCGAGATCTTGCATATAAGCTGCTCTACAGCTGGGAGGAAGCCCAGCAGAAAACCATGGAGTGGGTTGGTTCCCTTGTGGACCGGCACAAGGAGACCCTGAAGTCCAAGACTCAGTGATTTAAGGATGACAGAGATGTGACTGTGGGTATTGTTAGGAGATGTCATCAAGCTCCACCCTCCTGGCTTCATACAGAAGGTGACAAGGGCACAAGCCCAGGTCTTGCCTCCTCCCTTTCACCCAATGGCCAACTTATTGTCTTCCTCATGTCATCAAAACCTGTGAAGTCACTCGCCCAACAGGAAGCTTTCTGTGCTAACCATATACCAAAGGACAGACAATGTGATTTGCCGTTACCGAATATCAGTGGCTAATTCTGAACAATTTGGGGTCTCTTTTTAACTTGAGGGTCTCTTTTGACTATCGGAGCTCCATTTCCCCTCTTAAATGAGAAAGCATTTCTTTTTTTTTTTTTAATCTCCCACAGTTTTTAATCTTCACACAGTTTCAATGAAAAGAGCAATAAATGCTTTAATGCTCAACCTGGAGGGAGGCATGGCTTCTGTTAATACATACTTCCCTCCTTTCCCTTTCATTTCCAGATATCACCATCTCCAATTTAGAAGAGTACCATGAAACCAGGATTTAGGGGTGGGCAGAGTAGTGGGAGGGTCAGGAAGGGTGGATGAAGGCTGAATAAGCACTAGTATGTTTCAGGGATCTACAACCTGACCTACATATGACATATATTACCTCACTTAATACTCATCAGAAACCTCTGATGAGAGGTGACTATTTCCATTTCATCGGGAGGAAACTTGTTCATGGTCACACTAAGTGATTACTGACTAGACCTGCTACCAGGGAGTCAGCGTTGAAAGTCCTTATCTTTCCACTGAAACACTCAGCCTGAATTTGTCTTGTCAGTGGCACAGCAGAGCACTGGAGCATGGGGTGCCATTCCTTGAGAGAGCCCCAACTCCTTTGGGTTACCTCCTTCTTGCCCTATTCCATGCAGGGGACTCCCTAGAACCCAAGAGAATCCCTGAGGGGTACCTGAAAAGGTTTGCATGCCTTACCAAATGGCCCTGAGCAGGGGAGAGAAAAACAAAAATGCATTTAGCCTCCAGCAGCTTCAGTGCTAATTTCCTTGAAGGTCTGTAGAACACACCTGGCTGTGTGTGTGTCGGTCATTCTGGTTATTCATAACCCTGCATTTCACCCTTTCAAATCACACAATGAAGCCATACCATGGGTTCCCGGGCAAATAAAGAGAACGAGGGTGAGCTTCCCAGAAAATTTATCTCCTACTCAGCTCAAAAAGTAGAAATCTACTATCCCACATCCCCAGATTTAACTGTCTCTCCCTCCTTTTTTATCCAACTTTCCATTAAATCACATCCTATTTTCCTTTATTCTTCCATCTCCTTAGCTTCTCCTTCCCTACATCTCCCCTTTTATCACTGGTCCCCACATTCCTGTCAATTTCCCTGAGGAGGGGAGGCCAACAAAGACAAGTTTGGGGACTTCAGTGATGACATAGTCATTAACTAACCAAAGAAGCAACGGTCGAAAGAAACACTTTCAGGGGGATTAGGGACAGAGTTTAACTGAAGTGGGTGAAGAGGTTGCTGTGGGTCCAGAGTGTGGGAAGGGAAGCTGTCTCCCTCTAGACCTGGGTATATCTCAGCCACGACAAGGGTCACACTCAACATCAAGATGGCTTCTTTCTTATACAGAAAATTTACGAATGGTTAATCAAGTGAATTTGATTACCACAACGGAGACAGTTTCAAAGTTCATTCTGAACGGAAAAAGGGAAAACATTCTGGCCCAAACGAAAAGGCTTCTGCCACCCCAAAACACCAAGGGACAGATGACCAGCACCAGCATCAGGGTGGAATTGCACTAGGCCAGCGGGGTAGAGTGAAAAATGGAACATCCCTCCTGCCCCATCCACTGAACAAAATGCAAGAGCCAGCACCTGTCCTGCTCTTATAAGCCATGCCCACCATCCATATGTTTATGACAAATAGCATGGGAAGGATAGGAGGGTGATGGAATCTGGGACAAGAGCCTTTCCCCCTGGTTTTTCAGCTGAGTGAAACCCCACTCTTACTGACCAAGGAGGGCAATGTTCAAAGAGAAGTGATAGGAAAGGTTATACCTCCAATGGACAGTGAGGGGTGATCGCAGAAAGAGAGGAAGAAATTAGATGGGCCAGCAGTCTCAACTGGAAAAGCACCAAAGACTCGGAGTGTTGCCGCCAACAAAATGCACCATCCGTTCTTACAACTGAGGGTGCCAGGCAGGCAGATCTACCGCACCAAGCAAGCCTCGCTGTACCTCACGCGATGCACCACACGGGGGCAGCACCACTTCTCGGCGGGAAGAGCAAGGAAGCCTGACCCAGTGGGGATTTTTGCCTCCCTTTCCTCCACCTAGGTGGCTCTGCAGGGTACCTGGCAAAGGAATGAATGAAAACACAGGCAATTGCTCAGTCACCGGCTTAACGGCTAGGTGTGTATGAGTACAGAGAATGGAGCTGAGCCGAAGTCACCGGGAAAAGCCACAGGAACCAGTGGGGCTTGAATGAGGCCTTGAATTCCTCGGTCCAGGCAATGGGCACAGCCTGGGCAGTGGTGCAGAGAAAGACGAGGGGCATGAGGAGGACCGCCCGCCTGCTAGGAAGCGTGTATGGAGGGCAGATGAGGAACTCAGGTGCCAGACTCAGGTTTTCACCACCTGACAGCCAGGCTCTGAGGGCCAGAATGGGGCTGGGAACCTGTGATGGCCTGCTGAGAACTGGCAACCAGAGGCCAACTCTTATGTGAAATCTCTTGATTTCTAAATATCAGCGACTAACTCTAAATTTTAAGAAACAGCTCAAAGACCTGCTCCAAGAGAGGAATGCGTGGACTAGTATTCAAAATGTATGTGTAATATTTTATTTCTTAAAACATAGGTGGTGAGGTGTCAGCAGCAAATCTGTTCATTCTTGGTGATAAGTCCCAAATATACATTATTATATCATATTGTCAGTTTTTCTGTATATTTAACACAGATAATAATTTTTTAATGAATTAAATTTGGTGGGGAAAAAAATCATGCAAACTAACAAAACACATTCACAGGCTGGACCCAGGACCCAGGATTAAGACCTCCGATTTTCCATTTCTGCTCCCAATCTAGTGGTCCAGTGGGGGAGATAAAATACGAGATATGTTGGGTGCTGTGCACAGTAAATGTGTAGAGTGCCATAGAAAGGAAAGTGCTTCTGAAGGATCCATTCCCACAGGGGATTCATGGGGTCCTTGCATTTCGGCTGGATATCAAAAGCTGGGTAGGATTTCAACAGACAGGAATGTAAGTGAAAGTATTCCAGGAGGAGGCAATGCAGTCTGCAAAGACCCAAGTGAGGAAGGGGTCAATTTTGGGCAACAATGAGACCAGACCAGAAAGCCCAAGGCCAGGGAAGAAGTGGAAGATACACCTGGAAAAAAATGATGGGCACAGGCAGGACCACCTGGAGTCACCCCTGGAGATACCCTGCCTGATTCCTTCCTTGCCCTCAGAGTAGGAATTCCGTGCCCCATCCCTCCTGAAGACGACTTGACATTCAATTACTTCACACAGACAGCATGCCTCATGTTCTCTCAAAACTTGGATTCTATGGGAAAACAAAGTCTCTCATAGCAATGAATATTGATGGTGATGCAAAAGCTGGGACATCATTCACTATGAATGGGAATTGTTCAGCTGTCCCTGGAAGATTACCTTGGCAGCATTTTGTAGGAGGGACTGAAAGAGATGAACAGGATATTTCAAAAATCTAGGTAAGAAATGAAGGCCTGATTTATGTGTTGGTAACAAAACGGAAGACAGGGGCAACTGAGGAAGACCTGAGGCAGAATGGCTGCTAGTTTAGACAGCACTGGGTGTGGGCACAGAATTCCCATGCACCCACATTTTCAAGCCGGACACCTGGATGGCAGCCCCGGACTCCTTCCACCTATCATTCAGCTCTATCAACTTTACCTCCACAACACCTCTTGCATGTGTCCTCTTCCTCCCTGGTAACATCATTCCAACTTTTACTCTCCACAGGCCTCCTTGTCTTGGAGAGTCACCCATGAAACCTATCCTCAGCAGTGTTGCCAGAGTGCTGTCCAAACTAGTCTCACCGTGTCACTCCCTTCCTTAAAACCAACCACTGAGGGAGCCCCAGGACTGTCAGGATGAGCCTGAGAGCCTCAGCATAACATGGAGGGCCTCTGAAACCCTGGGCCCTGCCTGACACTCCAGACTAATTCTCACCAATCCCTGCCCTGTCCCCAGATTCTCCTACTTCGTGCCTCAACAATTTTCCAAACTCAGCGCTCCTGGCATGCAGCATGCTTTTACATCCACCCAGGCCGCTGAATGGTTTTCCTTCTGCTTAAAGGGTGCCCAGCTCTCCTGCCAGCACATCCTTCCCAGCTCCTTATTTACTATCCAATATGTCTCGTTTTACAGCCTCTGTGTCTTGTGCATATCGAGTTGCACTCTCACTAGTTTTTCATTTATATATCCTATTTATATATCCAGAGCCAACAGAGACAGCCTGTTTCATTTATATATCCAGAGCCAACAGAGACAGCCTGTTCCGCAGCCCTGCACTGCCATGTCCTGAGGACAGTAACTCACCATGTCATCTCTTTGTCCCCAGTGACTGACACAAAATAGACACATGGGCTGATGGAGGGATGGATGGATGGATGGAAGGATGAAACACAAGCAAACTCAACTGTTACAATGGAGAGACGAGGGGATAGAGAGTCGGGGAGTCGAATGCTTTGAATGACATAGTAAGAAAGAATTCACAGACGACTTTTCAAAGTGTCCATGAACCTGAAGAGGCTAGACCATCATAAAGAGATCCAGGAGAAACAGAAGGCACATGGAGGGTATGGGGCTGAGAATGAACTCATTTGTGTGATATGAAGAGTGAATGTGGTTGTGAGAGGCCTACCAGCAGAGAAAGGGAAAGGCTGATGAAAGCGAAGCCAGCTGCCAAGGTTATAAAGGGACTGGGAATTAGATCCAAAACCTGACATGGTGCAAGGCCCAGAGCATATTTATACTATAAAACAAAGAAAATCTGTTTTAAAAATTAAATTCAGAAGAGAATCTCCCACTCTTAGGCAACTCAGGTGAGGATCACTCAACATCTCCGGCTACATGTTCTTCTTGAGACATCAAGAGACTCTGGTGGCAATTTGGAGGGAGTTTTTTGGTTTTTTTTGTTTTGTTTTTGTTTTGTTTCATTTTTTTATCATGGCCCAAAATGCCACCCAAGGCTAATGAGCCGGGAATGGAGTCAGTGATCTGAGGCATGAAGGAGGTTCATTATGAGGAAGTGGAGGGGGAAGGCTAGATGAACAGAAGAAAGTGGCTTGGCCACTCTGTCCCCAAAAGCAGTGGGCAGTGGGGTCAGTTGCAGACTCCAAAAGAGTCAGTAATCTGTTCTGGAAACCTGAAGCTCCCTATTGAACTGCACAATCTTTCCTCAAGAAATGGAAGAACCAGCACTAGCGAAATCAGTCCTTCTTCCTAAACAGATACTGGTGACAGAGGGGTGGGCATGAGGTGGGCTGTGGGACTACTGTCATCCTAGCATGAGCCCTGGCCACTGAGGTAGGAATACCCTTCTCATGAGCCCAGCCCTGACTCCTTCCTACATCAGCTGGAGTCTCTCTAGTCCCTGGTATAGCTCTGAGCAGGGCAGTTCTATGGGCACATGGCCTGTGCCAATACACAGGCCCTGTGCTTAGCTTAAGGGGCTGCCATGGGACCCCATATTTTTGTTGCAAAACACCTATTGCCTGACCTATGGTGGATAAATGGAAAAGGCTCCCTGGTTCCTCCAGGACAGATCAATGTCTTTGTGGAGTTCAGATGTTAGAGCTAAAGAAAGCTCCATCAGCCATGGTGGGACACACCTGTAGTCCCAGCTACTAGGAGACTGAGGTAGGAGGATCACTTGAATCCAGGAGTTCAAGGCCAGACAAGACCTCATCTCTAAAATTTTTAATAAATTGAAGTTAAAGAAGGATCTAGAGATCTTTACTCCAGCTTTTAACTGTGGGCTCCTTTCCTTCTTTCATTTTACCAATGAGAAAACTGAGGCCTGGGAAGTGAAATGACTCCCAACATTCACCTTGACCACTATCTGTAATGGTGACCTAGGATTTGCTACTTTTAAGGTGAAAAGGTGGGTGAAGGCATAGAACTAGGAGGTTGCCCTACCAACATATTTATAAAGGGATAAAAAAAAAAAAAAAAAAAACGGGATGGGAGACATTTGAAATGAGGGCAGAGGGCAGGTTTAACCAGAAGTCAGCTGTCTAAGCCATTTGTCTGGCCGATACAGCCCAACCTCCTCTTGGAACAACAGCTTGAGGAACGTGGGTGCGGTATGAATGGAGACAAGCAGGTGCTTCATGGTACAGAAATAAAAGTAGCTGGCAGTGAGCGGGACTAAGGAAAAGGGGAGACAAGGGCAAAAACAAGCAAGTATTCTTTCATTTTAGAAACAGAGTATTTCTACAAATGAGAGTGAGGGGTGCACATCTCAAGTTCTCATTTCAATTTTGCCATTGAAGTGAAGCAAATCTCCTCACCTGCCTGAGTCTGTTTTCTTTCCCGCAAAATGAAGGTTATGGCTCATTTCTAAGGTCTGTTGCCAGTGACTTTGGGCTGTAAAAGTGTAAGATGATTTGCATCCTCTGGCACCTGCACACTTCCGCAGCTAAACTTCATAATAACACAAGACTCTATGTGCTTACTTGTTTGTGTGAAGCTGAAGCTGTTTGAGAAAGTGGTTTCCCAGCCTTTCCCTGGCTCTAGTGGCAGCTGGCACGGCACTGGGAAAGGGGCACCATATCTCTCATAGGGTTGTAAAGGATCAAGAAGTGGGGCCAAGAAGTGTGGCCGATTCCCTCCCTCCCTGATATCTGATGACCACTGAACTGCAGAACTTAGTGATGACTTAAATAAGGCCTTTTGTCTTTATGTTAATCTAAGGATGTTTCACAAGTAGGTTTCAAAACTCTTAGACAATCACTAGACATAAAAGCGTGCAGAGCCAACAGAGACAGTACCTACTGAAGAGGAAACAGAAACCCAGAAAAGTCATGCGTTGCTCAAGACCACTGCCAGTTCATGCCAAAGCTCTGTCCTGCAAACTCCACGCACAGCACACCCTCAAAAGAGAAGCAGAACTAGTTCCTTCTTTCTTCCTGTTCTCAGGAAAGGGAGGCCATGCCTTGTGACTCCCTCATCACCCTGTCCCAGGAGCTGGAAATCCCAGAGGACACAGGCCACATGCACTGCAGCTTCCTCTCCTCCTCCTAGGCTCCTAGGAGCTGGGACACAAGACTTTAGGACGCCCTTCAGCAGCCCCTTCTCTGCAGCACTGGGCACAACCACCTGGTAACCACCTTACCTCCTAACATTCACACAAGCCCCTGAATCTTACAAGAGCCTTCATGTTTGTCATTTTGTTTGATTTCCTCACACCTTACACCTGCATCTTTCCACTGCACAGATGAGGACAAGATCAAGAATACCTACAGGGCTTGGTCTAGGCTGCAGCAGCACTGAACAGTGGCTGTGTGAGTCCAGTGAATCTCAGGCTGTGAAGTCATGTCTGTGATTTCTACCAAATCTACTAACTTCAACACAGAAATCAGCAGAGCTACTTCAGCTGAAACCTTGAGGTGACCCTCATTTCAGACATTCTCTAATGCTACCCTTGACAAGAGACATGTCTAGCCAGATCCTTTTCCAGTCCCTTGACAAAGTGAATTAGCTTTTCCAAGATTACACATTGTTCCTTCCCTCAACCAACAAAGCCAGCTAAAGTGGACATTGCCTCATTTGCAGCAGTGGTGGGGACCCTGACTTATAGTTGCAAAGTCCTTGGCAGAGAATCTGCTTAACACTGAGCCTTTGCTGAATGCACCTTCGTGCCCTAGCATAACATGTGAAGCCTTGACATGAAGTTCCCCCCTGTCCACCTCCCACCCCCGGCAGCCCCAGGGGCCAAATCCTTAAAGTCATACTTACAGTTGGCAAAATAATTCACCCCAAGGAGATTGGGCAGGCAGGAAACAAAATCAGCCTTCACCTTCGCCCTTAAATGATGTTGGAATGTGTAAGCATCTCTAGCTCCTCACATCTGTCTCTCTAGCACTGAGCACTATGCCTGGAACATGCCCATGCAGCTGAGGGGTGAACTTCCCAGGGTCTCTGCTCTTAATGAGTCACAGCCTTGGGGCTGGGGAAGGCCAGCCCTTCACAGATGGCATCAGAACACCCAGGCAGAACCACTCCCTACTTCAGCCCTTGATGCTTTCAGAAAAGCATCTCAGTGGAGTGTCTTCAGTGAATAAAAAGAATGCATGGAACTGCCTCCAGTGCATCCGTGGTCTCCAGGAACAGGAGTCTGTCAATTCTTTTACTCGTGATGAACATACTTCAAATGTATGTGTGGGAATGCCAGCTTGAACACCACACACACACTTATACCTTTTTCAAACTTCTTAAACAGAGGGAAACGTGGTATATGGAACAACTTGCCACCCACCTCACTGGCTTCCAAAGCTGAACATTCCTGGCTGCTAGAATGAGGCAGGGCACTGGCTGGATGCAGACAGCACTGAGAAAAGTGGCCTGGATCTCACAGGAACAGCTGGAAATTGAAACCCATTGGAATGTGCTTTGGGTTAGTGAACATGACCTTAAAACTACAGTCTGGCAGCAGAAAACTGCAATCTACAAGGTACTTGCAGCTGTGATAGGGAGACAGTGGAGCAATCACCAGGCAATTCATGCTGGAGACTGGCCAGGTGTGCTCCCCCCCTCCCACCAGGGGCAGAGAGGATGGAAATTATGTGATTGCCAAGGGCAGCTGAGAAAACAAGTCATGCCTGGGGTTTTATTTGTTAAGTGAACTGAGTTGGGAGAATGAAGATCTGAGAGAAAGTGACGAAGGCAGACTGTGAGTGGTGAAGACAGTGAAGGCCAGCAGCAGCCTTCCACACCTATTCCATTGTCATCTGATGGACAGCCAAGACAGGCACTTTTCCCGGCTCTTACTTATGGTATTGTCTTCACTATTTGGAGCAGTTGTGTGAAAGGTGGGCCTACCAGGAGCAGACAAAGCCTGATGCCCCTTGCACTGCCCTTTGCCTCCATAATTCTGGGGGAGGAGAGAATTTGAGCCTTATATGTTATACTTACTTTAATCCCGAAGAAAGAAAGGAGGTCCCTAATTGGTCCTACAGAGTTCTCACCCTCTTTGCCCATTAAAATCACCCAGGGAGTTTCTACAAAATTACAGGTACTTAGGCCTCACTTCAACTAATTGCTCTCTACGTTTAAAAGACAAACAGAAAAGCTCTCCAAGGTTAAGAAAATCTGTAGCTTAAACTAATCAAACCTCAAGAATTCCATGCAATCAGGTACAGTTTCTTTAATTGGAATGTGGGCAGAGGCTCACACACGTCAAAGTTAGAGATAGCTGGGCACAAAGTCTCATGTCTATAATTCCAGCACTCTGGGAGGCCGAGGCAGGAGGATCACTTGAGCCTAAGATTTCAAGACCACCCTGGGCAACATAGGGAGACCCCATCTCTACAGAATTAAAAATTTGTTAAATGCCTAGCCAGGCATGGTGGTGCATACCTGTCATCCTAGACACTCCTGAGACTGAGGTGGGAGAATCTCTTGGTCTGGGAAGTTGAGGATTGCGCCACTGCACACCAGTGCTCTGGGTGACAGAGCAAGACCCTGTCTCCAAAAAGCAAAAAACAAAAGAATATTAGAGGAAAAAAAAAATCTCTCTCTAAATGAGCACCAGGAGCACTGGCTTTTCCCATGATCTCTCTTGCTGCTTGCCACATTCTGTTCTCCATACAACAGCCTGAGAGATGTTTTAAGTAAACTCAAATCCTGTGTCTCACCTATATAAAACCTTTCTGGGGTTTCCCATTCCATTTATGACAGACTTTAAACTGATCTCCAGCTCTCCCAGACACTGCATGATCTGCTCATCCTTCCAGCTCGTGTCCTCATTACACTTCCTTTTACTCACAGTGTCCCAGCCCGATTGGCCTCCCTGCAATTCTGTAAACACGCAAGACTTTCTTGCCTCTGGATCTTCACATTTATCACTCCCTTTATATAAAATGATGTTCCTCATCTTCTCATGGTTGACTCTCTGTTGATAAGTAGATCTCAGCTGAACTGTCACCGCCCTAATGAGAAGAGATGTCCCTGACCTTCCTCTCCCAAATAGGCTCTGCTTCATGCATCATATCACACTGTTTCTCTCCTCCTAGCTGTTAAAACTATCATAGAAAATAAAGTCCAATTTAAAAACTAAATGAGATAATATATGTAAAACACCTGATACATAGTAAAGGACTCAATTAACATGTTAGATCTCATATGTAGAGCTTTCTATGTGCAAGGAGATGTCCCATATGACCTCTTGGTCTAATCTCAACTGATTATTCCTTAAAATAAGTATCTAGGTGAACTTGCTGGGTCAAGTGTATGAAAGTTTAAAATATTTTGTCAGATACTCACCATGTTTGTGTTAACTTACACTTCCATGAATAACACACCTGTCTCCCCACATCTTCACCAACACTTAGTAACTTCAGTGAATCTAATATTTGCTAAACCACTCGTAGTTTTCAAACTGAGTTTAATGAAGGGATAATGTTCTTTGTAATGCAAGAGAAATCCCCAAGAAAAGAAAGCAGCTTGTTAAAAGTATGTCAGTCTACCTTTTTTCTTCTTAAACGTTGGAGTTCCAAGAACTCTTGACTTGATTGGCACAAAGTTCCAGTTTCATCTGAAGACTCAACTGGGGAAATATCTACTTTCAAGCTCACTTACATAGGTGTTGGAAAATTCACTTCCTCGAAGCTTATTGAACTGGGAACCTCAATTCCCCTTTGACTGTTAGCTGCCCTCAGTTCATTACTATATTGTCCTGTCTAGCACGGCAGCTTGTTTCATCCAGCCCAATGAGAAAGAGGAAGTGTAAAACAAGATGGCAGTCACAATCATTTCTACCTAATCATTGAAGTAACATTCCATCATTTTTGTCTGATTATACTGATTAGAAGCAAGTTACTAGGTTCAGCCCACACACAAGGGAATGAATACCAGGAAGCAGAGATCACTGGACTCACCTTAGAGGCTGGCTACCATACCATCATTGTCAGACCCCAGAGGAAATGGTTGAGTGACATCTATCTGACCTCCCCCCAAAAATAATTGACAAACAGAGGATTCAGTAAGAAATAAAAAAAGAGATTTTGCTAAAGCCTTCTCCTTTCTCACTTTGAAGATATTGCCTGGAGAGACAGCCAAGTTGAGCTCATATAACCCAAAAACTCTGGCCCTAGTTCTCCCTGTATGGTGGAGGGGATGGCCCATTGTTCCTTATTTCTGGAAACTGGCTCTTCAAGTACATTTCAGATACCTGGGATCCTACTCACATCTGTGCTATAGATGGGAAGAAAGTTGTATCTCCTTGGCAAACAGCTTTGGCCTGGGCAATGATTCCAGCCTCTCATTAGTAGGGGAAACTTTCCAGTATTTTCTTTTTTGTGATCATTGTTCTCTTCTATTTCCTTCTATGTATTAGTCCATAAGCACTAAGTTTCAAAAGCGCTAAGACATTCTAGAGTCTCGATTGTTCACTCATCCTTCCACTTCTTTATTCAATAAACATGTATTAAGTTCCTATGATGTGTCAGATGTGCAAATTTTTATGGTAATAAAAAGATGTATGAGACATAGACACTTTATTTAGTCAAACACTCAACAATGTTTGAACATTTGCTCTGTACAAGGTGCTAAGGATCAATAAAGGAGTAGTACAGTTTAAGACAACAAAACAGGCCGGGCGCAGTGGCTCATGCCTGTAATCCCAGCACTTTGGGAGGCCGAGGCGGGTGGATCACGAGGTCAGGAGATCGAGACCATCCTGGCTAACACGGTGAAACCCCGTAACTACTAAAAATAGAAAAAATTAGCCAGGCGAGGTGAACCCAGGATGCGGAGCTTGCAGTGAGCCGAGATCGCCCCACTGCACTCCAGCCTGGGCAACAGAGCAGACTCTGTCTCAAAACAAAAAAAAAAAAAAGACAACACAACAGAAACAAACTCTTCACTCCACTGGCTGTAACACCTTTTTACTGAGATCTTCACAGTACAATTTCTTGAACAGGTGTTGTTTTTAAGGGTCACTCTCTTCACATTTTTCTTCTCTTCCTCAACACACAAATGAATTGTGTGTTGGACTTTCCAGTTGAACTTTCAACCCAACTATTTGTGTAAATTTCTCTTACAAATCACTTACAATTTTGCCAAAACCAATAATCAATTATTTTACTATTGCATTTGATGTGTCAGCAGCATCCAACATAGTGGACCAAACTCTTCTTGAAACACTTTCTTCACCTGACTTTTACAAGGCCATCTCCTCCTAATTTTTCTCCTTCCTGCCACCAACTCCTACTCAACATATTTATCTGGCCCCTCCTTCTCTGTTCAGTTTTCAAATGTTGATATGTGTATTCCAGGATTCAGTCCAGAAACTTTCCCTGTTATCCATGAATATTCTTACCCTAGCTTATTTAAACTACTCCTGTGCCTTTAAAACTTATTCTATGCTACTCATGTCCAAATTGACCTCTCTAGAACTCAAGCACAAGGGGTGTAATTATCCTAAAGTAACCCAGGAGTTTAATAAGCTGGCCAAGGAGAGGAATTTTCCTTTTCCCATCATTAGGGGCTGTGCCTACTATAGCTCCCTGTAGAATGGGTGGCTTTCTCCCCTAAGAAAAGGGAAGCCCTTTGCATGAGCCCCAAGGACTTCAGGTGCTGGGTAGTTGATTTTTCCAGATGATCTTGTGAACAGCTGGCACCTAAATCTAGACTGTTTCACACCAAAAGCCTGTGTGCTCCTCCATTGATAAAGCTACGTCCTTGTGCTTACATGACAAAAAAATTTAACAAGTGAGATTAATGTTCCCACACTGGAACGCAGACTCCCATTGTGAGCCCAGCATTTCCTGACCATTTATGCATCAGTATTAAATAGGAGGATGGGGAAATCATGCTGTCTATTCTTTTTCTGATCAGTAATCTTTGTGAGCTTTCCTAACACCGCATATTTTTTTTCTGAGCACAGATAAGGGACTTTATTGATGGTACATGACAAAGTGGGGTTCCCTAGGCCCCGCCCTCTTCAGGGGGTGTGCCTGGAAACTGAGGAGGGGAGATCCTCAGTGTGGTGGGGGACTGAGTGTGGCAGGGACTCCCCAGCAGCTGAGGGCCTCTCTTTTCCTCTCATGTTCTCGCTGGGGCTGGTGATCCAGAGGTCTTACTCCTTGGAGGCCATATGAGCCATGAGGTTCACCACCCTGTTGCTATAACCAAATTCATTTTCATATCAGAAAATGAGCTTAAGAAATGGTCATTGAGGGCAATGCCAGTCCCAGGATCCAAGGTAGAAGAGTGGGTATCAATGATTAAGCTGGAGGAGACAACCTGGTTCTCAGTGTAGCAAAGGATGCCTTTATGGGGACCCTCTGATACCTGTTTCACCATCTTCTTGATGTTATCATATTTGGCAGGTTTTTCCAGATGGCAGGTCAGGTCCATGACCAACATGTGGGTGGTGGGTACATGGAGTGCCATACCACTGAGCTTCCCATGCAGCTTATTGATATACTTGCTCACAGCCTTGACAGTGCCAGGAGATGCAAGGATGATGTTCCTTTGAGCCCTGCAGTTTTCATGCCACATTTTCACAGAAGGGTCATCTGCAGTCTTCTGGGTGGCAATGATAACATTGACTGTGGTCCTGAGTCCTTCCACCATATCAAAGTTGTCATAGATGATCTTGGTCAGAGTTGCTAAGCATTTGGTGGGAAGCATGTTTTAACACCATCAAGAAGCATAGATGACGATCATGAGGCTGTTGTCATATTTCTTATGGTTCATGCCCATCGCAAACATGGGGGTGTCAGCAAAGAGGTTAGAGATAATGACCCTTATAGCTCTCCACTACAGGTGAGCCACAGCCTTCTCCACGGTAGTGAAGATGCCGGTGTACTCTATGATGTACTTAGGGCCAGCACTGCCCTATTTGATTTTGGTGGGATCTAGCTTTTGGAAGATGCTGGTGGGATTTCCATTTATTAAAAGCTTCCTGTTCTCAGCCTCGATGATGCCATGGAATTTGTCATAGGTGGAATCATACTGGAACATGTAGACCATGTAGCTGAGCCCAATGAAGGGGTCATTGATGGTGACAATATCCACTTTACCAGAGTTACAAGTACCCCTGGTGACCGGGTACCCAATAGGGCCAAATCCATTGACTCTGGCCTTCACCTTTACCATGGCGTCTCAGGGATGTGGCTGGTGCTGCACAAGAAGATGTGCTGTCTGTTGAACGGAAGAAGCAGAGAGCTACAGCATATTATTTAATCCATAGTTATCATATTGAGAAATTCTTCACACATTCTGATGCCAACAGATGTGGTGACTCGGATGGGCATCACTTGACATAGCAGGCTGACATTCCCTGAGCATGTGGACAGTTCAGTTGTCTCACTGTCACTTGTTTAAAAGACAATTTTTTTCCCTATTGAATTAACTATTGTCAAAATCAATTGGCCGTATGAATTTAGGCCATTAACTCACACATAGGCAAAAATTCCCTCAAAATAAATTACAGGCCTAAATTTAAGGGCTAAACTATTCACCTCTTAGAAGAAAACATAGATTAACATATTCATGTCTTGAATTGGCAAAATCCCAACTTCTTCTGGTTAAAAAATAGTTGAAAAATGAAACAGGATCAAAACTAAAAATGTTGGCATTTGAAAACCACCAATAAGAAAATGAAAAGATAAACCATAGACTGAGAAAAATAATTTCAAATCATATATTTGATAAAGGACTCATGTTCAGAATATGAAATACACTTACAACTAAGCAACGAAAAGATAAATAATCCAATTTTAAAATAGGCAAAATATTTATATAACCATTTCATCAAAAAGATGTAGGAATGGCCAATAAAGTACATGAAAAGATGGTCACCATCATCAGTCAGCAGGAAAATGTGGATCAAAACTACAGTGTGACACCACTTCTTACCCACTAGAATGCTATAATAAAAAAGGACAGTAACACCTGGAGGGAGTGAAATAACAATGATCTGGAAAAATTGAAATATTCATGCATTGTTGATGGACATGCAACCATGTTGGAAACCAGTTTGACAGTATCTTAAAATGTTGAAGATACATTTACCATATGTCCTAGCACTTTCACTCCTAGCTATCTACCCAGAAGAAAAAAAAACCTATGCCCACACAACACATGAATGTGAATATTCATAGCAGCTTTATCCACAATAGTCCATAAAGTGGAAACACATCAAATATCTATCGACTGATAAGTGAATAAACTAATGGGAGCTATCCATACAATTTAATAGGATCTGGCACATAAAACGAATTAAATATTGATATGTGCTGCCACATACATGAACCATAAAAGTAAATTAGGCTTAATGAAATAAGACAGATACAAAAGACCACACATTACATGATTCCATTTCTATTGTCTCCAGAAAAAGCAAATCTGTAGAGTCAGTAAGTCAATTAGGGATTGCCTGGAGCTGAGGACTGAGAAAAATTGGTGGTGATTGATGAGCATGAGGGATTTCTTAGAAATAATAAAAATGTTGCAAAACAGGATCATGGTGATGGTCACACAAGTCTAAAACTGTACTGCAAATAATTTAACTGCACACTTAAAATAAGTGAATGTTATGTCAATTATACCTCAGTAAAGCTGTTTAAAAAGAAAAGAAATTTAGTACTGTGGCCCCCATCAGTCTTGCCCTTTGTTTAATTTCTCAGTTTCTTTAGGGCTTTTATTTATTGGTTCCACTCAGAGACTCCAAGAGACACTGGCTGAAATCTGTCAGCCTCCAGAATACTCAACAGCTGAGGGAATGTGCAGCCCCATCCTTAAGGCGATGGGGATGTGTAAGGTGCACTCTAGCATGTGCTACAGAAGACAAAGTTGTGTGATGCCCCTGGGTGGTTTCAGACAGCACTCCACAAGTCTTGGCAAGACCTATGGCCTGTAGCTATCAGAGAACTAGCTGCTACATCTTGCCGCACAGGGCCAACCTTTTCTAGGCAAATGGGTTTGAGGCATTGGTAGTCAGGTCCCAAGTAGCAGTTGAATGTCTACAACATGGGAGGAGGGCAAGACTGAGAATCAGGTTTCAAAGCAAATCATGTACAGAATATTACTTCCAACAACTGCAGAAAGTATTCTTTTCAAGTGTTTATGGGATGTTCACCAACACAGACCATGTTGTGCTGCACTATAAAACAAGTCTCAATATATATCCAAGGATCAAAATCATACAGGGTATATGCTATGGCTACAATAGTATTTAATTAGAAATTCAAAACAATAAGATATCTAGAAAATTCCCAATTTTAGAAAACAAGCAATATACTCTGTTGGTATGGGTTACTTGGGTCAAAGACAAACTCACAAGAAAAAATTCAAAACATCAGTAACTGAATGATGATAACCCAATGCATCAAAATGTTGGACACAGCTGACATAGTGCTTAGAGAGAAATTTACAACTTTAAATTCCTGTACTGGAAATGAGCAAAGAACTAAAGTCAATTATCTATGCTTTTATAATAAGAACCCTGAAAAAAAAGAGTAAAACAATCCCAAAGTTAATAAATATAAGCCAATAATAAAAATAAAGAAAATCATGAAATAGAAAAATGAACAAACAATAGAGACAATCAATGGTCAATTCTTCTGTACTCCATGCACAAAAATTCAGTTCAGAATGATTTTATATTTAAATATATATCCAGAACCACAGAGATCTTAGAAGAATAAATAAGAACATATAGGAATAAAATGAGAATTCTGTGGGAATAAAAATTAGAAAGCAGTTGCTTACCAGGAAGATTGGGGTAGGGCAGGGAATTAGCTACACAGGCAGAAAAGAACTTTCTGCAGTGAAGAAAATGACCTATACATTTTTTGGGGTGCTACTTACATGGACATATATAACTGTCAGGGTTCATCAAATTGAACACTTGAGATCTGGGCATTTTAATGAATATAAATTATATCTCTTTTGTTAGGTAGAGGAAAGTGTCTTGGAGAGCTCATGGTGGTGAAATTTGGGCAGTTCTCAGGCATATGCTCAAGGAGCATTCACAGCATCTTCAGTTCAGAAATTTGCTGAGAACTGTTTTGTACCCAAAAATATGGGAAAAGTTCAAACATCTATGATAACAGTCATTCGGGCATACAACCACAAATCCCCACTCTTCTGGTACAGTGTTACAGGCCAAGAAGAATGAGGGTTGTGACCAACTCCATATACCACTGGAGGCTATATGAGCAAACGGAAAACTGTTCTCATGAAAGCAGGATGTTGGAAAACTGACAAACTACATCTGCCGCCAGAAGGGGTGCTGAGGGCAATCATGCCCCCAGTGCAGTGTTCCTTGTGATTATCTGTAGAAACATCTGAAGCCTATTGTACAAAGAAAGCAATTATGTGTATCTGGGATAAATCAAGCAACTGACCAGCCATTACCTCTCCCTCCCTGTTCTTTCTACCTAATAAATACAAAGGGCTGTAAAAGCTCAGGGCTGCCTTTGCTCAGTAGAAGCAAGGAGGCCCCAACCCCTTGTTTTAAAAGATATCCTTTTGTCTTTCTCTTCATTTCTGCATTCGTCCCCCTTCATTCACCCCATAGTAACTGACAGTGACAAGTGGCACGTGGGACAGGGGCATGAGTAAAGAAGGTGTGCTGGAGCAGAGAAAGTGAAACTGACGAGATGAACGAGAATCCCCAGGAAGAGTCTGCTGGCAGATAGAAGGACAGTGCCTTAAAGAGGTACTGGGATATAAGGTCAGCACCCAAAATAGGTTCTGGTATATAAGGTCAGTGCCCTAAAAAGGTACTGGGAGTGGGATGTTTTCTGAATCAGGGTAACATGGGGCAGAATTTGTCTATTCAGGAGCAACATTATGTGCATTTGCTTAAAGTTTTACTTAAACAATCTGGTGCTCAGGTTAGTTCTCAAACACTAAGATGCTGCAGGAGGTTATTACGCATAACCCATGGTTTCCACAGACAGGCACTCTTCATGTGGAAAATTGGGACGGAGCAGAAGGATTAAAACGGGCTCATCAAGAAGGTCTTAAAGTTGATCTTCTGGAGTTTAGTCCGTACTGTCCTCCTGCCATTATCTCTTTCTTGTTCTGGTAGACAGCAGGAGTCATGTTCTGAGTCCAAAAGTTTGAAAGAATCTTTTGTCCCCCACCCACAGCACCAATTGAAAATAAAAAACAGGAGGAGGAAGATAAAAATTGGCCTATATCACCCCCTCCAGTAGAAGAAACATCTGTACTGCCTCCTTCAGTAGCTGAAATAGAGACCCCAATACAAAGAAATTTATGCTCTGCTACTATTGCTGGAGAGCCCTTAGGACCTTGCACTTTTCCCATTTCTGTAAGGCCTGATCCAAATAATCTACAGCAGTTTACTCATGAACACACCCCACTAGAGTTTAAGTTGCTGAAGGAATTGAAAGCTAGTGCAGTTGATAATGGAGTACAAAGCCCGTTTACTTTAGGATTGCTAGAATCTATATTTGGCGCTATAAACCTTCCACCATTTGATGTAAAGCATTTGGCTTGCACTTGTTTGTTTGCTGGTGCATACCTGGCATGGAATTTAAATTGGCAAGAACTGTGTGCAGACCAGGCTGGACAGAACTGTGCTGCTGGACATGGAAACATTACAGAGGATATGCTGTAGGGTAATGGCCCTTATTCAGACCTAGAACATCAAATGGCACTCCCAGACGCTGCTTATAAGCAGTGTGCCTTGGCTGCTAAACATGGCTGGGCCAGAATTCCAGAGGAAGGAGTCCCAGTACAATCTTTTTTACATATCACGCAAGGATCGCAGGAGCCCTATGCACATTTTCTTGTAAGATTACAAGAGGCAGTGACTTGTCAGATTCCTCATACCACCACTGCAGAAACCCTAACCTTAACTCTAGCTTTTGAGAATGCAAACTTGGAGTGTAAATGTGCACTGGCACCTGTGAGATGTACAAAAAATTTGGGAAATTTTCTCAAAGCTTGTCAAGATGTGGGAACTGAGCTTCATCACTCTATAATGATGGCTCAACCAATGGCCAATTTAGTGGTGGACAAATCTAAAAAAATGCCAAGGGGCAAATCCTAAAATGGGAAAATGTTATAATTGTGGAAAAATCAGACATTAAAAAAAAGAATACCATGAGACCTCTGGGCAGAAGGGATCTTACAATACAGCTCCCCTACCCCCACCAGAAAAAAACACCAGGACTTTGCCCTCATTGCAATAAAGAAAATCATTGGGCTAGTCAATGCTGCTCAAAATTTCATCAGAATGGCACCTCCCCGTTGGGAAATGAGAAGGGGACCTGGACCCAGGCCCCACAAACAATGAGGGCATTCCCAGTTCAGGCCACAACTCCATTTCAGGGAGGGGTTGCTGGAGGAACATTGATTCCCTATTCCCAGAAACACTCAGAAATGCAGGGCTCGATCTCCCAGTCAGAGAGAGGGTTATGTTAGTTGGAGAAGACAAACTCACCAAGATTCCCACTGATATTTGGGGACATTCGCCAACAGGATATATGGGATCAATTTTGGGCAAAAGCTGTCTTAACTTACAGGGAATTACTGTAGTCCCAGGAGTTGCTGACTCTGATTATGAGGGAGAAATTCAAGTAGTAGTAATGTCACAAGACCTTTGGGCTTTTGAACTGGGAGAATATATTGCTTCAATATTGTTTATTCCCTGCAAATTGCACCCTTCCCCACAAAAGGAAGAGCAAGGAAGTCAAGGATCTGGTAGTACAGTTAGGAGGGAAATTTATATATCACAACCCATAGCATCTAATAGACCCACCTGTACAGTGAAAATTAAAGAAAAGAAGTTTTAGGGGCTTATGGATACAGCAGCTGATGTGTCAGTAATATCTAAAAATAGTTGGCTCCCATCCTGGTCCTTACAATTAACTTCTACATCCCTAGAGGGAGTAGGAACAGCTCAAAGTGTTTAACAGAGTGCTGAGATTTTACCCTGTCCTGAACCGGATAGACAGTCACGTACTTTTCAACCTTATGTTGCAAATATAGGTGTTAATCTATGGAGTAGAGATGTACTTACAGCATGGGATATGAAACTTACAAATAAAACTATTGACAATCCAGGATTTAAAATGTTCAAGAAAATGAGATATCAGAGCCGAAAGGGCTTAGGAAAGTCCCTACAGGGAAACCTTGATCCTATATCTATAACTGAGCAACTAGATAGAAAAGGGCTAGGTCGTCAGGATTTTGGACAGGGGTCATTGATATTTTTCCTCCACCCCCTGCTTTGCCACTAGAGTGACTGACTGACAAACCTGTATGGGTGGATGATTGTCCCCTATCTCAGGAGAAACGAACTCAACTCCATCAGCTAGTAAAAGAGCAATTGGATGCAGGACATATTGAAGCCCTGGAATTAACCAATATTTGTAATTCCAAAAAAGTCAGGAAAATGGCAATTGCTACATGATTTAAGAGCTATTAATGCACAGATTAAACCAATGGCTGCATTACAGCAAGGTCTGCCACCCTCAGCAGCCATTCCAAGGGATTGGCCTCTTATAGCTATAGATCTTAAAGACTGTTTCTTTACTACACCCTTACATGAGAAGGGTAAGCCTTGATTTGCCTTCTCTGTGCCTTCTATTAATCAAAGGGAGCCTGTCTCTTGTTATCAATGGAGAGTTTTACCCCAAAGCATGCTTAACAGTCCTACGCTATGTCAGCATTTTGTAAGGCAGGCATTAAAGGAGCCTTAAAATATGTTTCCTACTGCTTACATCATTCATTATATGGATGACATTCTTTTGGCCACTCCTAAGGAGTTATTACACCAATTGTTCAGAGAAACAAAACAGGCTTTGATTAAATAGAATCTCAAAATAGCTCCAGAAAAGGTGCAAACAACTTCCCCGTACCAGTACTTAGGCACTACTGTTACTAAAAGAAGTGTTCGACCTCAGAAAGTAGTTCTCTGTAAGGACAGGTTGGAAACCTTGAACAATTTCCAACAATTGTTAGGGGATATTAATTGACTGTGCCCAGTGCTAGGTATTGCTACTTATCAACTCAAACACCTTTATTGGAGCCTCCAAGGAGATTCTTCATTAGATTTTCCTCGGCCTCTTACTAAGGAGGCAGAAGCTGAATTACAGTTTGTAGAACAAATTCTTCAGTAGAGACATGCCTCCTGGCTACAGGTGCAAAAGCCTTTGCTTCTGTTAATTCTTCCTACCCCCCATTCTCCAACAGGACTTTTGGGCCGGTTAATAGACAAGTCCGTAATGGGAATAGAGTGGCTCTTTTTATCCAATCAGAGAGTAAAATCTTTACAACTTTTTCTTTAATTACTCAACATATAACAATTGGTAGGCATAGATCAAAAATGCTTACTGGATATGATCCAGACAAAATTATTGTTCCCTTAGATTCCCAACAACAGGTTGCAGCATGGGAAATGTTGACTGCATGGCAAGTAGCTCTTGCAGATTTTGTGGGAATAATAGACAACCACTACTCATCAGACAAAGTTTTGCAATTTTATAAACTTCACCTTTTTATCCTCCCTGTAATTACTCATCACAAGCCTATTCCAAGAAGCCAGACTTATTTTACTGATGGCTCTTCCAAAGGTCCTGCAGCTATTTATGGACCTAAGCGTACTCAAACAATAAAAACCCCTGGAGTTTCAGCTCAATGCTCAGAATTAATAGCAATTATTCAGGTTTTATAGCTCACTGCTTCAACTCCTATTGTCTGTGATTCAGCATATGCTGTAAATGTAGCCAGTCGCATTGAGACTGCCACTTTTAAAAGGACCCTAGACCCAGAGCTGTTTAACTTGTTTCAAAGACTTCAGCAAGCTATTCGCTCTCGTGCTGCTCTTTTTCATATTTCTCATATTTGTTCCCACACACAACTTCCTGGGCCACTATGTTTAGGTAATGACAGAGCAGGTAAACTGATTGGTTCTGTATTTCAACAAGCTCAAGCTTCTCATGCATTACTGCATCAAAACACTTCTGCCCTTACTCATATGTTTCATCCACCTCACACCCAGGCTCAAGCTATTGTGCAAGCCTGCCCCACTTGTCAGCATGTCCCTGGTGATACACCTATAGAAGGATGTAGCCCACGAGACTTAGCTTCAAATGAAATCTGGCAGATGATGTTACACATGTAGCAGCCTTTGGCAAACTTAGCTATGTTCATGTGACTATAGATACTTACTCTCATATGCTACATGCCACATGTCAAACAGGGGAAACAGCTGACCATGTCCAATGACATTGTTTATCGTCATTTGCCCATATGGGGGTGCTTAAACAAATAAAAGCTGACAATGGACCTGACTGTGTTAGTCATGCTTTTCAAAATTTTTTACAGTTATGGGCAATCACTCATAAAACAGGAATTTCTTACAATTCCCAAGGACAAGGCATTATAGAGTAGGCACATCAAACATCACAATGTATTTGAAAAGACAAAAAGGGGTAGTAGGAGACCAGCTACCACCTCAAACAAATTACATTTAGCCTTATTTACTTTAAATTTTTTGACTCCTGGTACAGATAATGAAAGTCCAGCAGAATAACACTGGCAAATATTACAGGGAAAAAAGAAAGTTTATCAAAGGTATTATGGAAATCCCAGGAAAAAGGACAATGGCAAGACCCAGTACATTTACTGATGTGGGGATGAGGGTATGCTTGTGTTTTTGCAGGAAATGGACAAACCGTGTGGGTGCCCTCAAGATGTGTGCGATCATGGAATGGGAGACTGGAGGGACCCATGGATCCCAAATCTGGGCCTGGTTCCCCCAGAACGAGCCATGAGCCAGTTGAATCTGAATGCAAAGACAGAGCAAGGGCCAACCAGAGTCACACAGACATCAACCCCCGTAACATGGGGACAGATCAATAAAACCACATAGGAAGCTGAGAAACTGCTGGAGCATCAGGGTCAGGCAAAAATTCCTGACTCCATGTTTAAGGCCATGCTAGCTGTAATATCCTATGCAGTATGTTTTCCCTGTGTAGAGGTGAAGGCATATTGGGCATATGTTTCCACCCCCCCCACCCCCCCGAGTAGAATGACCTGTACTCTGGAGTGACACTCCTCCTGAGATATATCATGGTCAAGAAATATGGGCACCAGGATCCCTAATTCCCCCTGACATAGAGCAATTAGACTCTCAGAACAATGGTATCAATTATATGACTCCTTTGGAGGGACTTCCTTATGCATCACCCAGGATACATCGCTCAATCACAGTTGCCTTACAATTCAATCTCAGGCATGGTTGAGTTACCATGGAAAATATATGTACCTATCAGGCCTTAGCTCTATGAATATTACTGGTGTAGCTACTAATCACTCCTGGCCCAATTGCCCAAATTGTATTAATTTTACAGAATGGGCTCCCTTTGATAATTCTAATCCCCCTCCTTGGACCCAGTGTCTTGGCCCCCTAGCTAGAAAACAGTCCATGCTAATGGGAGACATTATTGAATGGGGTCCCTGTGATCATTTTGTTGGGAGAGATGAGCATCAGACCTCATGGCAAGAATTCGCTGGCACTGGTGGTGAAACTTTAACATCTCTTCACTACACTATCTTGGGATTCAATCCCAATCTCCTGTGCAAATTGCTTGGCACCACGAAGGCTTTAGCCCCTTTGCCTCAATGGCATTATTAAGGAAAGAGAGGTCCAATTCAGGAGCTGATATGGAAAGCAGCAGTCCCATTTATGAATGGCAGTGTTTGGGTGAGAACACTATTCAATAATAGTAACAGTACTAAATGCAGGTCTAATGTTACCCTTGTAGAAAATATTACCACTCAATTTACAATTTGTGTTTTTAATCCTTATGTTTTTCTAGCAGCAAAAAAGGATCAACTCCAGATGGACAATGCCCAGTTGACTTGTGATTCCTGTCAACTGTATCATTGCCTTAATCATAGCACAGTACAAACACACAGTATATCCACCCTAATAATTCTAGGTCACATTCCCAGATTATGGGTTCCTGTAAATTTGTCTGAGCCTTGGGTGGCCACCCCCACATTACATCTCATAAAACTCTTTTTAACTCAGCTTACTCGTGGTGCTCATAGAGCCTTAAGCATGATAATTTTTGCTATAGTCTCCTTAGTTACATTAATAACCTCTGTTGTGGTGTCCTCAGTATCAATGCACAGCTTCATTCAAACAACTCAATATGTAGAAAACTGGACTTGTACAGTCGACCAGGCATGGATGCTTCAAAACAAAATTAACACTGAGATACAAACAGAAGTGGCAATGTTAAAGACTACTGTTCCGTAGCTAGGAGAACAAGTAGAAAGTTTGCAGTTGCAGCAGGAATTGTGTTGTCATTTTAACCACACTTAAATTTGCGTGACCAATTTGGAATATAACAAAAGTGAATATCCATGGGACCTTGTAAAGGCCCATTTAAGGGAGCTTTCACATCCAATGTTACTTTTGATTTAATGATTTACAAAGTAAAATCCTTAACTTGAATAAGCAGACTCAAGCATTTCAGCCCTCTTTAAAAGCTTGAGCAGAATTCCAACAATGTTTAGAAAGCCTTAACTCTTGGAACTACTTCAAACAGCACCTCAATGTCTTTTTTATAACTCTTGGATTAATGTTACTATGTTTCTGTTTTTTTTGTTCATAGTCTGCAATATCAGCTGGACCACCAAATGGCAATTGAGAGCTGCACAACCTGCAAGTACCTTTATTCAATTAACGCAAAAACAAAAAGGGGGACATGTTACAGGCCAAAAAGAATGAGGGTCATGACCAACTCAGTATACCACTGGAGGCTATTTGAGTAAACAGAAAACTGTTCTCATGAAAGCAGGATGTTGGAAAACTGACAAACTACATCTGCTGACAGAAGGGGTGCTGAGGGCAGTCACACCCCCAGTGCAGTGTTCCTTGTGATTATCTATAGGAACATCTGAAACCTGTTGTATAAAGAAAGCAATTATGTGTACCTGTGATAAATCAAGCAGCTAACCAACCATTACCTCTCCCTACCCGCCCTTTCTACCTAATAAATACGAAGGGCTGTAGAAGCTCAGAGTTGCCTTTGCTCACTAGAAACAAGGAGCCCCCGACCCCTTGTTTTAAAACATATCCTTTTGTCTTTGTCTTCATTTCTGCATTCTCCGTATTTTGTTCATGCTGTAGTAACCAACAGCAACAGTACAGGCCATATAATTAAGTGACTATCACTAGATAGCCTTCTTTCAATGATGTTCTTCATCTAGGAACCCAGAGTTCTCCAGGGTAAAATGGCAACTGAGGTTTTGGATATATTGAGTAGGAAAGAAAGTCACCTCCATAAAACTTAGTAATTGGAGCTGTCACCACTACAAATTTCTAAACTTTGCAAGACTGCAGCAGGATTTCAAATGACACTCTGAGAGAGGAGAGAATGAGCTCATGTGGATTTCCCTCCAAATGTATTTATTGCACAAAGGCAAAGTTCACATTACACTTGGAGATTTCTCTCAGTCTAGCTTAAGATCACAGATTGCGGATCCCAGACAACTGGTATCAACTGACCAGTGCCCTGTTAAGGCTAAACCTAAGACTCTTTACCACACTGCAGCCTTAGAATTGGACTTCTCTTCCTGTTGCTGGGAAGAATTAGAGATATATATTAAAGGTCACTTTTCTTCTGAGAAAAGGGATGTTGGAAGAGACAGGAGCAATGAGTGTGTGGCAGGAGTTCAAAGTGATAAGGGGAAAGCCAGGAGCCACACAGCATAAAGCTCCAGGGCTGCCTTAGGGGACGAAGTGACCAGCACCCTGACTCTTCTGTCCAGCTTTTTAACCATCTAACAGTTAGAGTTTCTTTATTTTCTTTCAGCTACCCCGGGAAATGGTGAAGAAATGAAATTTTTGAAAAAAAAAAAAAAAAAAAAAAAATGGGGTGGAGGAAAATAAAGCCTCTGTGTGAGTATATAACCATTTGACCTCTTTTTTAACCCTCTCCAGGGTCACCCTAGAATCAGATCTGCTCCCCAGTATCTTCTGTTTCCTGGAGTGTGTTGTCTGCTACTTTGGATTGGCCAAGACGGGCTAGAGCTGCCTTGTGACAGGAGCAGTAAGGTTTCTGAGTCAGAGGATCGCCTGCCTGTTGGTGGAGGAGAAGGAGCTGAAGGAGATCAGGGTCTTGGACAAGGCCTTCAGACCAGAGCTGAGGGAGGAATTTTCTGGTAAGTAAACTTGATTCATGGGTGTGTGGCTCCATTTTAAACCCTGCATGGGTGGAGGGAGGTGAACCTTTTCTAGCAAGTTACAGAAAGTTGTAGTCAAATCTAAGCCAATCCCACATGCACAGTCATCATAAAAAGAATATTAAACAGTATAAAATGGCACAGTGTGAAAGATACTGGATGGGGTGTCCAGAGACTGGATTCTGGCCCTGACCCAGAACTTGAGACGCAGCCACTTTGGACACCAGGCCCATTTTCTTCTTATCTAGAAAATCCCACATTAGTTATTTTTCTTGTTTACAACTTTTTTATGTTCTGAAGCTTTTTGTCTTGGCAATTGCTTTGCAACATTCACAAAGGATGCCGTTGACTTGGAGACCTCACCAGTGGGTCTCTGCCTCTCTAGACCACCCTGAGCTTTGTTTTGTTTTGCAGCATCCTTGGCATCTTTAGTGAAGGCAAAATAAAAAGAAGTGAAGGTATAGGCGAGTGTGTAAGTGTGTGTGTGTGTGCCAGAAAGCGAAACAGAGAGAGAAAATGAGGGAGAGAGAAAATCAGAGAGAGAGAGTGAGAAAGACAGAGAACGCATGAGAAAGAGTGAGAGAGAGAGAGAAGATAAGAGAGAGAGAACATCAGTGAGAGAGAGAGCTCGTGCACAAGTGCACAGCACAGAGCAGAGACGGTAAGAGGTAGTATGAGGCCAGATATGCCTCATTTCGATTTTTCATATATGGCTTTATTTTTTAACTATTTTTCTCTGTTGCTCAATCATCAAGAAATTGCAGAATTTGGTGTAGCAGATCCTTGTGCAAATAACCCCATGAGAGGTATAAAAGGGGTTGTATCCAACTGAACAATGAACCATCAAGGTCCTGAAACATAAAGCAACTTGCCAAGACCATCTAATTAATGTGTAGCACAGCTCAGACCAGAGCTTCCTCCAGAGGCTTCGTCACTTGACTCCAGAGCTGATGCTTGGCAAAGTGGGTCTTCAGTCTCTCCCTTTGCCTCTCTGGGTGCCCAATTCCCTGTCCTCCTCCCCAACCCAGGATATTGGGTGGACTGTGTGTCTTCATGTGGGCTCTGGCAGTGTAGAGACTCATGACCTGCCCTCAGAGAAGCCCCCACTTGACATCATTCAGGGACCACACCCAATACTCTGTTCCTCTTCTGCTCTTCTCAGACCTCTTCCGATTTCCTCCACCCTCTGTTTTAATGGTGTCTTTCATAAACAAATATTAACACAAGACCAAGATTAAATGTTTGTAATCCTTAGGTGTCACCAATATTTACAATCTAACACATAATACCAGAAAAAAGCAATACACAGCCTAGAGGAATTGTTCCTTATGGTGAAAAGGCAGGGGATATAATGGATGCACAGTGGCCCGTATGAAGATAAAAACAGAGAATCCTTTCAGTGTTCTTTCTGTGCCAGGTACTGTGCTACATGTTTTGCATGTGCTGACTCATTTGTTACTCATAGCAACCCTATGAGATTGTTAATATTATTATCCTCCTTTCTTACAGATTAGGAGACAGACACAGAGAGGTTAACTAACTCACTGGAAGTCCCAGAGTTAGAATACAGCAAACCTGGATTTGAACCCAGAGAGTCTAGTGCAGCATCTGCACTCTTAAACAGAGTTAGTCTAGCAGCTTGAGGAAGGAGGGAACTATGGCTCCACTACAAAGTCCCCATTCCTAGTTTCTAGATCCCTGTGAACTCACTGAGGAAGAGCCTTTTCTCTTGGCTTTAGACTTCTTCAACTTTGAAAAGGCAATTCCTTTGAGCCAGTCTGTCTGAAGTTGGCAGCAAAGGGGAAGCAGAGGAAGGGAGCAGGAAGTGCAGAGGTGGAAATAGAACCAGAGAAAATTCCACTCTCAGTCTGTCACCCACGTCCTCCCCAGCAGCCTCTTCCCTGCCTCCCCCATACCATGGCCTTCTTGGAGTTGCCTGGCAATAGGAAGGGGCTGGGAGTAGACAAAACATGACAGAGGCATCAGGACAGTAAATGGTCCTGTCTGAAACCCTGGAAGGAATTGCTCTGGTCTTGAATTTTTCACTCTGAATTTTACTCTCACTGTTCTTTGGCCTTTGTTGCCAATTTCAGTTGAACTTTCTCAGAAAAGTTTATTGTAAACAGCCAGTCTTATACCTGGTGTACAGGGTATGAGGCTTGGAGGTGGGGTGGGCAAGTTTGAGTCTCCACTAGAAATGTGACCTTTGATCTGTCCCTTAACCTCTCTGAACCTCAGTTTCCTCATCAATAAAGTGGGACTCAGAAAACCTATCTCATGAGATTGCTGTAAAAGGAAATAAGCAAGCTGTGAGTCATATGCAGATTATAAAGCACAAACAAGTGTAGAGTATTTATCCAAGCTCCATGTACCACAGTGTTCATGGCGTGGGCTAATTCCAGGTGACAACTTTACTGTCAGCATCATGTCTTGGGGATTTTAGAGGATCCTGAAGACATTAAAGTTGTAACCACTGCCCGCGGCTAGACAGCTGGAGTATTAGTTCATTGGTCGCTAACTTTCAGCATTGCTATCTTCTTTTCAAGTCTGATGAGTTTTTCATGGAAATTCCTCATTTAAGCCCATCCGCAGTTCCCTAGTAATGGCCCCACTCTCCTCCCGATTGCCCAGGCAGGAAACCATAGGGGTGATTTTGTCTTCTTTTTCTCTCAACCCAGATCCAGTAGGTATCAGGACCTTTAAGGTAAGATCTGAAATTCAAACCTGTTGTATCTGTCCTCCTCTGCTTCCACTGCTGGACCCTGCTTCCAGACCTCATCAAAACTTTGGCACAGATACTCTGATTAATCTCTTAATTACCTTACTTTCTCATATCCCCTATATCAGTCCATTTTATATCCTCAAGCCAAGGTTGACTTCCTACATCATAATTCTGCTTCTGTTTCTCTGTCTCTCTCACTTTTTTTTTAATAGGCTTTGGCTGTGCCACCAAAGCTGAGTGCAGAGGAATGATCTCTGCTCACTGCTACCTTTACCTCCTGGGCTCCATTCATCCTCCTTCCTCAGCCTCCCGAGCAGCTGGGACTATAGGCAGGCACCACTACGCCCGGCTAATTTTTGTATTTTTAGTAGAGATGAGGTTTCATGAGGCTGTCCAGGCTGGTCCTGACCTCCTGGGTGCAAGCAGTCAGCCCACCTCAGCCTCCCAAAGTGCTAGAATTACAGATGTGAGCCACCATGCTCTACCTGGGTCTCTACTTATTCCAAATATAAATAAGGGATTTTCTTTGACGTGGTGCTGGAGACCCAAAATCATGATCCCGCATCACCTGCAAATTAAATTCGAATTTTCCCTCTTACACCCAACTCTCCACAATCACCCTACTCTCTTTCAATATTTTAGTGAGTTTTCCATGACTCTAGAAATGCTTATATTCCAGGTACACCTGACAGCTCATTGCTCAGATTACTTTTCTGAAATGAGATGGGGTAGAAACAGATGTTTGCTCTTTCCCAATAAATTGCTACACGTTCTGACTTCTGTGTCTTTGTTTACTTGTTCCTTCCATGGAATGTACACCCTCCACCCCAACACCATGACTCTAACCATCCCCAAACACCTATGTAACATCATCTTTATCAGGAAACTTCCAAGCCAGTTTCAGAAATGTTCCAATAACCTGGCCCGTGTTCACACAGAGCTCCAGAACAAGACCAAGCTGACTGTACTGGAAGGAGACATTCTGGATGAGCCATTCCTGAAGAGAGCCTGCCAGCACATCTTGGTTGTCATCCACACCACCTCCGTCATAGACGTCATCGGTGTCACTCACAGAGAGTCTGTCATGAAAGTCAGTGTGAAAGGTACAGTAGCCTGGGGAGGAGATGAAGCAAGGTGGGGGATTAAGGATCACAAAGAAGAACAAGAAAGGAAAAGAAGTCCCTCCACTGAACACCTGCTGTGCTCTGGGCCAAGTGTCTTTGCTAATCACTACCAACTGGGGGAGTTCAAAGCTGCTATCTTCAGCTTTTTACATGAGGAAAGCAGTGCTAGAGATGGCAAGTAACTTGTGCAGGGCCCCCCAGGTAAGTAAGTAAGTAGGAGAGTTAGACTTTAAACTCACTCCTGTGTGACTCCAAAGGCTGTGGACACTTTTTCTATTACGGCTCCAGTCAAAAGTCGACTAAACTCTGACTTCAGATTCTTGATATCCAGCCACTCTTTGCCTCTGGGACAGCACCAAACCTTCCAGGTGCCACCATAGTCATCATTTTAAACTTTGTGTGTAGGCTGATGATAATGAAATGGGAAAAATCCCCTGGTCCCCCTCAGCAGGCATGCAATGGGGGTGTGGCTTGCTTCTTCAGTGCCTCACTGCTCAGACTTCTACGGGAGCATACAGAGAGGCAGGCTGTGGGACTCCGACACCATGGCAGTGTCAGGGGTGAATGTTTACAGCTCCTGAAACCCCAGTGGGTGTGTGTTACATGTGCTCTTTTAGTTTTGCTCGTTTAGTTTTGACATCTATAGGTGGCTTGTTTTAACCAGCTAAATTAGACCCTCTACCTTGTCGGAAATTCAGAGGGCTTTCTGTATCTCGGGTTGTTGCTTTGGTTACCAGAGGAATTGGATCACACCTGGGCTGGGAGAATGAGTGCCAGGTTTTGTTGAGTGGAGTGGAGGTAGCTCTCAGCAGCTGGAGGATGCCAGAAGGGGAAGGTTTGCCCATGGAGTTGGCAGCTCAACTGCCCAACTCTTCTCTGACTATCCCAGGGAAACTCCACATCACTCTGCTGGGCGGTGTGTTCCTCCCAACGTCCAGCTGCCCGTGTGTTCCTCTGCTGATGTGTTCGTCCGTTGATGTGCCCCTTCTGACATCCAGTCCCTTCTGTCTTCTTCTGCCAATCTGCTCCTCTCATTGTCTGGCAGCTTGTGTGTGTCCTGCTAGGGTCTTGGGGGTTTTTATAGGCAAGAATGGGGGCATGACAGGCCAGGGTGGTCGTGGGAAATGCAACATTTGGGCAGAAAAATGCTTGTCCTCATCTATGTCCCTGGGAGTGGAGCTCTAGCCAGGGACCACACTCTCCTTCACCCAGCACTTCCCTTCCCCACTCCCATATCATTTAAAGGGACCACACTCTTCCCTTCCCAGCACTCCCATATCAAGAACATTCAGAGCCCTGCTGCCCACCTCAAAGAAGTTTTCTCAAGAGAACTAGCAAAGCTGGTTCACAGTGGTCTGTCAGGACAGAATTATCCAGCACATGCTTTCTCACAATATTTTCTTAACAAAAAGGGTTTCCAGGTGTCCAGAATACACAATCTCTTCAGCTCACCACGGGGCCTGCTCTTACAGAGCCATTCCCAGCCAGGTGTCCAAAGTGCACCTTCATTCAATCCTCATCCCTTAAAGTCTTGATGTTCTTTCTGAATTGCAGCTTTCCAAACCACTTCAAATTCAGACACATTTCCTTAAGGAATCTTGTCATGCAGTCTCACCATCTGTTTCCCGGAGCCCAGTCTCTTCAGCACCACAGCACCCAACCGCGGGCCTGGCCCTCCACATTCAGTCTATTTTGACACCTTTTCTAAAGCAGCTAATTGCTTTTGGGTATCCAGCACCATCTCAATAAAAAATCTTTCCAGTTTCTACTTACGCATACCTTTAAGTACCTCTACAGTGCAAGGAGGGTGTTAAGAGTAACCAGTTTTTCATTTGAATTCTTAACTCTCCACAACTCCCAACAACAAGAAATGCGAAATGACAGGGGAAGTGTTAGAGGCATCTGTTTCCTAAACCATTATCACTCCAAGGTTTAGAAAACATTTCACAATGTTGGTCATTTCCCTCTTGAAGGTAAACTACTTCCGCATTTTCTCTACCACCAGATTAATTGTTGAAAACATGAGGCTGTCTCTCCAGAAACTCAAATGCCACAGAAACTTTAAACTGGGCCCCCCCCCAAAAAAATAAGAAGAAAAAATAATAATCCTTACCTACGAAATTCCTTCCTTCTTCAAGGGAAGGCACTCCGAGCACCTCCATGAGCTTCACTTCCACACAGCTCAGGGGATGCTGCCAGGTCCTCCCAGTGCAGGTGTTACCAGCAGAGGGCACACTCCTCTCCCCAGTCCTCCACCAGGCTCCACAGGAAACACCAGAGCAGGGTTTAAGGGAAGGTTTATCACCCCGACTTTACATAACCAGGTAAACAGAGTCACAGCCAGAATTGGAAGCAGCTTTCCCAGCGAACACACAATCAGGAAAAGAGTGTGGGTTTCCAGCATCTCCCCACAAGCCACTCTTTGCTCAATGACTCCAGGAATGGTCCTTGTGACTAAGTTTTATCAGTCCACTCAAAATGAGAAAAATACCAGCAATTGCATGTATATTTAAGAGTGTATATTGCTTATATACAACTGTGTATGGGTACGTGTGTGACGTAATTTCTTCCACTGCCCTTTTCTGCCTAAGGACTGGGACTGTCCATATTCTCAGAGTATATCTTCCTGATTTTTTAGTTTTTCAATAACTGGCCTTTAATGGTATTGATGTCACATTATAATTTTCAATATCCTTACTTCACAAAATATAAAGCGATAACCCTAGGTCCTTTGCCAAAATTAAAGTACACACACACACACATCCATATACCCAAAAGTCTAGAAATTCTTGCTCTCCAGAACCCATATGTCAGTTTCTTTTCATTTTAGTGTTTTTCCTATGGCTGTAGCATGGCCCAGTCTCAGTCAGAGTCACAGAAGAATGGACCCCGAGTCTGTTATAACCACTGCACTAGGGAATGGAGATACATGCATGTGGTTGGGGTTAGTTGTATTTCCTGACACTGACAGCATGCTTTTCGTTGGTAGGTACCCAGCTTCTGTTGGAGGCCTGTGTCCAAGCTACTGTGCCAATATTCATCTACACCAGTACCCTAGACGTAGTCGGGCCCAACTCCTACAAGGAAATCATCCAGAATGGCCATGAAGAGCCTCTGGAAAACACATGATCTGCTCCATATCCCTACAGCAAAAAGCTTGCTGAGAAGGCTGTGCTGGTGGCCAATGGGTAGACTCTGAAAAATGGTGGCACCTGGTACACTTGTGCCTTAGGACCAATGTTTATCTATGGGGAAGGAAGCCCAATCCTTTCTGCTGGTATAGATGAGGCGCTAAACAACAATAGAATCCTGTCAGGTTTCAGCAAGTTCTCCAGAGTCAACCCAGTCTATGCTGGCAACGTGGCCTGGGCCCACATTCTGGCCTTGAGGGTCCTGCAGGACCCCAGGAAGGCAAGGCCCCAAGTGTCCAAGGACAGTTCTACTACATCTCAGATGACACGCCTCATCAAAGTTATGATAACCTTAATTACACCCTGAGCAAAGAGTTCGGCCTCCGCCTTGATTCCAGATGGAGCCTTCCTTTATCCCTGATGTACTGGATTGGCTTCCTGCTGGAAATAGTGAGCTTCCTGCTCAGACCCATTTACACCTATGGACCGCCCTTCAACCGCCACGTAGTGACATTGTCAAATACCGTATTCACCTTCGCTTACAAAAAGGCTCAGCGAGATCTGGCGTATGAGCCGCTCTACAGCTGGTAGGAAGCCAAGCAGAAAACCGTGGAGTGGGTTGGTTCCTTTGTGGACCAGCACAAGGAGACCCTGAAGTCCAAGACTCAGTGATTTAAGGATGACAGAGATGTGCATGTGGATGTTGTTAGGAGATGCCATCAAGCTCCACCCTCCTGGCTTCATACAGAAGGTGACAAGGGCACAAGCCCAGGTCCTGCCTCCTCCCTTTCACATAATGCCCAACTTATTGTCTTCCTCATGTCATCAAAACCTGCCCAGTCCCTGCCCCAACTAGAAGCTTTCTGTCCTAATCATATACCAGAGGAAAGACAATGTGATTTGCTTTTTCCAAACCGGAGTCTTGCTCTGTCTCCCAGGCTGGAGTGCAGTGGTGCGATCTCAGCTCACTGCAAGCTCCGCCTCCTGGGTTCACGCCATTCTCCAGCCTCAGCATCCCGAGTAGCTGGGACTATAGGTGCCCACTACCACAACACCCGGCTGATTTTTTGTATTTTTAGTAGAAACGGGGTTTCACCATGTTAGCCAGGATGGTCTCAATCTCCTGAGCTCGTGATCTGCCCGCCTCGGCCTCCCAAAGTGCTGGGATTACAGGTGTGATCCACTGTGTGAGCCACTGCGCCCGGCTTGTGGTCTCTTTTAACTTGAGGGTTGCTTTTAACTACTAGAGTTCCAATTTTCCTCTTAAATGAGAAAGGATTTCATTTCTTTTCTTTTAAATCTCCTATTTCTTCACACGGTTCAATGTAAAGAGCAATAAATGTTTCAATGCCTAACCTGGAGAGAGGCATGGTTTCTGTTAATATATACTTTCCTCGTTCCTTTTCATTTCCGGGTATCACCATCTTTTACCTAGGAGAGTAGCATGAAGCTGGGGATGCGGGGTGGGCAGAGTAGCAGGAGGGTCAGGAAGGGCGGTGCAGACTGAATGAGTTCTACTATGTTTCAGGCATGTACAACATGACCTACATATGACATATATTCCCTCACTGAATACTCATCAGAAACCTAGCAGGTGGGGGTGACTATTCCCATTTTACTGGTGAGGAAACTTGTTCACAGTCACACTAACTGATTAATGGCTAGGCCTTCTACCAGGGACTTGGCCTTGAAAGTCCTTATCTTTCCACGGAATCAGACAGCCTGAACTCGCCTTGTCGGTGGTACAGCAGAGCACTGGAGCATGGGGTGGTGATACTTGGGAGAGCCCCAGCTTTTTTGGATTACCTCTTTCTTGCCCAGTCCACATGCGGGGATTCTCTAGAACCCAGGAGAATCCCTGAGGGGCATCTGAAAGAGTTTGCATGCCTTTCCTAATGGACCTGAGCAGGGCTGACAGAAACAAAAAATGCATCCAGCCTCTATCAGCTTCAGTGCCAATTTCGTAGAAGGTCTCTAGAACACTCCTGGCTAGATGTGTGTTGGCCATTCTGATCATACATAACCCTGCATTTCACCCTTTCAAATCACACAATGAGCCACACCATGGGTTCCTGGGCAAGTAAAGAAAACAAGTGTGAACTTCCCCCAAAATATACCTTCTACTCAGCCCAAAATTAGAAGTCTACTATCCCACATGCCGAGATTTAACTGCCTCTCTCTCTTCTTTCTCCTTCTCTTCTTTAAATCATATCCTTTCTCCCTTTATTCTTCCATATCCTTAGCCTCTTTCTTCCCTCCATCTCCTCTTTAATCACTGGCTCTCTCATTCTTCTCAATTCCCCTGAAGAGAGGAGGCCAATAAAGACAAGTTTGGTGACTTCAGTGATGACATAGTCATTAACCAATCAGTGAAAACACAGTCAAAAGAAACACTGTCAGGGGCATCAGGGACAGAGCTGAACTGAAGCAGGTGTGGAGGTTGCTGTGGGTCCAGAGTGTGGGGACAGAAGCTATCTCCCTCTGGACCTGGGTGTATCACAGCAATGATGAGAGTCACACCCAACATCAAAATGGCTTCTTTCTTACACAGGAAATTAACAGATCATTAATCAGTTGAATTTGATTACCACAATGGAGTTAGTTTCAGTGTTCATTCTTAAGAGAAAAGGGAACCATATTCTGGCCCAGATCAACAGGTTTCCACCACTTTCAAAACCCCAAGGAACAGATAATCAGCACTAGCATCGGGGGGAGTGGCCCCAGGCAGTTGGGTAAGGTGAGAAAGGCAACATCCCTCCTTCCCCAGCCGTGCACAAAATGCAAGAGCCAGCATCTCTCCAGCTCTTGTAAGGTGTGCTCACGATCCATATGTTAATGTCAAGCACCACGGGAATCAACGGAGGGTGGTGGAATCAGGGACAAGAGCCCTTCCCCTGGTTTTTCAGTCTAGTGAAACCCTACACTTATGAAACCACCAGGGCAATTTTCACAGGGAAAGAAAGGGAAAGGACAGAGCTCCAACGGGCAGTGAGAGGAGTTCTAAGAAAGAGACGAGGGGGTCGGATGAGTCAACAGTCTCAACTGAACAAGCACAAAGGCCTCGGAGTGTTGTGGCCAACAAAATATGCCATCCCTTCTTACACCTGAGGGTGCCAAGCTGGCAGCGCTCCTGCACCAGGCCTCGCTGCACTTCACGTGATGCACCACACGGAGGCAGCAAAGGCTAGGAGGGAAGAACAAGGACGCCTGACCTGGCTGGGATTTTCGAGTCCTTTTTCTCCACCAAGGTGACTTTGCAGGGTACCTAACACAGGATTGAATGAAAGCAGGGGCCAGTGCACAGCCACCGGCTTAAGGGCTAGGTGTACATGAGTACTGAGAATGGAGCTGAGCCGAATTCACTGGGAAAAGCCACAGGAGCCAATGGGTCTTGAATGAGGCCTTGAATTCCTCGGTCCAGACAGTGGGCATAGCCCAAGCAGTGGTGCGGAGGACAGGGGGCATGAGGAGTCCCCTCGCCTCCTGGAAAGCATGTACAGAGGGCAGATGAGAGAGCTCGGATGCCAGACTAAGCCACAGATTGGATAGGCAGGTTCGAAGGGCCGGGATGGGCCCCAGAACCTGTGATGGACTGGTGAGAACTGGCAGGAAAGTGGCCGGAGGCCAACTCTTATGATGTGAAATCCTGTGATTTCTAAATATTAGTGACTAACTCTAAATTTGAAAAAGCAGTGTGAAGATCTGCTTCGGGAGAGGGATGTGTGGGCTAGTGTTCAAAGTGTATCTGCAATAATTTATATCTTAAAACGTGGTGGCGAGGTGTCAGCAGCAAATCTGTTCATTCTTGGTGATAAGTCCCAAATATACGTTATGATATCATATTCTCTGCTTTCCTCTATGGTTAACATAGGTTATAATTTTTTAATAAATTAAATTTGGTGAGGGAAAAATAAGCAAACTAAGAAATCACATTCACAGGCTGGCCCCAGGATTTAAGGCCTCTGATTTTCCACTTCTGCTCCCAGTCTAGTGGTCCAGTGTGGGAGATAAAATAGGAGACATGTTAGGTGCTGTGCACAGTAAATGTGAAGAGTGCCATAAGAAAGGAAAATGCTTTCGGGAGATCCATTCCCATAGGGGATTCATGGGGTCCTTGCATTTGGGCTAAATATCAGAAGATGGGTAGGATTTCTACAGACAGGAATGCAAGGAAAAGTATTCCAGATAGAGACAATGGAGTCTGCAAAGACCCAGGATGGGAAAGGGGTCACTTTTAGGGAACAATGAGACCAGACCAGACAGCACTACGCCAAGGGAGAAATGGAAGATACACCTGGAAAGACATGCTGGGCACACACAGGATCACCCAGGGCCACCCCTGGAGACACCCTGCCTGCTTCCCTCACTGACCTCAGAGTAGGAGTTCTGGGTCCCCATTAAGGAAGACTTGGGCCAGACACAGTGGCTCACGCCTGTAATCCCAGCAATTTGGGAGGCTGAGGCAGGTGAATCACCTGAGGTCAGGAGTTCAAGACCAGCCTGGCCAACATGGCAAAAGCCCCTCTCTACTAAAAATGCAAAAAAAAATTAGCCAGGCAAGGTGTTGGCGCCTGTAATCCCAGGTACTTGGGAGGCAGAGGCAGGAGAACTGCTTGAATCCGGGAGGCAGAGGTTGCAGTGAGCCAAGATTGCACTAATATACTCCAGCCTGACAGAGTGAGACTGTCTCAAAAAAAAAAAAAAGACGACTTGACATTCAATTACTTCACACATACAACATGCCTCATGTTCTCTCAAAAATTGGACTCCACGGGAAAAGAATGTCTCCTTTAGCAATGAATATTGATGGTGATGCAAAAAGCTGGGACATCATTCACTATGAATGGGAATTGTTCAGCTGTCCCTGGAAGATTACCTTGGCAGCATTTTGTAGGAGGGACTGAAAGAGATGAACAGGATATTTCAAAAATCTAGGTAAGAAATGAAGGCCTGATTTATGTGTTGGTAACAAAACGGAAGACAGGGGCAACTGAGGAAGACCTGAGGCAGAATGGCTGCTAGTTGAGACAGCACTGGGTGTGGGCACAGAATTCCCATGCATGCACATTTTCAAGCCAGACACCTGGATGGCAGCCCCAGACTCCTTCCACCTATCATTCAGCTCTATCAACTTTACCTCCACAACACCTCTTGCATGTGTCCTCTTCCTCCCTGGTAACATCATTCCGACTTTTACTCTCCACAGGCATCCCTGTCTTGGAGAGTCACCCATGAAACCTATCCTCAGCAGTGTTGCCAGAGTGCTCTCCAAACTAGTCTCACCATGTCATGCCCTTTCTAAAAGTAACCACTAGGGAGAGCCCCAGGACTGTCAGGATGAGCCTGAGCGCCTCAGCGTAACATAGAGGGCCTCTGAAACCCTGGGCCCTGCCTGACACTCCAGACTAATTCTCACCAATCCCTGCCCTATCACCAGATTCTCCTACTTTGTGCCTCAACAATTTTCCAAACTCAGCGCTTCCTGCATGCAGCATGCTTTTATATCAACCCAGGCCAGTGCATGGCATTCCTTCTGCTTAGAGGGTCCCCAGCTCTCCTGCCAGTGCATCCTTTCCAGCTCCATATTCACCATCCAAAGCACCTCTTTTTACACCCTCCATGCTTTGTGCATATCTAGTTGCCCTGCCATTAATTTTTCATTTATATGTCCTGTTCCTCACCCCTACACTAACATGTCCTGAGGACAGTAACTTACCGTGTCATCTCTCTGTCCCCAGTGACTGACACAAATAGACCCATGGGCTGATGGATGGAAGGATGAAACACAAGTAAACTCAACTGTTAGGACGGAGAGAGGAGGTGATGGGGAGTTGGGCAGCAGAATGCTTTGAATGACAAAGCAAGAAATAATTCAAAGATGAATTTCAAGGTGTCGATGAAACTGAAGAAGCTGGAGCATCATGATGAGAGCTGGGAAAGAGAAAAGCCACACAGTGGGTATGGTGCTGAGAATGAACTCATTTGTGTGATATGAAAAGTGAGTGGGGTTGTGAGAGGCCCATGAGCAGGGAAAGGGAAAGGCTGATGAAGGCGAAGCCCAGCTGCCAAGGTTATAAAGGGACTGGGAATTAGATCCAAAACCTGAAATTGTGCAAGGCCCAGAATAGTTTTATACTACAAAAAAAGGAAAATCTGCTTTTGAAAATTGAATTCAGAAGAGAATCTCCCACTCTTAGTTGACTCAAGTGAGGACCACGCAACCTCTCTGTCTACATGTGCTTCTTAAGACATTGGGGGACTCTAGTGGAAATTGGAGGGGAGTTCTTTTCCTTTATCTTGGCCCAGGATCCCACCCAATGGGAATGAGCAGGGAATGGAGTCGGCGATCTGAGGCATGAAAGAGGTTCATTATGAAGTGAAGGGGGAAGGCTGGATGAAAAGAAAGTAGCTTGGCCACTCTGTCCCCAAAGGCAGGGGGCACTGGGGTCAGTAGCAGACTCCAAAACAGTCAGTAATCTGTTCTGGAAACCTGAAGCTCCCTATTGAACAGCACAATCTTTCCTCAAGAAATGGAAGAACCAGCACTAATGAAGTCAGCCCTTCTTCCAAAACAGGTACTGGTGACAGAGGGGTGGGCATGAGATGGGCTCTGGGCCTATAGTCATCTTAGCATGAACCCTGGCCACTGAAGTAGGAATACCCTTCTCATGAGCCCGGCCCTAACTCCCTCCCGCACCAGCTGGAGCCTGTCAAATCCCTGGTGTAGCTCTGAGCAGAGTAGCTCTCTAGGCACACGGCTGGTGAGGTCACCCAGGACCTGTGCTTGGCTTAAGGTGCTACCATGGGACCCCACATTTCATTTTGCACTGATCCCTGTAAAATATGCAGTAAATATTGAATATGAGAACTTCTTTCAGCAGCAGGCAAAATACCTATTGCTATGGTGGGTAAATGAAATACCTATACCTATGGTGGGTAAATGAAAAAAGCTCCCTGGTTCCTACAGGGCACCTCAACATCTTTGTGGAGTTCAGATTTTCGAGCAAAGAAAGCTTCATCAGGCATGGCGGGGCACACCTGTATTCCCAGCCACTGGGAGGCTGAAGGGGAAGATCACTCGAATGCAGGAATTCAATGCCGGACAAGACTTCATCTCTAACATTTTTATTAAATTGAAGTTAAAGAAGGATCTAGGGACCTTTATTCCAGCTTTAACTGTGGACTCCTTTCCTTCTTTCATTTTACCAATGAGGAAAGTGAGGCCTGGGAAGTGAGATGACTTTCCCAATGTTCACCTAGGCCACTGTCTGTAATGGTGACCTAAGATTTGCTACCTTTCAGATGAAAAGCGGGGGTGAAGGCATAGAACTAGGAGGTTGCCCTACCAACATATTTATAAAGGGCAGGGAGGACCTGGGATGAGACACATTTAGAAAGAGGGCAGAGGGCAGGTTTAACCAGAAGTCAGCTGTCTAATCCATTTGTCTGGTCCATACAGCCCAACCTCCCATCTGAACGTCAGCTTGTGGACGTGGGTGCTGCATACATTAAGATAGGCAGAGGCTTCGTGGCATAGAAATAAAAGTAGCTGGAGGTGAGAGGAACTAAGCAAAGGGGTCAGGAGGGCAAAAAACAAGCAAGTATTCTTTTGTTTTAGAAGCAGAATATTTTTGCAAATAAGAGTGAAGAGTGAAAATCCTGCGTTCTCATTTCAATTTTGCCATCGAAGTTAAGCAAATCTTTTTACCTTCTCGCGTCTGTTTCCTCTCCTGCAAAATGAAGGTTATGGCTCGTTTCTAAGGTCTGTTGCCAGTGACTTTGGGCTGTAAAAGTGTAAGATGATTTGCATCCTCTGGCACCTGCCCACTTCTGTAGCTAAACTTCATAATAACACAAGCCTCCATATGCTTACTTGTTTGTGTGAAGCCAAAGTTATTTGAGAAAGTGGTTTCCCAGCCTTTCCCTGGCTCTAGTGGCACCTGGCACCTCACTGGGAAAGGGGCATCATACCTCTCATAGGGTTGTAAAGGATCAAGAAGTGTGGCCAAGTAGGAACCGATTCCCTCCCTCCCTGATATCTGATGACCACTAAATTGCAGAACTTAATGCTGACTTAAATATGTCCTTTTATTTTGGCATTAAGCTATGGATGTTTCCAAGTAGGTTTTAAAATTCTTTGACAATCACTAGAAATTAAAATGGGCAGGGCCAATAAAGACAGTGCCTAGTGAAGAGGAAACAGAAACCCAGAAAAGTCATGTCTTGCTCAACACCACTGCCAGTTCATGCCAAAGCTCTGCCCTGCACACTCCACGCACAGCACACCCTCAAAGGAGATGCAGAACTAGTTACTTCTTTCTTCGTGTTCTCAGGAAAGGGAGGCCACGCCTTGTCACTCCCTCATCACCCTGCCCCAGGAGCTGGAAATCCCAGAAGATTCAGTTCATGTGCACAGCAACTGCCTCTGTCCTCCTTCTGGGATCCCAGGAGCTATGATACAAGAGTTTGGGATGCCCCTCAGCAGCCCCTTCTCTGCAGCACTGAGCATGAACACCTTGTAACTACCTTGCTTCCTAACATTTACCCAAGCCCCTGAATCTTACAAGACCCTTCATGCTTGTCATTTTGTTTGATTTTCCCACACCTTATACCTGCATCTTTCCATGCACAGATGAGAGCAAGATCAAGAATACCTATAGGGCTTGGTCTAGGCTGCAGCAGCACTGAACAGTGGCTGTGTGAGTCCAGGGAATCTCAGGCTGTGAAGTCATGTCTGTGATTTCTACCAAATCTACTAACTTCAACACAGAAATCAGCAGAGCTACTTCAGCTGAAACCTTGAGGTGACCCTCATTTCAGACAATCGCTAATGCTACCCTTGACAAGAGACATGTCTAGCCAGATCCTTTTCCAGCCCCTTGACAAAGTGAGCTAGCTTTTCCAAGGTCACACACTGTCCTTTCCCTCATCCAACAAAGCCAGCTAAAGTGGACATTGCCTGATTTGCAGCAGTGGTGGGGACTCTGACTTAGAGTTCCAGAGTCCTTGGCAGAGAATCTGCTTAACACTGAGCCTTTGTTGAATGTACCATCTTGCCCTAGCATAACATGTGAAGCCTTGACATGAAATTCCCCCCGTCCACCTCCCACCCCCGGCAGCCCCAGAGGCCAAATCCTTAAATTCATACTTACAGTTGGCAAAATAATTCACCCCAAGCAGGTTGGGCAGGCAGGAAACAAAATCAGCCTTCACCTTCGCCCTTAAATGGTGTTGGAATGTGTAAGCATCTCTACCTCTCTCATGCCTGTCTCCCTAGCACTGAGCACTATATCCGGCACTTGCCCACTCAGCTGAGGGGTGAAATTCCCAGGGTCTCTGCTCTTAATGAGACACAGCCCTGGGGCCTGTGGAAGGTCAGTCATACACAGATGGTATCAGACACCCAAGCAGGGCTGGGCACGGTGGCTCACGCCTGTAATCCCAGCACTTTGGGAGGCCAAGGCGGACGGATCACAAGGTCAGGAGATCGAGACCATCCTGGCTAACACGGTGATACCCCATCTCTACTAAAAATACAAAAAATTAGCTGGGCGTGGTGGCAGGGGCCTGTAGTCCCAGCTACTCAGGAGGCTGAGACAGGAGAATGGCGTGAACCTCGGGGGTGAAGCCTGCAGTGAGCCGAGATCATGCCACTGCACTCCAGCCTGGGCGACAGAGGGAGACTCCATCTCAAAAAAACAAAACAAAACAAGAACACCCAGGTAGAACCACTCCCTACCTCAGCCCCTGATGCTTTCAGAAAAGCATCTCAGTGGAGTGTCTTCAGTGAATAAAAGAATGCATGGAACCGCTTCCAGTGAATCCCTGGTCTCCAGGAACTGGCGTCTGGCAATTCCTTTACTCAGGTTGGAAATCCTTCAAATATATGTGTGGGAATGCCAACTAGAACACTGCACGTACACTGATACCTTTTTCAACTTTCTTAAAATCATGGGGCAACGTGGTATATGGAACACCTTGCCGCCCACCTCACCGGCTTCCAAAGCTGAGCATTCCTGACTGCTGAAATGAGGCAGGGCACTGGCTGGATGCAGAGAGCATTGTGAACAGTGGCCTGGATCTCAAGGGAGCAGCTGGAAATTGAAACCCATTGGAATGTGCTTTGGGTTAGCAGAGATGACCTTGAAACCACAGTCTAGCAGCAGAAATCTGCAATCTACGGAGTACTTGCGGCTGTGACAGGGAGAGAGGAACAATCACTAGGCAATTCGTGCTGGAGACTGGCCAGCTGTGCCCCTCCCCTCCCACAGGGGCAGAGAGGACGGAAATTATGTGAATGCCAAGGGCAGCTGAGCAAACGAATCATGCCTGGCCTTTTGCTTTATTAAGTGAGCTGAGTTGGGGGAATGAAGATCTGAGAGAAGCGGAAGAAGGCTGACTGAGTGGCGAAGACGGTGAAGGCTAGCAGCAGCCTTCCACACTTATTCCATTGTCATCAGATGGACAGCCAAGACAGGCACTTTTCCTGGCTCTTACCTTTTTTTTTTTTTTTTTTTTGAGACGGAGTCTCGCTCTGTCGCCCAGGCTGGAGTGCAGTGGCCAGATCTCAGCTCACTGCAAGCTCCGCCTCCCGGGTTTACGCCATTCTCCTGCCTCAGCCTCCCGAGTAGCTGGGACTACAGGCGCCCGCCACCTCGCCCAGCTAGTTTTTTGTATTTTTTTAGTAGAGACGGGGTTTCACCGTGTTAGCCAGGATGATCTCGATCTCCTGACCTCGTGATCCGCCCGTCTTGGCCTCCCAAAGTGCTGGGATTACAGGCTTGAGCCACCGCGCCCGGCCGCTCTTACTTATTATAGTCATTATTTGGAGCAGCTGTGTGAAAGGTGGCCCACCAGGAGCAAGCAAAGTATGTTGCACCTTGCATTGCCCTTTGCCTCCATACTCCCCAGCAGAGGAGAAGATTTGAGCCTTACATATTATCATACTTACTGTAATCCCCAAGAAAGAATGGGGGGGGGTCTCTAATTGATCCTACAGAGTTCTCAACCCTGTTTGCCCATTAAAATCACCTGAGGAGTTTCTATAAAACTACAGGAACTTAGGCCTCACTCCAATTAATCGCTCTCTTCATTTAAAAGGCAAACAATCCAAAAAGCTCTCCAAGGTCAAGAAAATCTGTAGCTTAAACTAATCAAACCTCAAGAATTCCAGGTTGACCAGGTATAGTTTTTCTAATCGGAATGTGGGCAGAGGCCCACTCACAGCAAATTCAGGGTGAAGTAGCACAGATACTATGCAAATGTGCCTGGGTATGGGTATGACTGTATTCTAACGCAACTTTATGTACAAAAATATGCAGGGCAGATTTGGTAGTTTGTCAACCCTTGTTCTACAGGAACATAGCTTCCATAGGTAGAGCTGAGTGGCATTTAGTGTGTGTCAAAGAAGAATGACATGGTAAAAGACTGATATGGATTTAATGACAAATATTCCATATTGGTTGCTGAACACCAGAATGCTGTCCAAGGAACCATCATTAAATAAAACAACCTGAAAATAAGGCAATTCTCACATATACAAGCACACTCACACAAAACCTGTTACTTTTAGGATCATTAAATTATTCACTATTTTAACAAACAGCTGTAAAATAACATTACAGTGAAGAAAAATGTGCACAAACTTCAGAAACACAGTTTAGATTGTCTATGAACACCATTCCTTAATTTGCATTTTTTTCACATATGTACAGTCTCTTGATTGTAAAGAGACCACATGGCTCAAGGGGTTAACTTCTCATTTTCTCCTTCCAACTCGGAGCTCAAGATTTAATCAAAACCATTTAGCCTATTTAAACTGCTCCAGGTTTTGCTTAGTAAAGAGCAGCAGCAGAAGACTGCTCTTCACCAAATTCTCCAGGAAACAAATAATACACTTGCTTCCACCATCATTAACGAGTTGGTGGGAAAAGTCCTCAGATTAACGTTTTCAAGGGTGAACCGCAGTTAACAGGGTTTGCCAAAGAAATATTATTCTAAAACTAGATAGAAGAAACAACCTCCTGAATGCATTTAACCTCACCTAATGCAGATAAGTTCCCTGAAGAACTGTAAGAAAAAATGGAATCACATTTTAAGTGCACCAATAGAGTCGGGTGTTGGTAGTTGGATTGTTTTCTTCTGCTAAGAATTTGCTCATAGAAGGGATATCAAAGTAGCAGCTGACTCTCTTATCCATGGTAATAGAAATAACGAGAGAGGTAAACGAAGTCCAAAGATTCCCACTGCCACTAAACTATTTTACATTAGCTTCACTCTCCACTCCCTGTTGAACCCATTCTCTAAAGTTGCTGATATGTAGTATATTTGATGCAGACGAGACCAGGCATAGCAATGGCAGCAAAAAAAAAAAAAAAAAAAAAAAAAAAAAACAATAAAATGGATAATCAATCCATGAATAATCAAAAGGTGGATGAGATTTCATAGGCACAGACTTAAGAGAACTTAAAACAGCTGGAAGAGGTAGATGTACATGGAAAGAAACCCACGAAGCAGTAAGATTACCTAAAAATTGGCTATATTATTTTCAGGTGGGTCTAATATGCTTAGTATTCAGATTACAAATCAGAATTCAAAACGGACACTTGCTTTGCTTGTATTACTCCTGACTAAAATAAAACGAGAATTAATGTCATTCAAAACTGTCTACAGTTTGAAAACCTATTTGCATTTGTGAATAACAATAAATTGATTCAGAGGACAAGATCAACAGGCATTATACAAGCCCAGAATTATCAGGATTTTTAAGTGTTTTTATAACCACAAAAACATGCTTTCCTAGAGTCCCCAAAGAGGTTCTTTACTAGAATACAACTGATCAAGTATAAATTACTAGCATCCACAGAAACTTTGCTAAAACTGTAAAAACAATCTCGTAGCTTTTTTTTCCCCTTCAACTGTGTCCAATATTTTGTGAAGATGCTTCCATGAAATGTGTAGGGTAACAATCACTAGTGAAGAAAACAATACCGCTTTCCACAACTCTAACTTCTAAAGGCTAACCTAGGGCAGGGATCTTCAGCATAAGTAACTGAAATCTACACAAGAGTCATCTAACTACAGCCCCCTACTAGAAATGGCACATAGCTAGGATACCCTAATTAGGCGACAAAGACCAGCTTTGTCAATAAGGACATGTTTGGCCCTTCTAGGCTAGCCTTAAGTTTTTCATCAAGCATAAGAATTTTCAGTGTCCTTATTTTATTATATAAATCATGACAGGCAAGTCTTTCTAGCAGCTGAGCTGGAGAATGCAAAAGGTCAGGCTACAATTATTCACAACTGTCCTCAGCCTCTCTTCAGGACAGCCTGCACGCTCCTGTTCCCAGGCCTTCCCTAAGACAGGGGTCATAATACTGATCTAACTCACAATGATGTGAGAAACAACTAACAATTATTAAAAAGCATAAAGCACTTTGCAAATATCAAAGTGCTATTTTGGCATCTATATGACAACCAGAAAACATTCATTGTTTGTGCTATTTGGCAATTTTGCATTTACACCTCTCCCTGACTGGGCTCTCCTGGGTAGAGCCTTGAGATTTCTACTGTGCCTCCACATGCAGGAAAAAGACATTCTTACTTAGACTAGATCCCTCATATGCACGGAGGTGGGGGTTAGTGGAAGTCACTAACAAATGCTAAGTGAAGGCAAATGAGACCAAGGAGTTTTGCATCCCAACAATGTCAACACTTTCCTGGATTTCTCACAGAAAGGCCAGCAAAACTGCGAGCTAGTTGACTTTTTAGCAGGTCACTGGGCAACTGTTGATGGTCTAAAGTTCACTTGAAACACCTACATCAAGGTGAGGTGCAAAAAGGAAAGTCACACATAGCTGTGATTGTTCCTTTTCCCTGCACTTAAAAGACCACAGTTGAGACCTGAAAGAAATACTGGGTGTGGCACACACCTGGGATGGGGCGAGGGCGGGGAAGGGGGGTCATCCAGGTAAATCACCTTGACCCAGCATGAAGCTAGATTATTTTCAAGGGAGTAGCAAAGAACCCGGAACAGAATCAGGATTTCCCACATCTGAGAACCAGTTATAAATGAATTTGTAAACCCCAGACATTGCCCCTTGAAATGAGGGCAGCGTTTTTCGGCCCACTTTCCCTTGGATGCCTCAAAATAGCAGCTAACTGTGGCTCAGAGAAAGGAAAAGTACATTAGATATCCTTTCCTATGTGACAAGGTTCCCCTACTTTTTGTGAGACAACAGGTGATGTGCGGAGACCGGGCAAACTCTGGCTTACCACTTGGTGGAACCAAGATAGAATCACTTATACTTGGTTTTATTTTGCCCCATAGCCCTCATTTACACCCTCTCCCTGCAGACTCCTACAGGCCATCGCGGCCTACCCTAGTCTGTTGCCCGCCATCCTGTTCCCACCCCAGCCCACGAACTGCCCTTCCTCAAGGTCCTCAAAGCGCCTGGTCCTCCAAGCTCTTCACCCCCTACAGCGTGTATTTAAGGAAGTCATCATCCCAAGCGCATCTCCTGAACATTTCTTCCATGGAGAGGAGGCAAGTATAGCACCGGGAAAGAACAACTCTTACTCAACCCTCCTCCCACTTCAGGAAACCCCGAACACCAAAGGCTCCCCAGTCACTCTCAGATTGTCCCTCCCGCCCCTTCCCCATTTCCTTCCCCTGGGTCAGTCCCAGGACATCTACCCCCTACAGGCTCCCCAGAGGGCAGCCTCCCTTGGACCCAGACCCTAGCACAGGTGCAGCTTCTGGTGCTGCGCGAGGTGCGTTTTGTAGCGGAAGCCTTTGCCGCAGCCCGCGCACTTGTGCGGCTTGTTGCCCGTGTGGATGCGGCGGTGGCGGATCAGGTGGGAGCTCTGGATAAAGCTCTTGCCGCACTCGATGCACGTGTAAGGCTTCTCGCCCGTGTGCGTGCGCTGGTGCTGCGTGAGCGTGGAGAAGTCGCTGAAGCGCTTCTCGCACTGGCCGCAGCGGAAGGGCTTCTCGCCGGTGTGCACACGCAGGTGGTTCACCAGGTGCGAGTTACGCCCGAAGCCCTTCCCGCACTCGCGGCACACGTAGGGTCGCTCACCCGAGTGCGTGCGCTTGTGCGTGAAGAGGTGCGAGCTGACGCTGAAGGTCTCGCCGCACTCGGAGCACATGTAGGGCTTCTCGCCCGTGTGCACGCGCTGGTGCTTCACCAAGTCCGAGCGCCAGCTGAAGCGCTTGCCGCACTCGCCACAGCCGTGCGGCTTCTCGCCCGTGTGGATGCGCTGGTGGTTGGCCAGGTGCGAACGGCGCACGAAGCCCTTGCCGCACTCCCCGCAGGCGAAGGGCCGCAGCGCCGCCGCCCCCGCGCCGCTGGCAGCCGCGTGCGCGCGCCGGTGGCTCAGCAGATGCGAGCTGAGGCTGAAGGCCTCGCCGCACTCGGGGCACGGGTAGGGCTTCTCGCCCGTGTGCAGGCGCCGGTGCTTGAGCAGGTCGGCGCGCCAGCTGAAGCTCTTGCCGCAGTCGGCGCACAGGTTGGGCCGCTCGCCCGTGTGCAGACGCAGGTGGTTGGTCAGGTAGGTGTTGCGGCTGAAGCCCTTGCCGCACTCCCCGCAGCGGAAGGGCTTTTCGCGCGGTGGCCGGACCAGCGGGGACCCGGCTCCGAAGCCCCCCGCCACCCCCACCCCCATCATGCCCACCATCGCGTCGCACTCGCCCGCCAGGCCAAAGGGCTCCAGGCTGGCGGCGGCAGCGGCCTCCGCCAGGCGGTGAATGCGCTGGTGCTGCAGGAAGGCGGCGCCGGGACTGAAGCTCTCCCCGCAGTCGGGGCAGATGGTGGGCGCGTCCATGATGCTGGCCACCAGGCTATCCAGCTCCCCGAGGTCCATAGCCATGGGGTGGTGGAGCCGGTGGAAGCGGCGGTGGGCGGGCTTGTCACCTCGGTGCAGAGTCCCCAGGGAGAGGTGTCGCCTCCAGGGAAGTACGGGAGGGGCCGGCTGCTCCTCTTCCTCCTCCTGCCGGTTCTTCGCAGCACTCTCGTCCTCCTCCCGGAGGCTCCGGGATATGCTGTCAGACAGTCCTGGGAACATCGCCATGTCAGCTACACCAGATTGGGCATCCTCTTCCCCACGGACAGGAACGCCTTCTTCCTCACTCAGCTGCCCCCCTGCAACAGAAAAAGGTAGCAGTGGGGGATTACGATATTTGGCATTCAAAAGGTAAGCCCAGAGGAAACCTCAGTAATAAAACTGTGATACCCTTCCCCAGGCACTTAGGATCCCTGCCCCTTCAAGGCCCCCTGAGTGGAGCCTCTCTCAACTGGATCCTGCAGGGAAAGGCCTAAAGGAAAGTGCACTCATTGACCCCTCTGCCCACCAGTTCTTCAGGCAGCTGCCTCAGGCCCAGGCCCCACTAGCTGGACCCGAGGCACTGCCTAGCAGAGCCATCTGAAGGCCTGACTGCCTGTGTTCAGGATAGTCAAGTCTGTGCCAGGTGGGACACTCCCTAAGAGCTCAGGAGAAAAGGTTTACTCACTCCAAGAGCTACCAATGCCTTTTCAGATTCTAGTCTCAAAAGACAAGAACAGTCTGCCAACCTGAGAAAGACCACCTGGCCTAACCAGGTCCTGGACTAATTTTTTCTTTTTTTCTTTCTTTTTGAGACGGAGTCTTGCTCTGTCCTCCAGGCTGGAGTGCAGTGGGGCGATCTCGGCTCACTGCAACCTCTGCCTCCTGGGTTCAAGTGATTCTCCTGCCTCAGCCTCCTGAGTAGCTGGGATTATAGGCTCATGTCACCACACTTGGCTAATTTTTGTATTTTTAGTAGAGATGGGGTTTCACCATGTTGGTCAAGCTGGTCTCAATCTGCTGACCTCGTTTTCCGCCCACCCCGGCCTCCAAAGCGCTGGGATTACAGGCATGAACCATCGCGCCCGGCCCCCGGACTAATTTTTGAAGTACATTTGGTCAGTCTGAAACAGCTTATGGTGGACCAAAAAACTGAATTCACCTTCAGGACTTTACTATGGGTCGGGGAGGAGGATAGTAGTAGGGAATAGAGAAAGAGATTACAGAACCTAGAACCTAGAGCTGGTGAGCCCAGGTGAGAGGCTGGTCCAGGACACACACCTGTTGGTCTCTGGCTGCGTATCCCCAAGCAGAGGGAAGATGCTGAGATGTGAAAGGCCTCACATGTGCCCTCTTTCACATGCTTGTGTGCACTGCGGAGGAGGGCAGCAGGGAGTCTGGGACTGTGTCACAGGGGAAGGAATGTAACCTCGCAGTCCTAGCCATAAAGTATTTTAGCTCATTTCTGTCCCCAGAGCATGCACTGAGCAGTAATGAATGCCCAAAGACGGAAACAAGGAGGTGGGTGGAGGCCCAGTGTTCTCTCTTTCAGGTCAGTAAGAGTAAGGCATTTAGCAGAGGCCATGGGCACTTTGGGAATTAGCCACATGAACCTAGGCAGGTCACTTACCACTGAGTTGACTTATCTGCAAAGGGAGATGAGAACATAACTGTAAACATCTGGATACTTCCTATTTGCACAGTACTGTGCTTAGTAATTCTATACACAGCAACTCATTTAACTCCCAGAAACCCTGTGAGGTGGATTCTAATACTACCTGGTTAATTCTACTGCAGTGTTGTTCCAGGGGTTAATTTATAGCCGCATTCTCTACACTGTAAAGCACTATGCCACTGAGTGAACCTCTTCACAGCTCACCTCAGACTGGGCTGGAGAAAAGGATCTCTTCAGGCTAACACAAGAAAGGCAAGTCAGTACAGAATCCCGCTTAATGGTCCTCTCTAGGTAACTCCCTTACAGAGAATGCGGTCCCTGGTTAGGATTCTAGAGGAGCTAGAAGTAAGTGTAAATGGGGCAAGTTGCATAGAAATCCCAGCTTTCTCCTCACCTGTGCAGGTGTCGGGCACTGCTTCCCTGTGCCTTGAGTCCTGTGGGTTAGAGCCCATCTCTGGCTCCAGATGGCCTTCTCTCTTGTTTGTGTCCTGTGGATTAGAGCCCATTTCTCTTTCTTCTGGGTCCCCTTCCCTGTCCTCAGAGTCCTCAAAATCGGAACCCATCCCTTTATCTTCCGAGTCCTGGTGTGCACAGACACCCTGATTATCTTCTTGTTTCATCCAGGAAGAAAAGGGCAAGGGAGGTGACCAGGAATCCCTGCTCCAGAAAAACACAAAGAAAGGTCATGTCAGTTTGGTCTCATCCCCTCACCACGTCTAGTCTTAATTTCCAAGTCGAATAAAATGTATAGAGTTCCAAGCCCCAGATGGCAAACCTCTACTTCACTCCACATTTTACAGTAAACAAGTGAGTGCAAAGGAGGGTGGACTGGGTGGCAGGAGAACAGTGACAACCTCCCTATGAGGTTGGATGCCAGCTCTCACTGGACCAAATCTTGATCTTCTGGGTATGATATGGATGTCTATTAGTGTGGTTTTATAGTTTAACAGTGAGGTAGCTGTTCCCATTTTTACAGGTGAGAAAACGCAAAACTCAAAAAGAAGAGGCCACTAGCCCAAGGCTACATAACTTATAAGCACTAGAGTGGGGATTAAGCAATTGTGCTGCCTCAAAGTTCCATGCTTTTCATACTCTTATTAAGCTTGTTCTCCAGCCCACAGCAACCTTGCAAGTATTTTGGTTATCATGCAAATATTTCGGCTAATTTAAGGAGCCAGAGAAAAAGTACATCAAGACACAAGTATAACAGAAGCATCAAGTATAGTAACTTGTTGTCTAAGACCATGTCACCAACAGCACCACCAACCTGGCTTTGTAGTAAGGATCTGCTTTGCAGGGAGGAGTGAGCCAAGATGATTCAAGTAGGCCTGGTGGGGTCAGGAATAAGAGGTACAGGTGACCCTCTATATTAGAAGCCATCTCTATCCTAATTACATATTTTACAGTATCCTAATTGCAGAGAACCCTTAACAGGAACATACACCAGAGATAACTGGTAACCCCTCTACAGAAAAGGCCAACATGTGAATCATAGGGAGAAAATGACATCAGATTCCTAAGCCTTTTGTAGATGTCAGGATAACATTTCAAATTTAAAGGGCCCCCTGCCAAGACTGAGCAGTTGAGCCAAAAATAATTTATTTCTGCCATCCATCACTCCTACAGCTTAGCTCCAGGCAGCCAAACAGTTTCTAGGTCGAGGATCTTGGACTATAACTTTGAAGAGACTAGCTCTCTGCCTCAGCAGTCCCCAAACAGCAAGAACGTGGCTGAGCAAGATGCCCCTTTCTTGGCTGGGAGCTTTTCCTGCCTCTGCGGAGGCCTTCTCTGAGGTGGCCCTGGTTCTACAGAGCCTTTGGAATGGTAAGCTGGAGTTCCAGGCAGCGGAAGTTGGAAATTCCAGCTGGGTCAGCCTCACTGTAGAGAGCCCAAAGCAAGTCAATTAACCTCTCATTGTTCCAGTGTCCTCATGAGTGGAAGAAGGGTAATGCTACTTAACCTTTCTCACAGGGAGGGTATTAGAAGGAAACTAATGAAAAAGCACTTTGGAAAATATTGCAGAGAGTAACTGATGCTTTGAGTTTTACAAGCATGTAATACACACATCTTTCCTCTTAAGTCCTGATGCCATTCCAGCACACCCCAAAGACGTGCCACCCACTCTGTAATTTTGGCAGATGCATCACCATATTAGACTCTTTCTGAGAGATGATGGTATACTCCCTAAATTAGAGGGAACATCGAGCCCTTTCCTTTAATGTCTTAGGATATGACTGTGTCTGAGGTTGGTCAGTCAACAGGTCCTGAAATGCAGTTGAATTCCTTTAGAATGTACACTGTTTAAAATGCCAAGTTTCCAACATTTGGAGATTTCTTGTCTAAGACAGTAGGAGAAAAATCTCATTAAAGCTGTAAACATTTTAAGAGGTATACTCCATGACTACTGACCCCAAATCACTTCTGCCCATCACTCTTGCTTCTTTGGAGCTCAGACACAATGGACAAGTACATCCCTTGAGTCTGCATATATAATATGCCTGCAAGTGGACAGGCAAGAGTAGGGTCATCAAACATGACCTATTGATTTGCTAGTAGTGAAAAACTGCAGGCGTTGGCAGGGTGGGGGGCAGGGGACAGGGGGAGTTAAGAGGGGACCAATCAATGGTTTCTACCAATCTGAGACCAGCAGGAGGGTTCTGTGTCAATAAAGTTAAATAAGCATGTCATCAGAAACTCATAAAACTAAAACGGCAAGGTACAGTGCCCAGCATGGCACAAAAGGGACTGCAGCACTCCATCCTGAGGGACAGGATTTAGGAGTCCAATCTGAGAAACAGGGAGCAGGGCTTCACTTCTAAGCCCTTTTAGGAACAGGCTTCTTAGGGGGCACCTCAGACATAGCAATAATGGAACACCAGAACGTTTTGATTTGTGATTTATTGGGAACCGAGATATCAGATATTAAATGTGGAAACATGGTTTGCTAGATTTAAAGGCAGGGAAAGGGGAGAGCCAGAATGAGTTCCCCACTTACGGCTGACATGTGAAAAGTTCACAGTGCTGCCTCAGAATTAAGGCAGGTTCTGAGCTCCGAAGGGAGTACTTCCTGATCCTTATTTTCATTTAGACTAGGGGAGGGAGGATTAAGTGTGCTCTGAAAAGAGCTTGAAGTTCCTGTCACCCAGATACCATTCATGGGACAACAACTAAAATTTGTTTAAAAATGCATTATGTTAGTGCAAATCTGGAAATCTGCATGCCCAGTAACACGGATTCAGTTCCATTCACACTAGCACATCATGGATTTTAGGCAGTTTTCAGGTAATGGAGAAGGTTATTTAGAGGTTAGGAAAGGTGATCACGATATAATTATATGAAAAGCAGCTGGTTTGAAAAATATTTCATTTTGGCTTATATGCATACTAACATGTATACTTACACATGTATACACAGATCAGAGAGGAAGATCAGAAGTTTATTAAAATACTAAACATCTGGATCACTTTGGGGGCTTTGCAGCTATTAACTCATTTGATGTTAACCTAATAAAGTAGGATATTTCCAACTTCACAGATAGGAAACAGGCACAGAATTGACTAGTCCGAAGTCATACACATTATAAACTGCAGAGCAGGGATACATACTTTTGCAAGTCTAGCTCCCGTACACACGTTCTTAACCAGAAGCTGGTATATTGTTTGAGAAGACTTGTCCTCTTTGTACATCTGTATTTTCTACATAAACAGGTGTTTTTTAATCAGAAAAATAACCAACTTTGTTTTTAACATGATAGAAGATGTTAAAACTACAATTACTCTAGAAGTAATAAAAAGGAAGACAAGGGCAGGAGTTGTGATAACCTCAGTCTAGAAAACTTAATATTCAAAAACACTAGACACCATGGTATAAAGTGTCAGATATTCAGGCATATTTTGTTCCAGCTCCTTTCCCATTCACTCTCAAAAACTAGCAACATGTTTTCCTAGGCAAGGCTGGAGCTGGATATCCAATGGGCAGCAGGGCAGTGTGATCGCTTTGTGGCCAGATTGACCTGGGTTTGAATCCTCTGCTCTTTGCCAGCCACTTTACCTTGTACAAGTTTCTCAGCCTTACTGAATCTCAGATTCTGTATCCATAAGAACAAGGTTGCTGCCTCCTACCTTGCAGGGTTGTTTCTCGAGCCACAGAAATTAATGTTTATAAAAGCTGCTGGCATGTTAGAGACACAATAAATGGTAGTTATAACTATGATGAAACTTCAGCTTCTTAAGAAAATTATACACACCCCCATTCTAAACTGGGGGTCACATATTCACAGCTATGTTCATGGAGAATGGCCTTTGGCAAGTACAAACGGCTTCCCCCAGCCTTGCTGCTAAAGGTTCTATTAATGAACAACTCACAACGTGGATTCAAGAACCAGGGAGGGACTAGTTGCTTAAGGGAGCTAGGTAGAGGGAGAAAGGTTTAATTCCAAATTCAGTTAGTTTTCAGCTGCTGATTGCCCATCCTGTAAACAGAGTATAGGCCTAAAGCTAAATAGGGTGTGGGTGCCTGGTTCAGTAAACCCAGACTTACACCATCTGTAAGGGAGCCCTCCTTCCCCCAATAAGAAATAGAAGTTTAAGGGGGAAAAGCAATAGCGTGGTGGGCATACAAAACTTAGTTCTACATCTAGTTGTAATCACTGAGGGAGACAATTCTGGTTTTTGGCCAACACAACCATTGTGCTGTGTGACTTTAAGCGTTTGCCCCCTTCGGACTTCTGTTCCATGAGAAGGTTGGGTTTGAATGTTCCTGAGTCCTCTTCAAGCTTGTCATATGACATACAGGTGCGTTGATCCAGGAAGGCATCATTGTCAGTTTCATTAGACATTTCCAGCTCCAGCTTGTTAATCCACACAGCAAACTCTTAATCCCCAAACATTCCACCACCACCATCACAAAACCTTTTTCTTGGATGCAGATCACTTCAGGGTGGGATTGGGCAACTTCAACAAGACTGCTCAAATCCTGGTTTCTAGAACTTGTGATATTTTCATGTCCCTTTCCCCTACCTCCATTTCAAAAAAGTAAGGCCTATCACCAGGAAAATGCTCAAGAGCCTTCTAGATAAACTCAACCCCACTTGAAAGAAAAATCAGATCACTTTGAAGACACTGCTACAGAGCAGAGGTGAATGTGATAAAGTATCTCTAAAAAGAGAAAAAGACTCCAGCCTGGGCAATGGAGCAAGGTCCCTTCTCTACAGAAACTTTTTACAAAATAGCTGGGTGTGGTGCCACATGTCTTTAGTCCCAGCTACTTGGGAAGCTGCAGCAGGAGGATCACTTGAGCCCAGGAGTTCCAGGCTGCAGTGAGCCAAGACTGCCCCCAGCTTCCCCCGCACTCCAGCCTGAGAAACAGAGCAAGACCCCATCTCAAAAAACAAAAGAGTAAGGGAGGGAATTGAGGTGGGAAGATGGGGGAGGGTAACTGAAGCCAGTAGCAGAGCCAGAATTACAGTTTAAACCAAGTTCGTTGGCACGTTCTCCAAATCCCCCACTTTGGGGCTACTTGTAAAATCTATCCCTATTGAACAAGAGCCCCACCACTTTGTGGATTTAACTTAACTTCCTATGAAGAGGTTAGGGCAGAGGAATATACACATCTCCCCCCCGCCTTCCTAGATTTTACATAGAAACCAAGGCCAGAAATAGTACCACGTCTCCCAGCCTTTAAAAGATAAAGCAGGGGCGCAGCTCCTGCCTCGCTGGGGCAGCCTTCTATGCGGACCCCACGCGGTCACGCGGCCCCTGGCCTGCATGGCGCCGCGGAGGCGGTGTCGCCTTGGAGCGGACCTAAGCACCTTCCAGTGCACTGCAGTGGGTCCATCTCCTTTGACTCCAGTAACTGAGAGGTAAATCAGGGTGACCCATTTGACGTGTAAAGAACACCGAGGCCAGAGAAGCTGAACCCCAGGCCGCGTCTCTCTCAGGTAGAGGCAGCGGGTGTTCCCCTCCGCTGGCTCCTAGAAGGGACAAATGGCCAGCGCGTTAGGACTGGAAGAGAAAGGCCAGTCCCCAGCGAAGCAGCGCGGGCCGCACCTGGCTGCCTCGACCAGCAGGGACGGCCAGTTCCAGAGCAGATCACTCCCCGCCCCCGCTTGGGCCCCGCCAGCCCCCAGGGCAGAGGGCGGAAGAGTCATGTGCCGCGGCGGCGGCTGCCAGGTGGCGGGGAGCCAGGCCTGCAGGGCTGTCATGTCAGTGGAAGGAAGCGGCCCGGCGGGCGGCGGGCCAGGAGCTGCTCCCACTCGGGCCTCCAGACTGCACCTCGTTTCCTGTCTCCCACTCATTTCGAGGGTCCCTTCCCTACCTCCTCAGAGGGACACAGGGCCGGCTAGCAGCAGCTGGAGGCTTCCTCCCTCCTCTTCCCACGCCCCCCTGCCCACCACTATTTCCCAAGGGAGAGCTTCCCTAGCAGAATCCAGGCGGGGACACCCGATTTCCAGAGTGCTGGAAAAACAGTTTCAGCCTGCGGTTTTAAAAGGCTGAACTCAGGCCACAACTGGGGTCTAACCAGAGATTCCAGGGGGTTAATCATTTGTCCATCTTCAGCACCAACTGGGTGAAAAGTCAGCTAGCCTCTCAGGGGATATGATCATCAGGGTCCTGCCTCCTCACTGGGAAGTTTATGGTCAAAAGGAACCCAAAGGGCAAAGAAAGCCACCTCGCCATATTTGCAGGGGATGCGTCTACTGAGCAAGGGGTAAGCACCTTACACAGAATGTGTCCACAACCAAACGTGGCAGGCGAACTTCCCCTCAGCTGACTTTGTCAAGCACAAACCCAGACTGCCCAACCCAAAATGCCAGCCACCCAAGTGGCAGACTGCTGCATGAGGGTGAACATTATTTCCAGACAGGGACAGCCAAAAGATTACTGCACCGAAGTGTTGCCCACTCTCCAGACAAGAGGAGCTAAAATAATATGGTTTCTGCCTTGTGGTTACCGCTTTTTTACCTGGAGAAGGAAGCCCAAGTTGGAAAAAGAAGGCTCAAAACCAAGGCAACAGAGAAATCAACCTGCATCCCCATGGGTCAGCACCAGCCTGAGGCTCCTTCCCATCTCTGTGATCAGGAATAGCACAAATGCCCTTGGGGTCAGGCATTTCCTGTCCATCGGTTGGGTTAGGGCCCCTCAGTTTGGCCTGAGGGCCTCAGCTTATCACAAATGTCAATCCTCCACCACCACCCTATTCCTCCTGCACAAAATAAGAATTAGTACAGTGCAGACACAGATCCTAAGAGCCCTCAAAGTTAGACTATCTGCCCTTAGCTGAGAAGTCACAAAAGCTAAAGGTTTTCCTGTTGGCATTTACTGTCCATGTTTTACATTTAACTGATTAGAATCTTCTGCGACATAAATCAGGGTGATCCATTTTCCTGTATATTTTCCTTATATACAGGAAATCCTTCTGTTCATGGTTTTTTATTCCCTGTGCTCCACCACCACTACTGTTTTACACCCTCAGCTGTTTTATTTCGTAAGAGAAACTTTGGGCAGCCCTCAGACTTATTATCTCTAGACACTTTCTCAGCAGCTGGCTCAAATGTTCCATGTTTGCATTTCAGCAAATCACAGACCTTGGAAATTCCTTCGTTCAACCTTCTTTTACAGAGATGAAACTAAGGCTAAAAAGGGAAAGTGACTGAAAGTCAGGTTTTACTAGAAGAGTTGTGGCCAGACTCTCAATTTTGCTGATGGTGTTCTCCAATGATCTTTGCATCACTTTAATATAAAACACATCTCCAAAAAAGAGCCAGATAAATCGAGGACATATACTTGTCTTTTTTTTTTTTTTTTTTTTGTACACTGATTAATCAGGGTCCTCCTGAGAAAGAGAACCAATAGGATGTGTGTGTGCGTGTGTGTGTGTGTGTGTGTGTGTGTATAGAGAGAGAGAGATTGATTTATCATAAAGAACTGGCTCATGCCATTATGAGGTCTGGCAAGTCCAAAATCTGTAGGGTGGGCTGACAGGCTGGAAACCCAGGAGAGCAGATGCAGAAAATTCCTCTGAAGATCAGTCTGTTTGTTCTATTCAGGCTTTCAACTGATTAGATAAGGCCCACCCACATTATGGTGGGTAATCTACTCAGAGTCCACTGATTTATATGTTATCCTCATCTAAAAAACATCCTCACAAAAACACCCGAAATAATGTTTGACCACAAATCTTGGCATTCTGTGGCCCAGCCAAACTGACACATAAAATTAACCGTCATACATACTGTAGCTTAAAAGTGTAGTCTGCAGTAATTGCATCATATTTCAAATTTTAGCCATATAAACATTTTTCATGAAAACCATTACTACATACAGATAGTCGAATAGAGTCTCAGGGTATATGTGCTCTAGAGGACAGCAGGGAAAAATCAAAATTAATCTTAAAGATCTGCACAGCCACATGTGTGTATTGTCTGGATTGGGGTCCTAGTTGTGTAACACTCCTACAGCAGAAACTCATGCAATTTAATCATGTATTTCACTGAAGGACAAAAGAGAAAACAGGCTAAGACTGCACCAGGGGTTTATGTGAGATATGGGAGTTGTTAACAAACAGCCTTGTTCTGGGAAAGTTGATGCTGGAATCCCATATTAATGTTGCCAGATGGGGCCAGGTGACCTCAGGAAGTCTTTTCCAACCCAGATGATTTTGCGATCATATTTCCACTGTAATGAATAGCCCTCGAGAGAATGCTTATCATAGCAAATAAGGAGAGAGGGGTGTTGAGGCCAAAGGACTTGAGGCATACATTCAATCACCCCAGCTTCCCACTGTAGATTCAACAACAACAACAAAAACTGCTCTTCCAATTCTTTGCCCAAAATAACTGTTTGGTGGTGTTGATGAAGAATGGCTGGCGTGTTCTAGCCCAGCGCATTTCAGCAGTGGGTAAGTGACACCTCTCCTTATAATCTGCCAAGATATCTTCCAAAAAGAAAAAACAGGAATAAAAACGTAAAGAAGTCACCTGATGCCTGAATTTTCCTGCCTACCTGTTAACCTCTACAGCTAGTTTTCGGCATGAAGTAAAACTTTGCATACACTTAAAAACATGTTTTAAATAATTACATACCTGTTACTCTTATTTCCTTAAAAATTACAGATTATCAGCAAAAACCAGATCATAGGAAAGTATGTAACACACATGATCCACTTTCTTCAATAACAATGCAACAGTGACAAAAATGGCAAAAGGGAAAGTAGAGAGAACTGTAGGTCAAAAAACATAAACAATATCAACCAACCCCCATATATTGACCTTATTTGAATGCGAACTCAAACAAACAAATTACAGAAACAAATTATAAGATAACTGAGGAACTGTGAATATTAATTAGATATTTGATATCAAGAAACTTCATTTTGTCAGGTGTTGGTACTGAGATTAAGTGTACAAAGAGTTCTTATATCTTTAAGAGACATATAATGAAATATTTACAAGTGAAATGGTATGTCTAGAATTTGCTTCACCATAATTCCTGGGCAAAGGGGAATGGGCTGGGGTACAGATTAAGCAATATTGGTCATATATTGACCACCATTGAAGCTGGGTGGTGGTATATGTAGGCTTATTATACTACTCTATCTACTTTTATATATTTACTAGAAAACTTACTAATAAAAAGTTTTAAAATGAATAATTATATTTTTTCTGAAATTTTGGGTTATTTATGTTCATTTAAGCTCTGGCCAGAACATAATAAAATATCAGTGATTTCCATAAAAGGAGTAGCCTGCTTTTATAAATCATGCCAAAACAAGAGTGGTTACGAGGCTTAATATTGAATAAAGCTCATGGGAACTGGGAGAAGGGGCAATGGAGCAAAGATACTAATAGAAACCTAAGTTTGATGCTTTTTGCTCTTTTTTAAAATGAGATAAAGGAATAGCTGTTATGTTCAAAATAGAATCAGATTCTGTTTCCATTTTCATCTACTTCTATATTTCCAAACAACTGAAAAAGGATCCTGCCCACCAGAACTTGTTTATTTCCACCATTAATGCAGCAACTCTACACTCCAAACCAAGAAGGAATAAACTGGATTAGGAGTCCTAGTTGTGACAATTCTATGAGGGGAATGCTTTATCCCCAGGACAGACAAACTGATGAAAGGATGTGAGTGTCCAGTAGGTTAAGTACATCAATAATTGGTCCTCCCTGGAATCACCTTCTAAGGGGATGAAAAATGGAAGAGTGTGTACAGATGAAAAGGAAGATAACACAGTAGTGATTTATGAAAATATGATCTCCACAAGATGAACTCTGAGAGGAACAGAATTACTTTACTAGCTCAAACTGAGAACTTTTAAATTTAGATAGTGTCCTCAGGCAATGGTCAGAGAAACTCTGAGGATGCCAGTCAAATTGCTTCATACCACAGTACAGAGAGCAACTAGAAGATATTATGCTCCTACTTTACATGAGAACTGAAAGCTCACAGGTATTTTCTGTTTCAGCCAATGGTGCACAGTAAATCTAGGATGCACACACCCAGTCACAGGACAAAGCTTTCCTCCAGGAAGTGATGCATCTGTCTCAAGAAGGAGGCTTATGTGTCTGGGACTCATTCATAACTGGAACATCACGTTACTAAGTTATTCATCAGGTTCAGTCTGGGTTCCTTACCTTTAGTTCCTAGCATTTCCCAAAGAGAGCAACAGTACTATATAAACTTGCAAATAGAATAACGGCATTTTTCTTGAGCACGAGTTCTTAGTCTGAGAACCTTCAGAATCCGTGAACTCCCTGCAACCTTATGGAAATGTGTCTGTAGGCACTTTCTCCTGATGAGAAGGACCAAAGCTTTTTCTTGGATTCTGAAAGGATCCATGGAACAGAAACAAAAACCCTGTTATAAACCAGTTTTTGGTTTATAACAAAGGACTCATGATATATTTCCTTACCATAACAATTCAAAAATCATCCAGAGTGGTTTTGGGTAAGGGGGAGAAGAGCAATTTCACCACTGTATGCCACAAGATCTTTTGGTGTGCTGGTGGAGAAGAGAAGATAACGGCAGTATGTCCAAAAGCAGGCAGCAGTGCAGACAAAAATATCAGTAAATTTCAAACACATATGGAGAGTGAGGGACCCAGCAAATGTAACCTGCCTGATCCAGTTTGGTGACCTCACCTAACACCCTATTTTACAGATAAGTCAGGCAATGGAAACCAAGAAAGGTTAAGTAAATTCCCCATGAACACACCAGTTAAGGGCAGACAGGAGCCTAAATCACTGGCATATTAACCTTTGTTCCAAACCCCTCTTGCTACTCACTCCAACATAACTTACAGTGCTTGGCTAATTCACACTTGCAATTTAGGTCTCCCAGCATCATTAGTTCACCTGCTTTTCACTTCCTAGTCACTCAGGTTATGTGACAGGTGCACTAAGAGGGAGGGAAGTTGTTCCTCAAGACTGTAACACCCTGCCTCTCTTGGATGTATCTAATTTATAAGCTTGACCCCAGGTTCATGGCTCCTGTCAGCTGCTTACTTGGGCAGTGAGTAAAATCACATTAATCAAGCCATAACCTAGCCAGTACACAAAATGCTTTGTTAGTTAATCCTTCTCCTCTCAAAGGAAAAAGAATTAAAATCTGGACAAAGTCACAACTCATTCCTAACAAATCTTCAGTGTTAGCAAAGTCATCTTGCCTGCAAAGAATAACATGCAAATACCTGGATAAAGAAGGGCATTCTGGGAGTTACACAAAACTGCAACATAGGGAGGCCTAGTTCACATTTAACTGCACCATGGGATCAAGGACTCAGTTCATCCAATGTGACCCATTACTACAAATACAGTTTCTCAGCTCCACCCTGTGCTTTAACAGCTTTGTAGTCCCCATATGGGAAGTTATATGGATGTGTGCCTGGTGGCAGGGAAAGCACCACTCCAAGTACATTTTGCTGTAGAGAATGTATCCACAGATAATGAGCAAACCTCACAACTTGAATTCACAAAGGTGTCAAGTTGGTAGAGGATGGGGCCACCCTTCAGATTACTGCATTCCTTTTAGGTACAATCTCCCTTGCACCAGATTCTCCCAACCCGCTCTGTCATATTCATGAGTTTAGTGCTCTGGCTTTAGTGACAGCATTTCACTGACTTCATTTTTCCTGTTTTCTTCCAGACTCCTGATAATTTTTTTCCTATTGTAGTTTCAATTATTTTTTCTCTAGAAAAAACATAGAAAATGTTCTTCAAACTTAACTTCATGTGATCCTCAGAAATGATCTCTGACTTAACAGGTTTTGGATTCTCTGCTGTTTTTACTAGAGAAAAACAGAACATCTTGTTGGCTTGAAAAAAAAGCAGTTATTTGAATTAACATTGACTTAATGGAATGTTAGAGTAAACACTGAATAATACGGAGTCCTTTGTATAGTATTTGAAAAAAAATCATCTGTGTGTGTGTATGTGTGAGAGAGAGAAAGAGAGACAGAGAGAGAGAGACAGGAAAGAGAGAGAAAGGAGAGGGGAAGACCATGAAGCCTCAAAAGTACTGGTTATACCGTTTAAAAAACTCTTTAAAGACATTTTTCTATTCAAACTATGAAACTCATTAAAAGGGGAGACTGCTTCATTCTGCAGTATCATTTTTAAATTACTAAAACCAATTATCAACCTATATTATATTTTCTCCTGCAATGCCATTTTTTGGCCAAATAAATCTTACAGGCTATTGGGAAAAGGAGGAATAAGTATTAGTGAGCCCCAGTTAAAAACTTAACGTCACCACGACACTCTCACAGTTTCCCAGTGAACTTGGGCTTCCAGATGGGACAACCTCAGCAGACAATGTTAATTGCTAACATTTAGTTAGTGATCCAGACCCACATCAATTATCAGCTATATTATTTCTACCTTCCAAATTCAGTGGTCTCTTCTCCTTTGATCTCACCATCAATACTGTAAAGTGCTTGGCATTTAATAGGAGTTCAATAAATGGCCGCGGAAATCTTGCTGAGACACTCTCCTTGGAAATTCTCTTTGCTTAGCACCCACAGTATTGCACTGTCCTAGTCCTCCTCATACTTCGCTGACCGCCCTGTCTCCTCTTAACTCCTAAAATAGGTCAGCCTTCAAGGGTTTTTTTACATTTTCTTCTCCCTCTCCCTCAACTGTTTTGCCTCTTCCTGTAGCTTTATACAGCTCTTCTATCCAAAGACCTCACAAATTTGAATCTCTCACCCAACCCCTGACCTGCACTCCAGATCCACATTTCTCGTGATGCCCCAAGCATTACAGCTGAGGAGCCTGAATGTCCCTTCCAGTCCTGAGGTGCTGTCCCGCATGTCCCATGTGATAAGGGACAGGAGGCAGCAGAAACAGGAAAATCACATGCAAAGGAGTCAACAGCACGGATTCAAGTAGAAGTCTGTTACTGACACATGGTGTGCCCAGGACAGTTATTTCACCTCTTTGAGTCTTAGTTTAATCATCTACACAATAGGGGAAAACAAGCTACCTTGAAAGGATGCTATAAAGACTCAGTGAATTTCCGTTTGTAATGTATCTGGCCCAAGTCAGTTTTAAAAACAAGTATTAGTTCTTTTCTTGAATCTTTGCTACAAATCAGCTCCTCCTGGCAGTGTCCATTTCTGTTAAAGCCGTCTTTGTTCTTACTCAGAAGCTCAAAACCCTGGACTCAACTTTGACCCGTCCCTCACCCCTTTCAATCAAATCAGTTGCCATGTTCTTTTTACTTTTCTCTTTTTTCAGTTGCCACTATCACTGCAGTACATACTCTTACTAGTTACATGCACCTACGTGTCAGTACTGCATCAATCTTAAAACCTAATTGTCACTTTATTATTCTGCTCAGAAACCCCTAAGTGACTTTGTCATATAAGCACAGACTCAAGTCGTTAACAATGTAGCCCAAGGCTCTCTTACCTCATCTTAACCTCTGTCCCCTAACCCCAGCCCAAAAGGGTTGCTGTAAATCCCCCAGAAGGCACCCGGTTTTCCCTTCCTCAGATGCTTTTCCTCCTCAAAGCATGGGTTACAGTCTGTCCTTTCCTGGAGGGAGCAGCACCTGTAATGGTTAAAAGTTCAGATTCTTGCCAGGCGGGGTGGCTCACGCCTGTAATCCCAGCACTTTTGGGGGCAGTAGCCAGTGGATTGCTTAAGCTCGGGAGTACAAGATCAGCCTGGGCGACAGAGCAAAACCCCATCTCTACAAAAAAAAAAAATTAGCCAGAATTGGTGGCATACACGTGTAATCCCAGCTACTTGGAGGGCTGAGGTGGGAGGATTGCTTGTGCCCAGAAGGTATTCACACCACTGAACTTCAGCCTGGGTGACAAAGCGAGATCCTGTCTCAAAAAAACCAAAAACCAAACGAGATTCTGGAGCCATATGACCTGTGTCTAGCTGTTAGCCTTAAGTAAATTATTCAATCTCTTTCAGCCTTAGTTTTCTTCATCTATAAAATGGAGAGAACAACTGAACCTACCTTATAGGGATATTAAGTGCTCAAATAGAATTATCATTATTTTTTCACTTTGTATGACTTAAGATACTTTTTCTTATCTTATTCTGCCTAGTATTAGTTTTTAAAATAGAATCATACTCACAATAATTCATATCTTATTTTTGGCTCTCCTTTTTCTCCCACCACCTCCCAACTGTGAGTTCCTCATGGGAACAAACATTTTATTCACTTTGATAATTCCCTCACGCCATGGACCTTCAAATAGTTCTTGAAATGGATAAAATCAGGAGTAATTATTTCTTCCCCTCAGTCTCAAAAGGAAGACCTAAAAAGACTAGGAAATCTAGTGATTCGGCAAAATCACATCAGGTAAGGTAGAGTCATAGAGACAACCTAACTCTCCTAACTGGATCTAATAACCTGTTAGCACCAGGAGCCAAGCATGCTTAATTACCCTGATAAATAGGTAGCCATGACAGGAAATGGCAATTAGCCTCAAAAGTTAGGCAGACCATTCTCAAAAAAGAATTCTGCATCTCTTGGCCCAAATGCCAGCATGCTTTGTTTGTATCAAATGGCCCTGTGTGGGTCCTCCCTCCACTCCAAGGGTTTAACCCTTGATTCAGCTGTGCAAACAGAGGTGGCACAGGGCTGTTAATGTTCACTGTGGGGAATGCTACTAGACTGTCCCCCCATGACGGGACAACTGCTTCTGCCCCACCCAAGGAAAGCTAGGACTAGCAGTCACAGAAATTAAATGAAGAATGAAGAAAGACCAACATTTAACCTTCAAAGTAATTACGAGACTAAAGAAGTTGCTGGGTGAGGCAGGGCAGGGAGTACATTCAAATACCCAGGAGATTTGCATTTAACATTAAGAGTGGCTATTCAGACTAAAGTTTTATTCTCTGGCAGTTTTCAAGGGTTTCACGTTTTGTTTTGTTTAATCTTACTACAACAAGAAAGGCATGGATTTCTCGATTTCTCTTCTCACCTACATAGAATCATCAGCCTAGAAAACCCTTTTCCTAAAGGTCCAGAATCTGGCTCGGAAACAAATGAAGGCCCTTAAGAAAGTTAGCAAAGATCACATGCCATATAGGAAGTGTTGACCAGGAATACTTACCACACCACCAATTCAATCAATAAACACAAGCATGTATTAGGAAGTGGAGAAACAGAAACAAAGGATGTCCTGTGACAACTGCCCCCCAGACTAGTGTACGCTGTGGCTGCAGTCTGGTTAAATTCAACTAACACTTATTGTTATAAGGTGGGGGTGGTAAAAGGGGAGTGTGTCTTCAGGTTAACCCTACATTTTGGTTTCTCAGTTCTGGAGTAAACTAGTTTTATATTAAATTAAATCTGACACACACACACACCCACCCCCCCTCAAAGAAAGAAAAAGAAACGATGGAGAAACCTCATATACAAAAAATAAATAAATAAATAAAAACCAAGAAAACGAGTCACAGGTGGGGAGAAAATATTTGCAAAAAATATATATATGATAAAAGACTGTTAACCAAGATATAGAAAGAACTCTTAAAACTCAATGAGAAAACAACCGAATTAAAAAATGGGCAAAAGATCTGAATAGACACCTCACCAAAGAAAATATACAGATGGCAAATAGGCACATGAAAAGATTTTTAACATTGATATGGTTTGGCTGTATCCCCACCCAAATCTCATCTTGAATTGTAGTTCCCATAATCCCCATGTGTCATGGAAGGGACCAGGTGGGAGGTCATTGAATCATGGGGGCGGTTACCCTCAGGCTGTTCTCACGATAGTGAGAGTTCTCAGAAGATCTGATGGTTTTATAAGGAGCTTGTCCCCCTTTGCTCCGCACTTCTCTCTTCTGCTGCCACGTGAAGAAGGACATGTTTGCTTCACCTTCTGCCATGATTGTAAGTTTCCCGAGGCCTCCCCAGCCATGCAGAACTGTGAGTCAATTAAACCTTTTTTCCTTATAAATTACCCTGTTTTGGGTATTTCTTCATAGGAGCATGAGAACAAACTAATACAAACATCAATGTCATTTGAGAATTTCAAGTTCAAACAAGATGCCACTACTCGCTTATTAGAATGGCCAAAATCCAAAACACACCACCACCATAGAGTTATCAAGCTGTGAAAAAACATGGAGAAACCTTAAAACGTATACTACTGAATGATAGAAGCCAACATGAAAAGGTCACATACTGTATGATTCCAACCATATGACATTCTGTAAAAGGCAAACTACGGAGACAGTAAAAAGATCAGTGGTTGCCAAAGGTTAGGGGAAGGGAGGGATAAATAAGTGAAGGACAGAAGGTGTCTAGGACAGTGAAATTATTCTGCACTATACTATAATGGTAGATACCTGCCATTATACATTTATCAGAACCATAGAATATACATCAAGAGTGAACCCTAAAGTAAATTATGGATTTTGGGTGATAATGATTATCAATATAGGTTCATAAGTTGTACCAAATGTATCACTCTGGCGCAGGATGCTGAGAGTGGGGGAGGCTGTACATGTGTGAGGGCAGGAGGCAGGCAGGGACTCTACTTTCTCATTTTTGCTGTGAACCTAAAACCTCTCTAAAATATTTTTGAAATTTTATATATATACACACACACATAATGTACATATATGTAAGATATCGTCCCCCGCTTATATAATTTATAAGCATACAACCTTATCCATACCTCATTGTCAAAAATGGTTTGTGCCATCATTTTAGGAACAAATTTAAATGAAATTTTAAAAATACATAACACATTCATTCAACAAATATTTATCAAACCCTTACCATGCACTACCCATTATTCTAGATTCTCTGTTGTAGAGATTACATTCTAATGAACTTTCTATTCCATCTTCTATTTCTAAACCACCTTCTAAACCACCTCTACTTTCTAAACCACCTTCTATTATCAGAAATCATTGTCAGTACCTGCCTGAAGGATTATTTTCAAAACTAGCAAAACAAAAATAAAGTGATTCTTTGAAATTCACAAAAGTTCCCAGGTATAGGGGACAAAAAAGTTCAACAACTGGAAAAGTCTTCCTATAGTGCCCTGCTAAACTTCATCAAGCATCAAAGATGTGCTAAGCACATGAAATAGCTCTGAGGTGATGAGCCAAAGCAAAACATTTCTTAGCAAATAAAACCCACAAACTTTATTCTTCTTTTATAATTATGGTAAGATCCTGATAAACTTCTCAGAAGACCATGTGTATCTGAAGTAGCTCTCTGAATAAAAGTAGGCCCTTTCCCTTTAACTACCCATAGCAAATTTAGCCTCCACAGGAAGGAGAAACCTGAAGTATCGCATGTGACCCTCCCACACACTTGCTGGAACACTGTTGCTGGCCTAGGGATGCACAAAACATGACTTGCTGAATAGATTCAGTGATCCCAAGAACTGTCCTATTCTCCTTTAACATGACTAATGTGCTTATAACAACCCACAGCACGCTGTGTTTATACCAGGGCTTTCAAAATTCTGTGCACCCTTGAGGTCAGAGAAAAAGAACGTTTAGTCAGCCTAAAGAAATGGGTTCAATCTTGTGATAGGTGAAATCCTCTTCCACCCAAAGAGGAGACGCTACTGATCTTTTAACCATCCCTTATCAACACATGATGAAATGAATGCCAAATCTGTGCCCCACACAAATCTTGCTGCTCTGATGAAAACAGAATGAATTATCTTCCTTCCTCTCCCAAGCCTTCTTTTCCCCCAATAAGTGCAGCCAGTGAAACCCCTCTGATTTTCTCAGATGTGCATGACATCTGAGAGATTTGGCATGACAGCAAAGGGAAAGGTACTAAACAATGCCCCACCCTACTACCCAAAATCATTAAAGACTATAAATCATTCAGTGCCCATGTTAGTCAAGCTAAGAAAACTCAGCTTACAGTGGTCTGCTCTGGCGTATTTCCAGAAGGTACTTTCCTCTTTGGAAGTTACATGAAAAGGGTGAAAATTAACTAAGAAAATAATTATCCTCTCTTTCTATCCCTCTTCTACAATATAAGCAAACTATCGACATGCAAATAATATTTCATGCCTCCATTTCTGCATTTTAGTCATTACCAATTCATCATTAACTGAGTTTCTGAAAGTCTACCATACGCCAGGTTGCATTCTGGACATAAAGTCCCTGTCACGTGTGGGAACCCACTCAGGTCTACTTTCATTAAGAAAACACTGAACTGCAGAATTTTAAACAATGCAAGAGATTAGGGGAGAGGCTGAGGGTGGCCTGATGTAGTTGAAAAAGGCTACCCAAAAGAAGTGAGACTTGGCCTGGCAAGAGGAATTCAGACAGGCTGGGAGAAAAAAGAAAAGAATTCCAAACACACACAGTTCTGTACCCAAAGGTCTTATTAGGGGTTCTGAACCTGGCCTTTCCAACTGATGGTCATGAGAGTTTGAGGACATAAAAATAACAAACCTATGAAAAAAACAGTACTTCTCAGAATAAGATCCATTAGGATGATTTCAGAAGCACAACAATGTTACTGGTAGGAAATCTGGGAAGTGAAGGACTTCAGGAGAAGAAGGAATAAAGAACTGTCCATTTTCTCCCATGGAAAGCAAATTCTGAACAGGCTTGGCAGTCAGCAGACCTAATTTCCAATCTATACTCAGTTCAGAATCTGGGACTCCAGGCAAGTTTCTTACCTTCTCTCCAAGCCCTAGTTTCCTCATTTTTAGAATGGAGCTAACAATATGTAAGTCATCAGATTAAATAAGTCATCAGAATAAACATGTAAATCACCTAGTTTAGTAGCTGATAAACAGATGTTCAATAAGTGGCAACTATTATTGTAATCACATAAAAAGAAGCATGAAAAATTGCCCAGTTCAAGATAACTGAGGGACTACTAAATTGTAGTGTCTTTGGGGAAAGTTTGAAAGTCTGATTTGTTTTCTATTTCTATATGCTACATTTTAATCTTGGTACATTGCTTGGGCTATACAAATAAAAATGACATGGTAAATGTCTGGCTTACTTGCCAATAGCAGGACAGTCTTTGTAGTGCTGCTTTTCTAATGAGCACTTTGCACCTTCATAATTGAATGGAAACAGTTACCTTCTTCAGTCTAGGATAATGACAAGCATTGTTGATTATTTGCTTGGGATTAATCCACTCCATATTCTGCCTGAGAGTTTAAAATATAGGCTGGCAAAGAACTTATTCAACAAACTTTTTGTCAGTGTCCTTGTACTAGACACTATGATAGGTACTTTTAGGGTCTCTCAATCCAGGAGCAAAAGGAAAAGCCTCAGACTGGCATGTCCTAGACACTTTATTTTCACAATTGCAATGAGTCCTCACAGGTTTATGAGAAAGGCTCCATCCCCTTTTCTAAGGAAAGGCAAGAGAATTCAGGTTTTTTTCATCCTTTCACTCATTCTTTGATTTATTCGTGTTTTCAAGTCAAACATCCTTTGAGCACTTGTTAGGTATTAACTTCTAAAGCAGGTGTCATTGAAATAATACAAATTACCAAGGGGTAAGATTAATTTTGACTGCAAAGGTTGGCAAGAGTTCCATAAGGAAGCTAATCAACTGGGCCAGGATATGTACCAAAAATAATTAGCGACAGGTGCAGGGATGTCCAGCAAGCATGGGGTTCAACCTGGCAGTCACAGAGGTACAAGAATGTCTGTTGCATCTTCAAGGATTGGGGAGTTATTTGCTCCAAGGATGGGGAGGTAAATTGGGGTGGGCAGGTCCACTGAAAGACAGAGGTAGGTAGGCACTGAATTGTGAAGAATTTTAAATCCCAAAGTAAGGAGTTACTTTTGTTGACTATATTAACTCTACATAGTGTGTGGTACTGAGAAACCTGTTAAGGGGCAGGTGAAAGAAAAGAAAGAAGAACTAGGATCTTAGATACAAAGAAAAGCCCATATGGTACCGACATAGGTTCAAGCTCCAAAATAACTCCAAAAATAACTGACACTGCAGCTATTTTTTTCTTTCTACATAACAGACAAGCTCCTTCTTGCCTTAGTTTACATCCTTGCAACCAACCTTTACCCTTTCTCCTTCCCTTCACAGGACACTAGTAATTAGGCAAAAAAAAAAAAATGTAGATTCTGAGGAAATTCAAAGAGTTTTTGTTGGGGGAGGGAGAGGAAATGTGATGCAACTCCATGAGCCTTAGTCATGCTCTGCTGTGAGGTCATCATTTACCACTTCAATCCAGCCACATCAGCTGGTTCTTCTGTCTGACTAGCATCCATTTACCCCTCTATCCCAGTAGTTCTGAAAGGCCATCTATGTGTTCCTTTGTGTAATGTAAAGGGCAGCCTGACTTCACATTTATGATCTTGTTCAATCGGATGCCATCTTATTCTCTGTTGGGCATGGCTGAACTTTTGACATCAACTTTCCCTTAACAACAACCCCCACTTCACACACACACACACACACACACAGCCAATATGTTCTAACTAGAAATCATCTGAATTCACAGAGCCTCTTTCCTTCACTTCATTATCCTCATGTCTTCATCCTAAAGAGCTGGGTTTTTTTTTTTTTTTTTTTTTTTCTCAATCCCATTCTTTATCTCAGTTCAAATGCCTCATCTCTCCTAAAGAAGCCAGGGAAGAAATGTTTTGTTTCTCCTCGAAAGCCATTTATATCAGGCTCAGGGCTCTCTCCATGCCCTACAGCATCATTCTTCCAACCATGAGCCTTGCATACTCCGGCCTGGCCACATAAGTGGCATTCTTAAAGGTCCATTTGGCTCCTCAAACGTATTCCACATTAAATAATATCCACATGTAATAATATCCACATGTTGGCTTGTTGAGAGAAGAAGGTAAACAGTTGGGAACATCAACAAAAACTCAGGGAAGGGGAGAAAGGAGAGATAGTGAGTGTGGCCCCTTAGGCATGCTGAGTTCAGTTACAACAGTCACACTTGGACTGTGTTCAAAGTTGCCCACTCATCCACCGCAGCTCCTCAAAGACATTTAACTTGCTAGCCATTATCCGACCGCATTTACCAGACACGCAGTCTTCAGGGAGGAGGGTAAGGCAGTAGGGGATGCGGAGTATTGGTGTCATCCTACAGGTTAAGGACAAACATGCCCACTACAAGGACAGGGATACATCACCAACTTCAATTCAGCCCAGGGTTCATGTAGTAAAGGGGTGGGTGATTCACTCCTGTAGGGGAGGCAGGGCGGTGGGGGTGCGGTTAGGAAAAAGGAAAATCGCGGCAAGTCCCAGAGGAAGCGGTAGTCGATTTCCGATGCATGGTCATAAGGTACACCCAGCGCCTCTGTGTCGCTGCTCCCCCTCAACCTTTTACTCACCCACTCCTCCCAACACGCGCCTCACCCGTGTCTCCATGCACAATCCTGAGCCTCGGCATCACCGTGAAGTGTGCAGGTTCCAGCTTTGCCCACCACCCCACCACCTGCCGACATGGACATTTGTGGTTGGAATGCCTCCCGGGGCTAGACGGCGACCCCTCTTGGGCTGCGAGCTGCTGTCCATCTCTCCACCCACTCGTCCTTATTGTGTCATTTGCCCGGTCTGATGGCAGCCCCAAAGCCGCTCATCTGAGTGGGCTAGAATGGAGAAGAGAGGAAAAGGGAGGCACACATTTCATTCACTAGTACCCAAGATGACCTGCCGCTTCTCTTCTGCCCCTTCTCGGAGCCCCCCACCCTCCCTTAGCCCCAATGGGGCTGGGGACACGGACAGACAAGGCAAGGAGAGCGCAGTCCGTCAAGGTCCACAGCTGCACACAAAGCCCTTCACCTTCTCCTTGCCTTCCAAGCTCCTCCCTGGGCTTGGTTTCTCCAAGGGTCTCTGATGCCCCCTTCGGTGGTCGGCGGGACGGTCCTACTCCCTCTTGCATCGCTGTCTCCTCCCTCATGTCTCAGCCTCCTCCTTCCCGCCCCTCGCCACATATCCCTGAGGGAGCTCAGCCCCGGCTTTGCGGGCGCGAGAGCACCCCATAAGCCCGGGGGCCTGCGCCCCAGGGGAGCGGACAACGGTCCACTTTACGAGGCACAACTTCGCCCAGCCGTTCCGCCACCGCACTCGAACACACACCCCATCCCCGCAGCGGTCGGGTCTGGTCCCGATCAGCCCCATCCCCGAGAGGCGGTTGAGCCCAGCCACAGCCAAGCTCCTACCTGCGCGGCGGCTGGCGCGGCGAGGAGCTAGGGCACCGAGCGCCCCGGCCCGAGCCCCGCACCGCAGCGCGTCTGCCCTTGTGCGGTGGCGGCGGCGGCGGCTGCAGCGGCCGCTGGCTGGCCTGCTGTATGGTTGGTTGGTTGGCTGGCTGGCTGGCTGGCTGGCTGGCTGGCTCGCTGGCTGGCTGCCCGGCTGACTCCTCACTGGGGCTTCCTGTAGGGCTGGACAAAGGACATTTCCTGGGAGGAGCGGGAGAATGCTCCCAGCATGCCTCGATTTGTAGTTCCCGGGGACTTCCTGCCACCGCAGCAGCGGGTGCCCTGGAGGTAGCACCGGCCAGGCTAGGACTCCGGGACAGGATGAAAGGCGCTCGCTGTTTCCCTAAGCGCCTTGGGGAGGGGAGCGGCCGGCAGGTCCTGCCCCACTCCCCGCCCCGCGGCGCTCATGGAGTCGGCTGCCCCGGAGGGCGCGAGATCCCAGCCCCGCACTCCGAGCTCGCGGCACCGGTTACGAGCGGCCGGAGGACGCTGCCACTGAGCTGTCCCATGGTGCGGGAGGGCTCTGCGGTGGGAGAGGCCCTTTCTTTAAAAAACCGGGAAGTTTGTGATGGGTTCGCTTTTTTAAAATTAATCTAAAAAGATAAAATCTATCTTTTAAAATAGATTTTCTTTTTGTCTTTTAAGCCGTTGACATCCTGCTAGGGGCCGATTAAAGAACTTGATTGCTCACTAGGAATTCAAGTTCCTTAAGATCTTGGCGCTTCATCTTTAAAACCACACAGAGCTGATTGTTTCCAGATCCCGACCCGGTGACATTCCTCCCTCCATTGTCTGGAGGGATGTTTGGCCTTGTCCCAAACATCTTTTCAAGAAAAACAATTGAATTGAAATTGAAAATAAATTACTTAAATTAAATATTAGACATGTGAAAACCTGTGTGCTTCTGAATTAAGAAAGTACTGGACTTCCTACATATCTTTCCTTCATTAACCTTTAGGATTCAGCTTAGTTGGTCCTATAAAACATGTGATGGCCACTGTATATTGAGTGTGTGTATTTCGGGAAGTGGAAGGGTGAGGAGAAGAAGACATTGGCTACAAGAGGGGTAGCCTAGCAAGAGTCTATGATGCCCTGCACACGTTTTTGTCTATTTCTGGGACCACAGACTCAGGACCCTTAGAAAATCAAGGAAGGACCACATAGAGACTAAATGAGTAAAAGCTGTATTCTCTCCAGGAGCATAAGCAGAATGTAATAAACTGAACTAGGAAAGGACAAGTTCTAGGATGTTCTAGAATGTGTTTGAAAAGTAATCAGATAGAAAAGTCTATGGGAGGCCGGGCGCGGTGGCTCAGGCCTGTAATCCCAGCACTTTGGGAGGCTGAGGCGGGCGGATCACGAGGTCAAGAGATTGAGACCATACTGGCTAACACGGTGAAACCCCGTCTCTACTAAAAAAAAAAAAAAAAAAAAAAAAAAATTCAAAAATTAGCCAGGCGTAGTGGCGGGCACCTGTAGTCCCAGCTACTCAGGAGACTGAGGCAGGAGAATGGCCTGAACCCGGGAGGCAGAGCTTACAGTGAGCTGAGATCGTGCCACTGCACTCCAGCCTGGGCGACAGAGTGAGACTCCATCTCAGAAAAAAAAAAGAAAGAAAGAAAAGTCTGGGCTTGGTGGTTCATGCCTGTAATCACAGCACTTTTGGAGGCCGAGGTGGGAGGATCAGTTGAGCCCAGGAGTTCAAGACCAGCCTGGGCAACATAGTGAGACCCTGTTTCTACCAAAAATAAAATAAAATAAAATAATAAAATAGAAATGAAATGTGGGTGTGGTGGCGCATACCTGTAGTCCCAGCTACTGGGTCGTTTAAGTGAAAGGGTCATTTGAGACTGGAAGTTTGAGGCTGCAGTGAGCCGTGATTGCACTCCAGCCTGGGTGACAGATTGAGACTCTGTTTCAAAAAATAAAGTCATAATTACCTGTCACCTCCACTTGTCGTTTCACATTTTAAATCCATATGATTAAAACATTTGGGTGAAGGGTTTAGCTTACATGTAAGTAAAGTTTATCCACTAGTAGAATGCTAGAGTTCTCTTTCTCTAGAGATCCTTAACCACAGGAATAAGATGGGCTGGATTAAAATGTAGAATTAATGAGAAGCATGCAGATAGGACTGTCCACCTCCCAAAAGTTCCTGTTGTATGCCCACTCTGTTGACTGTCCGCCTAAATTAATTGTGCTGTGATCCTTGCATTTTCTGGACCGTACAAATTACTGCTCCTTCACATTCTCAACCTGGTAACGTTCCAGTGAAACTAATTCCCCCATGTCCACCCCAAAGAATTGATTGTTGGTTTCGCAAATCAAGTAGCTTCTAATAGTGTTCAATTTGAAAAACATGATATACTTGCTTGTAGCACTTAACATGTAACATTGCCCATTGAAGCTGTTTTTTGCCTTGCTTTTAATACAACACACTCTCCCCCTTCTCCTACACTTCTAACTTAAGCTCAGGATAGTTAAACTTTCATTATTTCACTCATTATTCCACCCCGTTCCAAACCTGTCCCTTCCTTTTGTTTCCAATCCCAGTTATTTCGTTCCTTCAACAAAGTTTTATTTAACACTTATTCATGCTAGTCTCCATGCCTTGAGTAGACATGTAACATTCATCAGTAAGATATTTTACTGAGTAACTACCAGCTATGCCTTACCCCCGAGAAGCCCACACTCCAGTTGAAAAGACAGATGTCACACAATTACTTCACGGTGTTTAAGGGCTATAATGTTGCCTTATACTGGGGTTCGTGTTCTCTAAAAATGGGGCTCTTTCCATAAGCCTTCTGTTCCAGTGAGTGACAGGAGTGGACAGGAGTGGCCGGAGGCAAGCGGCAAGCTTGGGAGGGAGGAAATACAGACAGTAAAGAAGACGCGTAGTGTGTGAAATTTGGTTGTGAATGGGGTAATAGCTGAGAAGGAAGTGGGATCAAAGGACATTTTTCTGTTTGTGGGAGTTTTATGCGTTTGGTTTTTAAGATGAGAGAGCCTTGGGGATGTTTTAATGCTGATGAGCAAAGTCTTGGAGAGAAGCAAAGGGTAACAAAGAGGAGAGAGGATAAGGCATTCTTATTCAACAAATACTTGTTGAATTAACTAATTCCTGCAACTTAGTGTTGAAAATGTTGAGATTGAAATGAACAAACTGCACATTCCCAGCTAAGATACGCAGAGTCTGAGAACAGAAGGAAATGGCATTTCTTTCCTCCTTGTCATATGCTCTCTCCTGCCCTTGAGGCCCTCAGGGGAAGGTGACAGACAAGTAAATGAAAGGAGAGAATAGAGGCTTCCTCCACTGTTGAAGATTAAGTCTTTTCCAAGTTGACAATAGGTTGGAAAGGCACACCGCAACTTCAGGAAAGTCTAAACTTTCAAGACTGTGGATTTTTATTTCATTTTTAAACTAAAAAAAAAAAAAAATTTACCCTTGTCCTTTTCTTCTTCTTCACCACTTTGAGGCAAAGTAAATAATGATTCTCATCCTCATCTGTCAAACAGATAGTTGAGCCTGGACAGATTTGCTTACATTTTTTAAGCTTTCAAGTATAAAATGGATGGACCTCTGTTGTTTTTCTTAACCTAGCAAGCATCCGTTTCCCTTTTTTTTTGGTAACATCACCTTTGGGAAATACCCCCATTTCCACCCTTCGGTCTTCTGGTTTAGAGAAGGGCAGAGCCCATCTTCACCTCCACTTCATTGGCAGGTAGTGATCAAGACCCGCCAATTAGCCAATTCAGTGTTGTATGAGGGATAAGCTATTAAAGGAAGCAAAACTGAGAAAAGGGGTGTGGGAAGGGATGTATGCATAAGCAAATTTTTATGACTTGTTTGATCATGCCTGAAGCCAAGTTACCCTTAGACTTTTTAGTTACATGAGCCAAAACATTCCCTTTTGGGTTTAAGCTATTTTGAGTTAAGTTCTATCTCTTGCAGCCAAAAGAGTTCTATACAGCTGGAAGTGGGATGCTGTAGTGCAGATCCTTAAATGTAAGATTGGCTGAGTTGAGGAGTGGTGAAAGTAGGAAAGATCCCTCTCTGCCAAGCTAGAGAACTGGAAATTCTTGTGATATGCTAGCCGAGAAACTGAGTGAGAGGTCTCAGACCCCAACATTTCCAGGGTGGAGTTTGAGAGGTCTTGATTGACAAATGTCAGGGATTTAGAGAGTTTGGTCTGCTTATAGTTTTTGTAAATGTTCCAAAGAAAAAGGCATGCTAATGTTGAAACTGGTCTATGTGGTAGCAGACAGGAAAAAATTAGTGTGATTAAAAGATTCCCTTTCTACCTGTAGCTAGCAAACTCAAATGGTCCAGAGTCAGATATACTGAGCCATGCCATGTTGGAAAACTGAAATCCTCTGCCTCTTGCACAGTGACAGCAAAGGCATAAGGTAAAAAACTCATAATAGAAAGACTGTCTCCTGAGTCTACATCAAACTCCCCCTGCTGTGCTGTTCCTGCCAGAGGAAGGGAAGAATTAACCCCATTTTAATTGGGTGACCATATAATTTCTTATCAAAATGGGACAATTCTGAGTGTAAGTATGGGTGCTATTAATAATTATACCTAGATGACAGCTCTAAAGCAGGTCACCCTAATTAAAAGAGCTATCCACTAGGACACCACCTTGCATCAGAAGGCCACGCCATTAGTCCTCCTCACCTGCAGATAGTTATTTCAAGTTGCCCTAGGCAGAAGCCAAGATGGTGGCTGTTAAACTGAAGACTGTTATAAATGAATCCGCTCTTAAGGCTTTTCCTTAAAAGACGGAAACTCCCAGGACAGGGTCTAGAGCGTAGAAAGACTCCATACCTCTGAAATACAAGAGAAGGCAGCAGGTGGCTAAAACAATTCAGTCCCAAGAAAAGGAATCCTCCTCAATTCCCTTTACAGTTGTGATTATGGAGGAAAACAGTCAACAGGAATCCTTTCTGAGAGTAAAGCTGAAGGTAGCTAAATTGTCCAAAGAACTCAATTCCCTGTGAGGCAGGTGATTCTTGCTATTTCTAATTAGCAGAACGTAATACATCCTATGGTACAGTCCCCATACTGATTATTTACCCTTTCCTTGCTTTTCTGTAGGAGTTACTCCATTTTCCCCTCTACTGTTTTATATTGACTATGTGGGAAGTGATCAGATTTGTAGTTTAGTCATAGGATGTCAGAAAGAGAGCATGAAAATCACTTAAAGGTCATGGACTAGGAGCTAGACACAAAGAAAAAACAAGACAAATGAAACGAGTTAGACATGTGAAAATGAATTTGCCTTTTGGAGAGTGGGTGAATGCATTTTCATGCATATGTAGAATAATTGCATACTGTTAAACGGGGGCATTTTAAAAACCGTATGGAAGAAAGGAAGCCAAGAGATGGACTATAGAGTGCGGCTACTGTTTTTTGACGGCTCAGCATTCATTCCCACTTTCTTGTAACAGCACTCTAATTTTCCTTCTGAGGAACCACCCCTCCTTCAACTTTAGTCTTGTCTGGAAGAGAGTCTATCTTTCCCTACCTCTGCCACTTCATTGCCCAGTTCTGGGGCTGGATCTGTAACCCAGGCCTGGCCAATCAGTGCCTCCCATAGCTTACAGACCAGTAATTGTGTCAGAGACAGATATGACCCAGAAGATAAAAATCAAAGAAACCCTCTTTCTCTGTTGGAATTGCTAGTTGAAAAAAGTAACATTAAGTTGAACATGCTGGAACGTATAGATTGAATGTGGAGTCAATACAGAGAGTGGAAGAGCTGAGAGAGGGAGACACAGAAAAAGAGAAATTGACTTGAGCTCTTCATTCCAAGCATTCCGAAATCTATCCTTGCACTTTTTAGTTCTGGGAACCATTAAATTCTCCTCCCCCACCATTTTATTTATCTGATTTGAATTGGACTTTTGCCTAGCACAACAGAAATAGTTCTAAGCAAACTCAGAATTTTAATGTTTTTTTGGAATTTTTCATGGTGAAATTACTCAGGAAAGAGGGATATGAGAACAAGCCAGGGGAAAAGGGGTAGGTTCACATGAAAAACAGCTTTCAATGAAATGTTCTTTTCCTTAGTAGAGACACTGTTGTTCCCACCACCTGCTCTCTAACTCCATAATCCAGGCTGGAGAATTAGGACTATGTGTGGTAGATTGACCAATTTCTAGGACATAAATGATGGGGACACTTGGATCAGTCAGTGCCTATTAGGAGAATCCAGCCATGTTTTCATTCTTGTATCGGTTCTTTAAAAAAAAAAAAGGCTGGGCATGGTGGTTCATACCTATAATCCCAGCACTTTGGGAAGCCAAGGTAGGAGGATCCCATGATCCCTAGGAGTTTGAGACCAGCCTAGGCAACATAGTGAGACCCCATCTCTGCAAAAAAATAATAAAAAAAAGAATTTAGACATGGTAGTGCATTCTTGTAGTCCCAGCTACTTGGGAGGCTGGTGCAGAAGGATTTGCTTTAGCCAGGAGGTTAAGGCTACAGGGAGCTCTAATCATACCACCGCACTATAACCTGGGTGACAAAGTGAGACTTGGTCTCTATCAAAAACAAGCAAGCAAACAAATTCAATCCTTGAAGTGATTATTTAGCCTGGTTGGTTTATTAGTAGGTAGCATACAGCTTGGCTTTCCAATCTTATGTTTTGTTTTGTGTCCTGGTGGCATTTAGCTGCTTCATCTTAAGTCCTAAGACTTGTATTCTACTCCGACCCAGATCAGGGCCTCTCCCCCATTTCTACCTAGAGTCAACACTCCACCTCCAGCCCCAGCCTTTCTGTGGGTAGCTCCTTCTCATCTTAAACCTAAATGTCACGTCCTTATAGCAATTTTCTCTGGCCACTCTATCCAAAGTAACCTCTTTTATTTTCTTCCAGTCCTTTATTTTCTTCTATTCAAAATGATTTCAATTTTGTTTACCTAGTTTGTTTTCTCCCTTGAAACTAGCTGGAAACTCCACAAGAGTAGGGATCTGTATGTCTGTATCCTTCCTACATTTGTCTCAAGAGTCCAACTTGTAAAAGCTGAGCTTTTACGGTAGGAACTCATAAGAAATTTGCTGAAGACACTTAATGAATATTTTTAAAGCAGCTGTGAGGAAAATCCTTGTTCATTTGTGGACTACTTCTCTTGGATATACTTTTTCAAAGTCAATTTTCATTGAAATGTAATGCATAAAAGTGCACATTTCATTAATACATTCAGATTTTGAAGTATATCTTATTCCCCAGAGGAGAATTTAGGGAAGGGGAAAGTGAAAGTATTTCCCAAAGGAAGTGGAAGGAGGAGGAAGGGATGTTATCACTGGGATTAGCTGGGCTGAAGACTGGCTCTAAAACAGCCTGCCTTCTACAAATGTTTCTCCTAGCTAAAAGCCAAGACACTGTTTCCTTGCTGGGCTTCACATAGCCTGGAACCTCTAATCCCTCAATGTTGGGAAGAGAAGGAAAATCAATTGTGAGTTACAGGAAAAGTAGGTAACACAGATCAAGGTGTAGATTTTACTCATCTCTACACTCCAAAAACTAGAAAGATATTTCGTTCACCAAGTTTTTAAAACACATCTGTATCTGATTTAATGGAGTTTTTGATGCTCTCTCTCTCTCAGATTAAATACAGGAAAAGGATGCCCAATATCACTGCTACTCTTCCACTTAGCACTGGAAATCTATTCCATCCCAATAAGAAAAGACAGTTAAATGTATAAAGATTAGAAATGAAGAAACAAAACTGTTATTTGCAGGTGGTCTGATCATTTACATGAAATTTATTATAAACCAGGAGCCATCTAATTTGTTTAATATTCACATAATCTCTATTTCACAAATTAGGAAAATAGGGCTCTGAGAGGCTGCATTTACCCAAGATCGTTCAGCAGTCAGATTCAGAGGCTGAGTTTAAGTCTGTGTGACAAGAGGAAAAAATGGGAACATTCAGAGTGAGAGCGTGAAGGGGAGAGCCAGGAAGCCCCAACCATCCATCCATCCCTTCAACAGTGAACAAAATATGGTTTCATCCATTTATTCATTCAATAGTAGGAAACTTACTGTGTTAATTTGCACCTGCTCTCTTCCCTGCACAGTGCTCAACATGAGGGACACCAAAATGAAGACACAAGCTGTGAGCGCAATCCAGTGAGAGAATGATAACGAGACAAGAAGACAGAGCTGTTATCACTGAGCTTGCATAGCAGATAATGGGTGCTGAAGAAATGGGGGGTATCAGAGATCACTTCCCCAGTGGTGACGCCTGAGCTGAGTCTTAAACGTAGAGGTAAGTTTTCTGAGGGAGGAGCTGGGTGCTTCAGGTGAGGGCAAAGACCTGCAATGCTGTGAAGGGTACAGGGCAGCTGAAATGAAGGACAGTGCATGATACTGGAGAAGTATGAACGGACCCAGAATGCCCGTGTAGACAGTGAACACAGCGTCACGGGAATGACATACAGACTCTCTATACCAGTAGATAGACTAAAAGCAAATGACCCATCCCTGTAGGCTGAATGAGGCAGTAAACTGTTTTGTTTTGTTTTGCTTTGTTTTGTTTTGTTTTGTTTTGTTTTGTTTGAGAAGGAGTCTCGTTCTGTCACCCAGGCTGCAGTGCAGTGGCACGATCTCAGCTCACTGCAGGCTCCACCTCCCGGGTTCACGCCATTCTCCTGCCTCAGCCTCCCTAGTAGCTGGGACTACAGGCATCTGCCACCACACCCGGCTAATTTTTTTGTGTTTTTAGTAGAGCTGGGGTTTCACTCTGTTAGCCAGGATGGTCTCGATCTCCTGACCTCATGATCTGCCCACCTCAGCCTCCCAAAGTGCTGGGATTGCAGGCATGAGCCACCATGCCCGGCCTGCTTTGTTTTCTTTTACTATGTCTACACTCAGTAGTCTCAATTTCACTTCCGTTGGCATGCTAATTTTCTTATAATGTATCACCAGTCACAGCTTTTTAAGTGGTGTCACCAAAACTTTCTACTATTCTCAATAAAACTGCTTTGGTATCTAAGTGACTTGACTAGTACTCCCCACCTACTCCTCTTTTCTCTGGAAGCATTATGACTTCATCACCAGGTTTATTGTTTCTGATCAACTAGGGGATATGGCTTCAGTGAAGGAGAAAAGATAAATCTATTTATTCAATATATGTTTATGGAGCATTTACAGCGCTAGGAATACAACAGTAAATAAAATATGGTTTCTACTCTCAAAGAGCTTGTAGACTCGAGTTGACCAAACAGGTAATAATAATACTTAGTGCCAGAATCAGAATCTCAGATATTCTGGTATTTGCTGATTCTGATACTCTGTGCTAAGTCTTGTTAAATATGCTTTGTATATGAACCCTTTAGTCATTCAATACTCTTGACAAGCTTATGAGGCAGGTACTGTTGTTATCACCCTCACCCAATTTACCTTCCTTGCCCATTTCATCTTCTAGTTGGCTCAGAACCCAAGCAGTGTAGCTTCGGTGTCTGTGCTCTGACCTTCTTCACATTAATTGCTTAATGACAATCTCATGTGATAAATGACCTGATATAGACACACTACGTTAGAAAAATGTCCAGGGTGCTACTGGCACCTACCATAGTCTTAGGGGTGAAGAAACGTTTTCTGACAAAGTTTCTAGCTGAGCCTGGAAGGGGGAGGAGTTAGCCAGGTACAGAGGAAGGAGGGAAGTAATTTGGGGTCAAAGGAATCTTAAGTGTAAAGATCCTGAGCCTAGAAACAGCTTTTCACTCAGAAGAGCTACAGAGTATTTTGGAAGGCCAAAATGGGTCCAGGATGAGGGGGTGAGGGTGAAGGTAGGAAGGAGTAAAAATAAAGTTGGCTGTTTCAGATCTTAACATTTTACTGCTAGAAGAAATTGCATAGACAAGGCAATAGAGCCAAGTTCCAGAAAATCCTGAATTTAAATATTACATCCCTTTTAAGGCATGCTGGCCTTTTTTCTTCAAACCAAAATCAGAATCATTTTTTGGACTTGTGGACTTACTTAGGTAATAAGTCTCAGAAAAGTAGCTCTTATTACTTACATGGAGTTTGATATTTAACCATTCACCTTTGTTGAAAGAAACAAAAGTACATTAAATTACATAAAATTACCCCATAAATGAGTTGATACAATGATTGAACTGTCATTCTTATATTCAACATGTATTTTTACTAAGCACTGCTATATATCAGGCCTAGTGTATGACACTATAGGATACATCAATGAAGAAGAAGAAGACAGGTGCTTGGGCTTGCAGTATGTATATTGCGGCAAATCCTGAGTATCTCAGTCTGAAAAGCATGCTATCCATACTTCTAGAATATGTAAGGGTTTTAATCCAAACATCTAATTTTACAAATGAAGAAAATAAAGAGGTTAAGTGATTTACCCAAGTTCATGCACTTCAGTTTAGTACGGTGCTGGAGACTTGACCTAGTGTCACACACTGGCAAGCCATTGCTCTCTCCAATAACACCCCACTCCCTCATATATTATGAACCATGGATTTAAGAGAGTTGTTTGACAAGAAGTCAAGGAGTCTTGTAAGTCAGGATTCTTACTGTAATATTTCTTTAATAATTTCATATTCTCCTTCACTAGTGAAATAATAACCTACACATGTCCAACATCGTCCTCTTTGCAAAACTGTTTTCACATTCATTATCTCATTTGAGCTTTGAGTGGCCCTATGAAGTGGATTCTGTGGATATTAATATCCACATTTTACAGATGCAAAAACTGAGTTTAGGGAGTCATTTCAGTGACATGAGCATGGTTACAAAGTGAGGACCAGACTAAGGGCAGACTCAGCTGCCCCAGGCCTCAATTCATGGAGGCACTAAAATATTACTGGAATTAATCAGAGATTCAGTGCTATTTAACTCAAGCTTCTACCAACACTGCAACACAAGTGATGAAATGTAAATTAGTTTTACTCCCACTCAAGAAGGAAGTGTCTTTGGATAGAAATGTAAAAACACTCCTAGGGCTGCAGATTTATCTGCGATATATACATGCATGTTTCTTGGTGTAATTAGAGTCCTATCCCAATCCCAAGAAGACCAGAAGCTAGCAGCTGAACTCTGAAATTGAACAATGTGTGGCATAGCAGGAGGAATAAGACACTTTTCAGACTATTAATTTTAATCCCTTTAGTATATCTCCCATTGAGATTATCTAATTGGACAATTGAAATGAAAACTGAAGAGAGAACAAAAACTATAGAAATGTGGCAAATGTTTTATTGGTATGAGAGCCAATAAGTAAATAACTAATACAGGAGAAATTGTAAAAACATATTCCTGTGTATAGATTCTGCAAGTGATGTGTGAATACATTTTTGCTATTAAGGAATTACCATTAAGTTTTTAGATTAAAAAGTAAAGTTCAGCCAGGTGCGGTGGCTCAAGCCTGTAATCCCAGCACTTTGGGAGGCCGAGGCGGGCGGATCACAAGGTCAGGAGATCGAGACCATCCTGGCTAACAGGGTGAAACCCTGTCTCTACTAAAAAATACAAAAAACTAGCCGGGCAAGGTGGCGGGCACCTGTAGTCCCAGCTACTCGGGAGGCTGAGGCAGGAGAATGGTGTGAACCCGGGAGGCAGAGCTTGCAGTGAGCTGAGATCTGGCCATTGCACTCCAGCCTGGGCAACAGAGCGAGACTCTGTCTCAAAAAAAAAAAAAAAAAAAGTAAAGTTCACTTTTCATATGCCACCAGTGGCCTTGCTACCCTCATAGCACTTTCAGAAAAAATATTTTGACCAAGCCTGTGTAACTATGCCAAGTCAGTTATCTTTGCCCTTGGTGAGCGTGAGTGACTAATGCTTTCTAGTTATGAGCACTAGAAAAATTGTGAAACAAAGGACAATTTCAAATAAGTAGAATGTTCTGCTCTAGTTAGTGTATACAGCAAATCCCCTATTTGAGCATAAAGAGAGATTTTATTTTATTAATGAAAATAATCATCAATTTTCACATCTCTTGCTGTTAAAGGACATTAATTTGAAGGGACACCAAATTATCCAGGGACTGGATCTCGCTCTTAAGGCTTCTATTCAGTGGCTGGGGCTCAGCTTTCCATTTGACAGGTTTTTTGTTTTTGTTTTGTTTTGTTTTTTCTCTCTAAATTCCCCTTTTACTACTATATATTTCCCATCCCTGTGAATGCCTATCATTCTGATAAACTGGACCACAGAACACTCATGTTTCATTTTATACTGTTTTCACTGGGTCTTGAGATGCTTCATGCCATGTATTGCTTCTGTCTCCCCAATTTGAAGCTCTTTGGCACAGGGATCTTGCCTCATGCTTTGCCTGTCCCACCAAGTGCTTCCAGCTGCGCTGCACACAGAGCAGTTCAGGAGTCCCTCCAGGAATGTAGCCCTCCCCTCTTTCTTCTACAAAACTCAGAGGGACTCTTCAGGAGCCACACGCTCTCATCCAGCAGAAACTTTTTAAGAGGTGGACAACAACACAGGGTAGACACAGAGCTGGTGCTCGTCCAGCAGAGGTAAAGTCTCGGCTGGCTCTCGGTGCCCTGGCTGTGAGCCTCCCTCCCCACAACCTCTCTGAGCCTCTTCCTGGGCCTGATTTCCAAAGTAGACTTTCTCTTGTCGTGTAGTTAGTACTCCAGCTTCACTCACTTCCCAGCTTAACTTCCTGACTATTCTCAACCAGCAATCCTTTCTGGTTCACAACTTTAACTATATTAGCTCTCTTATTTCTCAAGCTTTGTTTCCCTTTCCTACTGTAGGACTCACTATGACAGCTTCAGTTTCTCTTGGCTGCTTCCAGAGGCACTTCATCCATTAGCAATGGATTATTTAATAGTTGCTTTAATTATCAATGCTTACAGTTATGTATAGAGATTTCCCAGACCAGGCTATAAAATGTTTCCCTCCATCCATGTCCATGCAATGGGGACTTCTGTCCCGTATAATTGTGTCTTATGGGCTTAAATTATACCAGCATGTTCTCCATGCATGTTTTTCCCCCTGTGAGATTTTATTCATGGCCATTTGTTTCAGCTGTTGATATAGAGAAACCAGTTTAACAGCTTCAAAAGGTCAACTGAAAAAGGAACCAGTCACCCTGTGTACTCATTAAAAATAAATGGAAGCATTATGGAGAGTTATTGTATATCTTATATCAAGGCTTTTTGGGAGGGGAAATGGAATGCAGGGCCAGGTGGAAGATGGATGATTACCTGGGATTATATTCTTAGGTACATCTGTTAGGATATTTGGGATTCCTCCATGTGAAGAGGCTAGAAAACCAGAACAAGAATTTATACCAGGCTGGGATCTCTAGAGATAAGGATTATGTGACAGGCTTTGTAAGCACAGAATCCAGGGGAGTAACTACTGTAAGAGTTCAGACAGCTATTAAGAACAATGTTGAAAAATTAGACCAAGTGGGAAGAGAAAGAGATATGAACTGTCAAGCCAGAGTTCAGCTAAGCAAGCTGGTTAATGGTTAATACCAGTAGCTTCTCTATCTTTGTGCTGCTTACATCAACCCCAATTCCTCATCCTATTGTAGAGTTGGTACTTAAATCTGAAAACTCAGGTGTGCCCTGAACTGATATCCAGCTGAGAAAGTGTAGGGAAGAAAGGAATGGGTGGGCAGGGCTAAAGATAACAGTAGAGCAAAGCAGAGATACTGGGTTCTCTAGAAGGTGGCTGATGAAGGAACCTATTGTTACCAAAGAGAGTTTATCCAAGAGACCCTAAGACATTGCATTAGCAGACCAGGACACATGACTGTTTCTTAATTCTATCACCAGTTTAGAACTACATGTTAGGTAGAGTTGACAGAAGCAAAAGAAAAAGAGCAAAACCAAACAAACAGACAAACGAAACCTAACATTAAAGAAGGAACTACATGCCTGCTACAAATGGTGTTCAGAGGGCAGGGAAAGAGATAAAACGTATTTTCCTGCTTCTCATGTCTCATTGAAATATAGATGTTGTGGGTAGGGTATTCATCATCCCCTTCCTTGGTAAGTCCTCAGATTGCAGTGGGCCACCTTGTAGTCATATTGTTGGATGACACAGTCAGGAAGGATGGTTAACGCACAGCACTAGGTGGACAGAGTTCAGTTGGTCTTAAATATTTAGATCTAGTGACTGTCTAGGGATGGTGCTATGGAAAAATAATAACTGGTAATTATTAAGAGTGTAATATATTCCAGAGACTGAGCTGAAAGTCTTAAGGGTATTCCCTCATTTGCTTCTCTCATCAATCTGATTAGACAGTTATTACTTACTTTATCGTACATATGAGGACACTGAAGCTTAGAGAGGTTCAGTAACTTGCCCAAGGTACACAGCCAATAAGTAGCAGAGATTTTCCAACCCAGATCTGCCTCCAGATCTCATGCTGGAAATCACCTTGCTGTCCTAGGAAAGGCACTGTTAGCTCACATGGCTGAAAGAAAAGTTAATGCTACATTTTTTTTTTTAACCCTGAAGGTTAAAGAGTTAAAAATAGAGATGAGATGCTTATTTCCTTACCCTTTTTCCTGCATTTTTCTCATTTCATCCGCATTATACCCCATATCCAGATGCTGGTCTTGTGCTTTCGGTTACATGCTGAGTTGTGTGGAAGGGCACGCCAGGTTTATTTCAATGAAAGAGTGTTCATTCACCAAATTGACCTACCATTATACAACAGCAATGCAGAGGACACACTCTACTGGGGTGTGGAGAGCAGCGTGCACAGTCCTCACACTCAGGAAATTTACAACCTCCTTTGGAAGATAAGACATGCCTGTAAAAAGGTAATCCAAGGCAGCATATGATAAACACTAAACCACCAGGAAGAATAACTGCTCTTCACGTTGGAAGAGGGAGAGAGAGCGCTTCTCAGTGGGTGGTCAAGGTAGGATTCCTGGAGGACACGGCTGGTTCTGAAAACTGAGCGAGCTATTTATTTTTGGGTAGTGGAATCATGAAATGAATCACAGAGAGAGGAAGTGAAAGGTGTGTTTGGGAACAGCAACAGCACCAGGCTGACTTTAGCTAGGCCCACTAGGGGAGGAGTAGGAGATGGGGCAGGAAAGGCAAGCTGAAATTGGATTGTGCAGATCCTTGAAAACAATGCACAGCAGTTTGAATTCATTAAAAAAGATTCACAACGTAAAACACCAGGCATACATAGGCACTTAATAAACCGGGGAGGTTTGTGTGCAACAAGGGCAGAAAGAGTGAGAGCTTTGGAAATAAGGTCAGCCTGAGTCAAATTCCAGCTCTGCCATTTATTAGCACTGTGACTTTGGGCTACTGAATTTCTCTGAGTTTCGGTTTATTCATCCATAAAATGTAAATACTTCCCATCTCACACAGCTATAGAGCAGGGATCAGTAACCCTTTTCTGTAATGAGCCAAATTGTAAAGATTTTAGTCTATGGACCACGCAGTCTCTGCCATTGTATGGTGAAAGCACATTGATAATACGTCAACGAAAATGAGCATGCCTGTGTTCCAATAAGACTTTATTTACAAAAAGTCAGCTAGCTGAATTTGATCTTTGGGCCACAGTTTACCAACCCCTGTTACAGAAGATTAAATTAAACATCTATGAAACACCTAGCACAAAATAGATTTTCCATAAGCATTCCAACCTTTGACAATTTCTTTTGTCCCCCCCATGAAGTGGCTTCTATCTCCATTCCCACACTCTGTTGTAGTTGAGACTTATGCATATATTATCACTTGTTTGTCTGTAGTGCGGCCATAATATTGACCCATAAAAATGGATTTCAAAACTGACAGAGTTTTTGAGGTTCTTAAGAATATTATTTGCTAAAGACATACAGAAAAGGGACTTTTGCTAGTCGTAATCTTAAGTGAGAACCATGTCCAATTTCTGGGCTGAGGGGATATGAGGCAACACGCTGTGTCCCCTCCCTTCACTTAAGGCTATAAGAAAAAAGCACTGGACCTCTACACACTGAATTTGGAATAGAACGGTGTAGGGAATTTGGAATGAAAGGGAGCCCCCTCATGGAAGTTTACAAAACACAGTTGAATTCTGTTTCACGACTCCAACTAGGATTAACCAGGATGAATTTAACTTGTGAGTAGTTTACTCTTTCCAAGCCTCTCACGTTACCTCTCTCTCTCTCTCTCTCTTTTATATTTATTTTTAGTTTTAGTTTTTTTGAGACAGGGTCTCATTGTGTCCTCCAGGATGAAGTGCAATGGCATGATCATGGCTCACTGCAGCCTTCAACTTCTGGGCTCAACTGATCCTCCTGCCTCAGCCTCCTGAGTAGCTGGGACCACAGGTGTGCACCACTATGCCTTTATAAATTTTTCTATTTTTAGTAGAGACAAAGTCTCGCTATGTTGCCCAGGCTGGTCTCCAACTCCTGACCTCAAGCATCCTCCCATCTTGGCCTCCCAAAGTGTTAGGATTATAGGCATGAGCCACCATCCCAGTTGTGTTACCTCATTTGGTCAACAGCTGCATTGCGAGATAATTTTGCGCCTGAGGAATTGAAAAAGAAGTAGTTACGAATTGGGTGAAGGCTGCCCTTCATAAGGCAAAGCAATTGAGAGAGAGCAGACTAGGTGTTGGAGGTGGACACAGTGGAGAAGGCTTACCAGGGCCAATAGTGGGATGCTTTGCCAGGCCCCACAATTTTATGTAGGACCTGTTGTCAACACCATATCACGCTGAAATACAGTAAGATATCATCAGCCCTTCTCACTGAAGCCTCTCCCACTGCAAAAGAGTTGTAATTGAGCTTGCTAAGCTCTAGGCACAGCAGCCCTCCAGCTGGTAAGCCAAGCTAGCCAACAGGATGACCTTAATGGCTCTTTACCAACAACACCGTCCTTTGGAGTCACAGGACACTCATTTGCAACTGGCTGTTCTTCATCCCCTCTCCCCCCGCCAGTAAATCACCTCCTTAGTTGCTGAATGAGGCTTGTTGGCTATGGGACCACATCCCTGGGCTCTGCATTGCAGCAAGTATACACAGTCACCCAGGAGCCCTCTGTCATCACCTGGGAATACTGGAAGCCTGAGGATAAGAAGTAAGTCCAACCATGCTGAGGAAGGGGAAACTGGAGTAAAACCTCAATAAATTGACCATCTGATTCCTCTCTGAACTGTATAAATAATAGAATTTGTAAGGTAAATTAAGAGCAAAACCAAGACTGTGGTAGGAGGTATTTTATTAGCTTAAGAAAACAGATAGATCTGAAGCAAACCCAAGCACAAATCCTAAGGAATTTTGTTCTTTAAAGCAGTAGTTCTCAAACTCAGCCTCTACTTATTCTGTAAATCGGAATTTTTTTTAACTGAATTTGAATCAAATAATGGTATTTCTCCAGGAAAAAAAAAATGGGAAAATTTTCTCAGTTCTATCTATAATTGTTTACCATTTACTTACAATAAATCTAGTGTGAGCACTAACGTATTCTTTTAGTGGACGTTTAACATAGCAGTATCCTATTTTCATTTTGTTTTATTTTTGGTGAAGAACACTTTCACCTCAGACTGTTCTTCACCTGAACATGTTTAAGGACCATTAAGACCAACACTACTCCCAGAGTGTCATCTAAGAACAACAGGCTAGGTCGTATTTCATTATTCTTCTGTTTTAATGACAAAACATATTTCCAACTTGAATGCAATTTTACCGTATCAATCTCTTATTTACTTCAGTCTGCAGCCCATTAGAATGAGAATTTTCTCTCGTTGGTTGATACTCATTCTAAAGGCTTGGGCTCTCTCCTTGACGCATCTCCAGGATATTCAGTGTCCAATTACCTCCCTCTGTTGCTGATCTCTGATAATCCTTATCATAGGGCTGACTTCCCTGTGAGCCTTGTCTTTATGCAAGGGACCTAACCTGGAAAGCCAGAAGACAAGAACTGGCTAGAAATGTTAGATGTGCTGGCTAGATATGTTGAACAGGAAGAATTAGGTTTGCCATGTTTAGGTTAGAATCTTCAATTGATTGTGGGTCCAAGTTCTTTTTTTTTTTTTTTTTTAATTCTCAGTTTCCTAATTTGCTTGTCCAGGCCTCACCAACAGACATTCATGTGGACATGAGCAACACTGTTCCTGAAGGTCCTGTGTGTGCTCTGGGCATATCAGCCTCCTAACTACCATGGAGATTTGGGAAAAATCAAGTAGATGTTGACCAGGCGCGGTGGCTCACGCCTGTAATCCCAGCACTTTGGGAGGCCGAGGTGGGCAGATCATGAGGTCAGGAGATAGAGACCATCCTGGCTAACACAGTGAAACCCCGTCTCTATTTAAAAAAAAAAATGCAAAAAATTAGCCAGGCATGGCGGCTGGCACCTGTAGTCCCAGCTGCTCGGGAGGCTGAGGCAGGAGAATGGCGTGAACCCGGGAGGCAGAGCTTGCAGTGAGCCGAGATCGCGCCACTGCACTCCAGCCTGGGTGACAGAGTGAGACTCCGTCTCAAAAAAAAAAAAAGAACTAGATGTCCAGCCGTCTCTAGTGAGGCCTCTAGTGATTTGCCTGGAACTGAGGGGCTCATGGGACTTTGAGTTCCAAAGCTGGTAAAGTCCTGGGTACAAGAGGCTCAGCTGATCTCTTTGCTGGTTAGAAAGGACTAGAGCCTTGTCTGTAATTGTGGTTCAGAGATCTACTGAGCTATCTAAAGAACTGGAGAACCCTGAGGGATGTGGGACACTAGGGACTCTCAACTGGTCCCCTGAAAGCAGATGACCAGGAGTAAAGAAAGGTATCTGGAGTGGGTCAACTGAGCAGTAGCGTCTGGAGTCAGAGGAGCAGGAGCTCCAGGCATAATGCCCAGTGGTACTTGCTACCCTTCCATGCAGTCCCCCTTTGGTCCCAGGGTACCTGTGAGTTCTGGGAGGGTAAGGCATTGGTAGAAATGCTAGAATTGTATCTAAGAGCTCACATGGCAGAACTGAGGGAGTCCTCTCTGAAAGAACTGGACATGTGGATGTACTGGCCAGAGAGAAGAGGGCACAGGAGACTGGGAGAGAGAAAGAGATGTCAAGAGAAGGACGGCAGTGCCAAGACCAGCACCGGAAATGATGAAAGTAACAGTGGACAACAGAGGAGAAGGTCTGCAGAGCCCCTGATTATACATGAGGAAGAGATCACCAAAAACCGATGGTTCCCCCAAATTATGTATTTGCTGGGAATTCTCAGATATAGCTGGAGAATTGAACACTGAAAAAATAAAAGCCTGCTGATCAGCAGTTACGGGCAGCATGAAGGATTGAGATTTGGATTATTATTGCAAATATGATCCTGGGCTATAATTACATAAAACTGCCCAGTAAACATACAGACTATAATTACATTAAACCATTTTATGTAAATTTCCTATTGAAGTAAAAGTACACAGAGAAAAGCACACTAATAACAGGTGCACAGCTCACTGAATTTTCCCAAAGAGAACATACCTGTGTACCCAAAATCTAGATGAAGAATCTAGTATCATCCCAGAGGCCCACCTCATGCCCTTCCCAATCACTGCCTCCTCCCAAGGGTAACAAGTATCCTGATTTATAACACCATACGTTAGTTGTTGTATTTGTCTGTTTTTGAACTTTATATAAATGGCAACATATATAACTCCTTCATGTGCCTTTTTTCACTCAACATTATGAGATTCATTTTTATTGCTACGTGAGGTTGTAATTTATTTTTTGTTATTGCTGTATGGAATCCCATTATGAAAATACCACTATCTATTTATCCATTCTACTTCTGTTAGATATTTGTGTTATTTCTAGTTTGAAGCTCTTTTGAATAGTGCTGCCATGGACTTTCTACTATGTGAAATATGGTAAATATATGATGCATTTCTGCTAGGCATATACCTAAGAGTGGAAATGCTATGTCATAGGGCATACATATGCTCAGCTTTGGAAGATACTGCCTAACAGTTTTCTGAAGTGATCATGCAATTTATATTCCCCCAAATAATGTTTGAGAGTTTCAATTGCTTTACATTTTCTTCAACACTTTCATTTTGGCCATTCTAGTGGGTGTGAATTATATATAAAACTTTAAGTTTTGGCCAGGTGCAGTGGCTCACACCGGTAATCCTAACACTTTGGGAGGCCGAGGCAGGAGAATTGCCTGAGCCCAGGAGTTCGAGACCAGCCTGGGCAACATGGCGAAACCTCATCTCTGCAAAAAATACAAAACTTAGTCGGGTGTGGTGGCACACTCCTGTAGTCCCAGCTACTCAACATGCTGAGGTGGGAGGATGACCTGAGCTCCCCGGGAGGTTGAGGCTGCAGTGAGATGTGACTGCAGGCTCACAACTATAGCTATGGAAGGGTAGCTATACATGTACAGAAACATTTCCTTTTCCTCCTGAGCTGGTTCTTTATTTTATTTTATTTTTTTGAGACAGGGTCTCACTCTGCCACCCTGGTTGGCGTGCAGTGGCCCGATCTCAGCTCACTGCAACCTCTACCTCCCAGGCTCAAGCAGTCCTCCCACCTCAGCCTCCTAAGTAGCTGGGATTACAGTCTGTGCCACCATGCCTGGCTAGTTTTTTGTATTTTGGGTAGAAACAGGGTTTCACTATGTTGCCCAGGCGGGTCTTGAACTCCTGAACTCAAGCGATCTGCCCACCTCAGCCTCCCAAAGTGCTGAGATTACAGGCATGAGCCGCCAAGCCTGGCCTTACTGAGCTGGTTCTTTAATACACTACAGTAAGGCTTGATGCTTACACCCTTTCTAATAGATGCATGTTGTCTCTGTAGATGTCTGGCCACAATACCATAACGTATGAACCTTTCATTTAATCTACACATCCCAAAGTAGAGAATGTAATTGCTGGAGACCTGCAGGCACTATTAGCAGGGGAACTGCGAGGCTTTTCATATATTTGCTCTCACAAGGGAAGACTGTTTTCTCATAGACCATTTCTCTAGGGGCCGCTGTGTGACTATAAGTGGAAGGAATCTATCATAACCAAATTGTAGACAATAAAGCAAATCTGGCAGTGGCATGGGAGTTTCTTTGATTTCTACCCTAGAGATCAATGTGTAAAATATGCATGGTTTTCTCTGTTTAATGTCATCCTTGGGATGCCTAGGGATTTTGAATTCTGCAGAGTCATTTTTGCCTTTAAATGGATCATTGACCTAGCTGTCCCCAATGCGTTAGCATACTTGCATTGAAAAGATTGAAAGGGAATGAGGGAGTCTCAAATTCTATTAGTAACTTTCTCTGTTCTATGAACTTACTGATCTCAGTTGGCTTGAAAGAAAGAATCTCCCCCACTGACCTGAAAATAATTTTAAAAACAAAACAAAACTAAAACTAAATTGTGCCAATGTGCAAAATGGGCTTCATTCTTCAGGGCTGATAACAAGTACAGTTAAGAAACCACGGAGCCAGGTGCAGTATTGCATACCCGTAATCCCAGCTACTCTGGAAGCTGAGATGGGAGGATAGTTTAAGCCCAGGAGTTCAAGGCTGTAGTGCACCATGATGGTGTCTGTGAACTCCAGCCTGGGTGACATAGTGAGACCATGTTTCTGCTCTTTTTCTTTGTTTTGTTTTTTTTTTAGTTGGAGTTTCACTCTTGTTGCCCAGGCTGGCGTGCAATGGTGTGATCTTGGCTTACTGAAACCTCCGCCTCCCAGGTTCAAGCAATTCTCTTGCCTCAGCCTCCCAAGTAGCTGGGATTACAGATGCCCACCACCACACCCGGCTAATATTATTTATTTATTTATTTATTTATTTATTTATTTATTTATTTATTTATTTATTTAGATTTTTAGTAGAGATGGGGTTTCACCATGTTGGCCAAGCTGATCTGAAACTCCTGACCTCAAGTGATCCACCCTCCTTGGACTCCCAAAGTGCTGGAGTTACAGGCATGAGTCACCGTGCCCAGTCAGTGAGACCACGTTTCTAAAAGAAAAAAGAAAAGAAATGACAAACTGGCCAGGTGCGGTGGCTCAAGTCTGTGATTCCAGCACTTTTGGAGGCCGAGGCGGGCGGATCACGAGGTCAGGAGACCGAGACCATTGTGGCTAACACGGTGAAACCCCGTCTCTACTAAAAATATTTTAAAAATTAGCCGGGCCTGGTGGCGGGCACCTGTAGTCCCAGCTACTCGGGAGGCTGAGGCAGGAGAATGGCGTGAACCCAGGAGGCGGAGCTTGGAGCTTGCAGTGAACCGAGATCGCGCCACTGCACTCCAGCCTGGGCGACAGAGTGAGACTCTGTCTCAAAAAAAAAAAAAAAAAAAACCAAGAAAGAAAGAAATGACAAACTAAAATACATGACTGTGTAGACGAGGAAGGACGTGAAATGAAACAGGAAAAAGGTGACCTGAAAACTTTTAAGAATTTTATGTTATCATTGGTATTTTCCTCAAAATCACTTAAGTATCATAAAGTTTTGCAGGAAACCTTTAGTTTGGCTGCAAGGAGAGAATTCAGGACATACTCACCCAGTTTTTATCTGAGGGACTTCCTCTTAACAGCTCTTAATTTCAAAGATTATGTATCATAGCCTTGTTCCTCAACCAGACTGTAATCCTCTGGAGGGCAGGGACCACCGATTCACTCAAACATTTTTGTTAGGCACCTGCTAGATGCTGGGGATGGTAAGTTGATACTTCCTGCTATCAAATCTTCCTACGCCAGCCACCTGCCTGCATCCCTGAATGGTGCCTGTTCGCCAGCTCCTGGGAACTACACTCTCCTCTTCTAGAGACACCCTGTACTTTTTGCTGAGTCCTCATGATGCCAACTGTCTGTTTGGATCAGCACCTGTTGTTTGCCTCAACATATGTTCTGCCTAATAGACCTTTCTCCCCGTCCTTGGAGCCAGTCTACCACCCCCACTTGTAACTGCCCCTCTCTATTGGTGTGTCTCCTTCAAGGTTCTAGACCCTATTAGGCTTCCCATCCAACTCCTTTCTGGGCTATGTTACTTCACTCATAAAGATTTTCATTCCACAAGTGTTCATTGAGCTTCTACTTAGTGCCAGGGGCTGTGCCAGGTGATAAAGATACATGTTAATGGTTATCAGGCTACTAAGAAAAATATAGGCATGTGAATAAGAATGTATAAGAAAATTCTACAAATGCCTCAAGAGATGTGTGAATGAGATAGAGGGGCACCAAAACGCAGGTGATCAATTTTTCCATGAGGTTAGGGGTGGGCAGGTAAGATTTCATGAGTAAACATTAGATAAAGTAGCTTCAACTAGATCTCTGCTTCTACAGCAGTTCTTGACATTCTCACTTGACCACACTGCATTGCTGGTTAGAGATCTGGCAGCACTGGACAGAAGAGAGGGCAAGACAAGCTATCTGAGGGTATCTAGGTCTCATCTCCAAATTGGGTTATTTATTCTTGTATTGTTGAGTAGTAAGGGTTCATTATGTGCTATGGATACATGTAATGAACTATTATTTCATTATGTGTTTTCCTCTAAATTAGCGTGTTTTTTTTGTTCTTTGTTTTTGACAGGGTCTCACTGTGTTGCTGAGGCTGGAGTGCACTGGTGTGATCATGGCTCACTGCAGCCTCAACCTCCTGGTCTCAAGCCATCCTCCTGCTTCAGCCTCCCATGTAGCTGGGATTACAGGTGCACTCCACCACAGGTGGCTAATTTTTGTATTTTTAGTAGAGGCAGAGTTTCACCATATTGCCCAGGCTGGTCTTAACTCCTGGGGTCTAGCCTTCTAAAATACTGGCATTACAGGCATGAGCCACCATGCCAGGGCCTTCTAGTTCAGTCTTGATGTCTCTCTTAGGATAGAGGCTATAAACTCTAGCCCTGGGCTTTGGGGAATTTGGTCATGGCTGCTTACAGTGTACCTTTCATGAGATACTTCTTTATCCTGACAGATGCTTTTGTTGCTATCTGATCTGTGTCCAGTTTATTCCTACCAAGATGGCCACTCTCTAGGAGATCCCTGTCTAGTAAAGAAGTTAGATTTGAGTGTGTCAGTCAGGGGAGCCATGTAAGAGGCAGCACAGTAAAATGCATGAAGTAGCAGAAGCAGTGTATTGCTCACAGGTCCCAGCAGGAGGAGGGGAGCATACCAATAGGAATGGAGAACCACCTGGTACAAAAAAGCCCAACTTGTATTTAAAATGGATGCTGAGACAACATAAAACTATAAGAATTCAGTACTATCCCTTACAAATTATGATTTGTAAATATTTTCTCCCATTATGTAAGCTATCTTTTTACTTTCTTGATGATATTCTTTGAAACACAAAACTTTTTATTTAAAGAAGTCTAATTTATTTTTGTTGCTGTTGTTGCTTATACTTTGAATGTTGTATGTAAGAAGGGTTTGCCTGCACCAAAGTCACAAAGATTTGCTCCTATATTTTCTCCTAAGAGTTTTATAGTTTTAGCTCTTAAATTCAGATCTCTGGTCTGTTTTAATAAACTTTTATAAATGGTATGAGGAAGGGTCCAACTTCGCTCTTTTACATGTAGGTACCCAGCAGTTCCAGAATCAATTTTTGAAAAGATTATTCTTTCTTTCATTGAGTTGTCTTGACTCCCTCGTTGAAAATCAATTGAACATAATTATAAGGGGTTATATCTGAACTCTCAATTCTGCGCTATTGATTTATAAGTCTATCTTTAGGCCAGCACCACACTGTCTTAATTACTATAGTTCCATAGTAGGTTTTAAAATTAGGAAGTGTGGATCCTCTAACTTTTTCCTTTATTTCAAGATTATTTTGGCCATTCTGGGTGCCTCACATTTGTACATGAATGTGTGTTTAGTTTGTCGATTTTTGCATATAAGCCAGCTGGGATTTTTAGGGATTGTGTTGAATCTGTAAATCAATTTAGGGAACATTGTCATTTTAACAATATCTAGTCTTCTGATCCATGAGCATGTATGTCTTTCCATTTATTTGGATCTTCTTTAAGTTATTTCAACAATGTTTTATAATTTTTAGAATACAAGATTTACCCTACTTTGGGAGGCTGGGGCTGGAGGATCACTTGAGCCCCATAGTTCAAGGCTACAGTGAGTTATGATCATGCCAGTGTACTCCAGCCTGGGTGACAGAGAGAGACTCTGTCTCTAAAACAACAACAACAACAAAAAGGCCTTACTTTTCTCATACTAAATTTATTCCTATTTCTATTTTATAATTCCTGTTTTCTTGATGCTGCTGTCAATGGAATTATTTTCTAATTTTTTCAGATTTTTAATAAAGCATATAGAAGTACAATTCATTTTGTGTATTAATCTTTTTATTTTTATTTCTTTCTTTCTTTCTTTTTTTTTTTTTTTTTTTTTTTTTTTTTGTTTTTAGAGACATGAGCTCGCTATGTTGCCCAGGCTGCTCTCAAATTTGTGGCCTTAAGAGATCATCCTGCCTTGGCCTTCCAAAGCTCTGGGATTATAGGCACAAGCCAATATGCCTGGCCCATTTTGTGTATTAATCTTAAATCTTACAACTTTTCTGAACTCATTTATTAGTTCTAATAGTTTAAGTAAATTTATTAGTATTTTCTATATGCAAGATCATGTCATCTGCAAAAAGAGTCAGTTTTACTTCTTCCTTTCCGATCTGGATGCATTTTATTTTATTTTATTGCCTACTTGCCCTTTCAGCACACTGCTGAATAGAAGTGGTGAGAGCAGACATTCTTGTCTTATTCCCGAGCTTAGAGGGAAAGCTTTCAATCTTCCATTATTAAATATGGTGTTAACAATTGTGGGTTTTGCACGGATTCCCTTTATCAGGTTGAGGAAGTTCCCCAGTACTCCTATCATGAAAGGATATTGGATTCTATCAAATGCTTTTCCTGCATCTACTGAGATATCATATGATTTTTGTCCTTTAGTCTATTGATGTAGTATATTACATTAATTACATTTTGGATGTTAAACTGACTGTATTCCAGGAATAAATCCCACTTGGTCATGGTATATAATTCTTTTTACATGTTGTTGGATTCAGGTTTTCAGTACTTTGCAGAGGATTTTTGTGTATATCATCATAGAGAGTATTGGTTTGGCCTTTAGTGTTGAAAAATGAGTTGGGAAGTATTTACTCATCTTCTTTTTTTTCCGTTGGAAGAATATGTGAATAATTGATACTAATTCTTTTTAAAAGGGTTTGCCAGAACCACGAGAAAAACTGAAAGACAATATTCTCTGTAACCTGAAAGGGATAAACTAATTGTTTTCTAGAAACTGATGTTTTTAATAGACAGAGTCCCCATTGAAATTTTAGGAGAGTGTATCGGCGTGTTTGGCAGGCTCTGATGAACAATCTTTTCATAATCTGACAAGAGAGATTGCAATTAAACATTGCAGCCCAACCCATTCATGAGCTTGCATATGAAAATCTTGACCAACAATACCAGTGAATCAAAAGTGACCAAAAAAATCACAATGATACAGTAGGTTTATTTCAGGAATGCAAGGACAAAGTACTATTTTTTAAATTGTTTTTAATGTTTAATTGACAGATAATACTTTTATATGTTTGTGGAGTACAATATTATGATACATGTATACATTGTGAAATTATTAAGTCATGCTAATTAACATATTAATCACCTCACATACTTATTTATCTGTGATGAGAATGTTTAAAATCCACTTTTAACAATTTTGGTATATACAACAATTGTTATCAACTGTAGCCACCATTCTGTGCAATAGATCACTAGAACTTATTCCTCCTAACTGAATTTTGTACCCTTTAACCAACATCTTCTCTTTTCTCTTCCACCTCTCCTCCCTGCCCTCTAGCCTCTGGTAACCACTATTCTCACCTTCTCTATTTCTATGAGTTTGACTGATTTATTTTATTTATTTGACATATTTGTTTTTGAGACAGAGTCTCACTGTGTCACCCAGGCTGGAGTACAGTGGCACAATCTTGGCTCACTGCAACTTCTGCCTCCCAGGTTCAAGCCATTGTCCTGCCTCAGCCTCCCAAGTAGCTGGAAGTATAGGCACCCACCACCACACCTGGCTGATTTTTGTATTTTTAGTAGAGACAGGGTTTCACCTTTTTGGCCAGGCTGGTCTCAAACTCCTGACCACAGGTGATCTATCTGCCTTGGCCTCCCAAAGTGCTGGGATTACAGGCGTGAGCCACCGCACCCGGTCGTGTTTGACTTTTTTAGATTCCACAAATAAGTGAGATCATGTAGTGTGTGTCTTTCTGTGCTGCCTTGTTTCACTTAGCATAATGAAGGAGAAAGTACTACTAAATTGTCTATTAATATCAATAATAGGCCAAAAAAGAAAATCATACAAACTCAAATGATGCTGAAACAGTATTTGATAGACTATTCATTCTGATAAAGGCTTTAAAAACTTACTCATAGAAGAATGCTTCCTTAAAAATGAAAACGAATATATACTTCAAACCAAGAGGCAACATTGTACTCAATGGTGAATCATTGAAAGTCATCCCATTGTGATGCCTATTATCTCTATTATTATTTATTGTCATTTGAGAAGTCCTGGCTAATACGTTAAGATATGACACAAAAATAAAAAGGGTGACATTTAGGAAGCAGAGCACAAATAATTGCTGTTTACAAGTGATAGTATCCACTAGGAACCTCAAAGAAATAAACTGAAAAAAAAAGTTAAAATTAATACAAACAGAAGGTACAGTGGCCAGATCCAAGGTAAATATAATTTGATAGTTTATTTTGCAAATAATAATAAAACCCATTTTACATGAGCACATGTTGTGTGGTAGGCACTGTGCCAAATACTTTACCTGTACCATCTGATTTAACCTTCTTAAAGTCCTTCAGCCATTAATTAATGAAACTTCACAACAAATCTTATGAGGTATGTGTTACCATTATCTCCACTTTATAGAAGAGGAAACTGGGGCTTCGGGATACAAATTAACTTGCTTAAGGCCACAAAGCTAGTATAAAACAAAGCTAGAATCCACTAAGCTTCACCCTTCATTGTTCTTTTTTCATACCAATAATCATTGTTATTATTATCATGACTGATATTATTGTATGTTGAAAGCGTGGGGGCAATTTTTTATGGGTCTCTCCCATTGCTCATCTTGTGAGCAGGGGTACCACTGATAGCCTTTGTTCCTGACTGTCTTTTCCAGATTGTTTGTATAATGAATAGCCTTGGAAGCTAGAAGTGGTATCTCTATCTGTATCAGGACAAGCCACAGACAAAACCCCTCAGACACTGAGATAGTAAAGGGAGTGGCTTTAATCAGCTGGGAGCATCGGCAGGCTAGCGTCTTAAAATCCCAGCTCGTCAGGTGCTCCACTACTGTCCCTTTTAAGGGCTCATAACTCTAAGGGGGTCAGTGTGAGAGGGTCCTGAGAGTTCTCACTCTTATTTTTGCTACTTATGTCTTCTTGTGCAGCAGATTGATAATGATTCATATAGTACACTTGTGCTGAAGCATTTTGGTGAACTAAGGTAGTGATGAAACTTTTTATCATTTGAAGAAGAACAGGTAGCAAACAAGGGAGCAGTAAGCAGGTTTCTATTACTATTATAACTCCTATTATAAGAGTTTTAAATCCTCCTAGTGCTGGGAACCACCTTCTAAACATGGCTTCAGGGTCAAATCCGTGCTATACTTGTATGGGCACATGTGCCAGTTTTGTCATATTTCTAACTATGTCTTTAACTACTTGCCTTTGATTATCTATGTGTAGACAGTAATTAGTAAGGTTAAATTTTTTATAGACCTTTCCTTCAGCTGCTAGCAAGCAGTCAAGAGCTAGTCTATTTTGATAGATAGCATTCCCCATCTGAGTTTCTTGCCAGGCTAGAACAGTCAAGGCTTGACAGGTTTTATTAGTGATGATTTCTGAAACAGCTTGCAATCGTATGATTCGATTGAGCATGTAAATCGGGGTCTGGTATCCCCATGAGCCGTCTTGTGCCTAAGTAGCAGGCCTATTATATTGTATGATTCTCTTAGGGAGCTATTCATTATTTTTCCATTTTTTTATAGCTATGCTTTTCTTTTTGTGGGAAGCATAGACAGGGAAGCCCAGGAGTTCACCTGTTTTTATGGGCAGTAGGAAGAAAGATGGTTTAATAGTGCCAATAACACAACTACCTGTCCAATGGTCAGGCAGCTTAGTGTAGATTCTATGTCCACATATCTAGTATAGCCTAGTGGGGGCTGTCTAGTCCTGGTGAGATTCTGGGTGAGTTTAAGTGGTCTGCAACTTTGGAAATTTACTGAATGGATTTTTATCTGTGTGGTTTGAACTCCACCATGTAACTGCTTTGTGGTACTATTATACAGTTTTTGTCCTAGGCAACTAAGTTGTCCTACAGAATGAGTGAATTCTTTCCTTTTTTTAGCTATGCAATATTGTCTAATAATCGAGAATTTTAGAACCTAGAAATGATCAGGGTGATTCTTTTGGGCCAGGAATTTATCAGGAACTGGGTCTGTAGGCACTGATTTTCAGGCTTCTTATGGCCATTGATCTCCTATTACAGTTCCTCCACAAACATAACATTGTGGCCTACATAGCATTATACAAACAAGTTTCTTTTAGAGTCCTGGTACACTTATAATAACCATAAAATAATAGGACTGTAGCAATCTTTTGTCCTACCTCAGTGACTTGATGTATATACTGGGAACCTTCTCAGTCTGAGGAAGGTCAGTTGAAGTCCTTACTGTACAAGTCCAAATTTTAAGGAAAATGAGTCCCGTGATGAGTTTTCTCATGCTTCGGCCATGTGTGGACCAGTCAGCTTCCGCGTGACTGGAGCAGGGCTTGTCGTTTTCTTCAGAGTCACTTTGCAGGGGTTGGCGAAGCTGTTCCCATCCACGTACAGCTTCCAGTCTACTGATGTTTAAGGATGGTCTCGGAGATTGGGCCTCCTAGAATAAACTGAGTCCAATACTTCTACACAGTTATGTTTAACTGGGCTGTCTGATACCAGGAGTAAGGTGGCGGGGTTCAGGGTGTTGTAAACTTCAATGGTTATGCAGGGATTTTCACAGAGCAAGCTTTGGTATCTAGTTAGTCTAGTATTCATTAGCTAATGATATCCTTTATTAAAGTCACCACAGCATGGGGGCACTTTATGTTTAGATTTTGCCTAAGCATTAGCTTATCTGCTTCTTGTGCTAACAAGGCCATTGCTGCTAGGGCCCTTAGACATGGGGGCCAGCTTTTGGAAACCCCATCTAGTTGTTTTCAGAGATAGGCCACTGGCCTTGGCCAGGGCTCTACAGTCTCGGTTAAAACTCCATCTGCCTTTTTTTTCTTTTTTAGACTCATAGAGTGCAAAAAGTTTTGTCAGGTCAGGTAGCCCCAGGGCTGGGGCCGACCTGAGTTTTCCTTTTAACTCATGAAAAGCTTGTTGCTGTTGGTTGCAATAGATGTAGTTTATCTAATTTACATTTTTATTAACTATCACCCACTAAAATATTGACTTAAATTCTGTAGCTACTTGATTTCAAGCTTTAAATTGAGCTGGTATTCCTCGTGGGACTCCAATTGCATCTAAATGGACGTGAGAGTCAAAAGACCTGTAAGGGGGCTTCTCACGCTTTATGATGTCTTATTATTCCTCCCTCTGGATGATGAAATGCCAGGGTGAAAGGGATATCCAATTGGACTAACGTATAAGTGCCACTCCACTTATTCAGCAGAGTGCCCAGTAAAGGTCCACCACAATACCACCACACATCTGCTCGGGGATGAACAAGGGCTGACTGATTGATAAGCTCTTGAAAATTCTTAAGCTCATCATATCCCTTCAGGTCTCCAAGGAATGCTAAGTTTCCTCCCTGTCGTGAGAGACACGAAGTGAACTTAGTGTTGGGAGATGGAGGCTGGATGGCCCTTGGGGGCTGACCCGCAAGGTGCCGGACTTTGGGATAGAGCAGAGAGAGCTTGGCACGACTTATTACTCCAGGCTGTAGAATCCTAAAAAAGAGCTACCATGGAGCCCATGTTAGGTCTACTGGAGGACCACCTTAGTGGAAAAGGGGACAATCTGGGCCTCTGGCCTGCCATGTGCATAAACATAATAATTGCTTTTGTTTAATGCGCAGATGGAATATTTGATCCATTCCAACCAGGCATTTGCATCTTGGTGTGCTGTCTTAATTGCCAAAGTTTGTTTTAAGTCTTTAACTTCTATGATCCTCTAGTAAAATGAATATTTCCTTTAGCACCTATTTTTATTAGTCTTCAGACCACAGAAAGCTAAACACCATTTTATATTTAATAATGCTTCTTGTATGATTTTTATACCAGATAAGCTAAATTTCACCTTTATATTAGTGTGCTATTAAGGTTAATCTTAGTTTTAATAAAGCTTTGTATACATATTTATCTAATTTTTAATGTTTGACCATAAGGTAAGATTTTATAGACTCTTTTTAACCTTTCATAATTTTTGTTAAAGAGCCGGTTGGTGCTTTAAGAAAAGCCTGCTATGCTCTTATTTTAATGTCGAATTTACAGAAAAACTGGATTATACCTCTTTAACTTTAGCCAATGTTTATACACAGAATTTTCTTTCCAATTAACATTTTAAAACTTGATTAAACCTTTAAAACAAATATACATATTTTTAACCTTTTAATGTAGGTAAAAATTTATATTCTTATGCCTCTTTATAATTCTTTTATCAAAGGTATATTTTATTTTCCTTATACACCTTGCACATAAACTGTTCCTTTAATAGTACTCAGGAGGCCTTATTACTTTTAAATTATACAACATTTTTTGCATAAACTTTTTTTATAACATTTTTTTCTTTCACGACTTTCGCAGACAATTCTTCGACATGTCTCAACTTTCTGACCTATTACAAACATTTCTTTCTTTAAACAACCAGTTAATTTATTTCACGACAAGAATTTACTATATGACACTCTTTTTATGTAAATTCTGCCTCCCGCTTCCCCCCCTTTTTTTTTTAAGATAACCATTCTTTTTTTTTTTTTTTTAAAGCAAACTTTCTTTATGTCTGTGGACTAGACTGTCTAAGGCCACAAAATTAGAAATTACTATAACACATGTTACCCTGTTAACTTTTAGCAAACTTTACTTTTGTTGAAAACCTTGTAAGTTTGGGATTTCAATTATCCTTTGCTATTAATAAGACCTTGTTTAGTCCAAATTAACTTAGAATTGGTATAGATGGCCCTTTTTCTCTCTCTCTCTCTCTTTGACTTTCTGTCTCTCTCTCTCTCTCTTTGACTTTCCTTTTGCCTTTGTCTCTTCTCTTTCTGCTTCTTTCTTTTTCTGTCTCTCTCTTCTTGACTCCTTCTTTGTCTCGCTGTCTCTTCCTTTCTGTCTTTTCCTCTCTCTCTTTGCCTCTTTTTCTCTCTGTCTCTTTCTTCTCTTTCTCTCTGCTGGTCTTTCCTTGCCTCTTCCAGTCGCTTATGTTGCTGTTCTCTTAACTACGGGAGTCTAAAATCGGCCGTAACTGTCTATGCAGGGAAACTGGTCTGGGTGCCTTGGCTTACAAGTTACCTTGTGCCATACCTTTGAAACAAGGGACCTGTCCAGGCTTCCTTCTGATGTCCAACCCACCTCTAATGCTGGCCAGTCTATTTCACACAACGTTCTAAATGTTCCTGGTGTCATAGTAACAACGTAATCTCCCTTAAATCCTTTCTTGAAATTTTTCAACATAGTTCCTAATGGGATGGGCTTACTTTGTGCCTGACCCATGTCTCCTCAAGACAAAACACCATACTCACACCACACGCACACTACAAAACAAAGAACAGGTAAAAAGGGCACACACACAGTTTTACAGTTGATGCCAAACCAGAATCAAAACCCAAATCAGAGTATCAAGAAATCCAAGCCAGGTCAAAACCAAAACCAAAGTATCAAGCAATCCAAGTCAAGTCAAATACAAAAACCAAAGTGCCAGTACAGGCACACCGTGGGTGATCAGGCCACGCTTCCACTCAAATGGAGTAGGCAAGTTCCCAAGACCAGTCCTGTCAAGCAATTCAAAGCAAGTCAAAACCAAAACCAAAGTGCTGATAAAAGCACGTCATGGGTGATCAGGCCACGCTTCCACTCAAATGGAGTGGGCAAGTTCCTAAGACCAGTCCTGTCAAGCAATTCAAACCAAGTCAAAACCAAAACCAAAGTGCCGATAAAGGCACGCCATGGGTGTTCAGGCCACACTTCCACTCAAATGGAGTGGGCAAGTTCCAAAAACTAGCCTTACCAAGTTTTAGATGTCCGAACTCCAAGTGCCAGTTCCTTCCCGTGTTCAGCCACTGCGTTGATCCTCCATGGGGGCCTGCCACACACTGCTCTGGCGAGGTGTCCCACCGGGGCACATACCTACCGGGGAGCGCTCTCAGGATCGGCGTTGCTCCGACTGGTTGGAGTCCCCCGCAGGGATGTTCCACAGGGCAGGCCAAAGCCGCCTAAGGAGCTGCCTCGATGGTCCGATGGTCCGTTAATCACCTCGCTTCCTGGTCAGGCAACCAAGAAATGTAGCAGGAGGAGCCACAGACAAAACCCTTCAGACGCCGAGATAGTGAAGGGAGTGGCTTTAATCAGCTGGGAGCATCGGCAGGCTAGCGTCTTAAAATCCGAGCTCCTCAGATGCTCAACTTCTGTCCCTTTTAAGGGCTCACAACTCTAAGGGTTCCGCCTGAGAGGGTCGTGATCGATTGAGCAAGCCGGGGGTACGTGTCAGGGGCTGCAAGCACTGGTGGTCAGAGTGAAACAGAACAGAACGGGAGGTTTCACAATGTCTTTCCATACAATGTCTGGAATCTATAGATAACATCAGTTGCTAGGTCAGGGGTCGAATTTTAACTACCAGGCTTAGGTCAGGCAGGCCCAGGCCTGGTTTCGGGTCTGGTTCCTGGGCACCGGGCTACCTGCCTTTAGTTTGGCTTCTCTTTCCTTTTTGGAGTATAAAACAATATAAAATAGGAGAGGGTTTCACTCTTCCGTCATTTCCAGAACAAAGGACAGGTTTGTTTACTGTCCAGTATAATAAAGATAATGTCTCCCTTAAGGAAAATGTTCTTTAAAAAATATTTTAAAAATAGAAAAATGCTCAGGGCTCTTCTCATGTAATGGCAGGTTTCTACTGGAACAATACATTGCCAAGAATCACTAAGTTTTTTTAAAGCAGAAAAAGGAAAGAGGAAGTACTTGCTTTAGCAGATGTTAAATTAGTCATAAAGTTATAATAGCTAAAACAATAATTGTGGTTCTGGCATAAGAAAAGATAGGCAAATCAATGAAATAGAAAGAATAGCTCAGAAGCAGATTCTAAAACACAGAAGTTAAAATATCATGAGGGAAGTGTTACAAATCAATGGTGAAAGGTTGAACTACTGGATAAATTGTGGCTATAAAAAACTAGTTGGATGTTTTGGGGAAAAATCAACTTAGGGATTCACATGATACGTCAATATACACTTCTGATGGATAAGAATTAAATATAGAGAAACACATCAAACCACTAGTAAATATAAAAGCAACGCCTGGATGAAAATCAAATCTCCAGGTAAGAAAGAACATTTCGAAATGGCTTTCAGAATTTTTAAATTATCATGTTTTTTGACTCGGCAATTTAACTAAAAGAATGCAAACATCATTTTTATGGATCTCAGACAATTGACTGACTTGCTCATTGCTACATTTGCAGGTGGTAAAAAGTCAATAAATATGAATTTAAAAAGAAGTTGCACAAAAGCTTAAAGGTGTACGTTCAGAAAGGATGTCATAGCGATGCCATTTGTGTGAGTCAGTAGCCAATAGTCACCCTAGGCCTTGAGATTTAAATGCAGTTCACCTGGGAATCTTAACCCTGTGGAATGTACATGGCCCTCCCTGTGATTTCTGTGAGTTTTGGTGGTTTTATTTTCTCACAGTTCTTTCTATCTTGCTCAGAGTTCTGGTTCTGTTTCAAGCCTATTTGCATCTCACCTCTTTTAGCCTGTGTTGTCTTTTTGATTTGAACCAATGTACATGTGAAATTTAACCCTCTTTCCTTACCATTCTATTTTTTCAAGACGAAACAAGACAAAGCAGAACAACAAGAACACCTCCCAAGCCATGTGAATGCGGATTTTTTACAACCACACAAACTGACTCATTCAAAAATTAATATTAGACCTTCTTATACATAAAGGCCTTTTGTTATCTTTCCCATGAAGAATTTCTCACTGACCACTTTTGTCCATGGGCTCTGGTATCCTGCTTTGTCACTTGACCTTCTCTCTCCACCTCAGGCATTTCCTGACATCTTATCAGTTCTGTGTTTTCAGGATTTGCTTTCCCATGGACTATTTAGGGACAGTTAAAATACCCAAGGGGAAAAAAAATCAAGCTTTTAAAGAATTAAAATAAATTTTGTTCACGATTCTTACTGAGGACTATAGACTGAGGCCCATAGCTCAGGAGGAGTCTTTTAGGGTGGTCTATCGGACTCCTTCCTCTAAAGCAGTGTTTCAGCCCATTGGTAGGTAGGTGGTGGAGGTTAAGTATGTGCAAAATCACATCTAAGTTTGGATGCAAGAGTACATTTGAATACAGTTTACTAAAGTACATTTGGTTATAGGTAGTAGAAGCATAATGACTAACCCCATGAGATGTTATCGTGTATAAGAAAAAGCAAGGACTAGAGTCACTTAACTTTTAAGAAATATAGTGACTCAGGCAAGAGGCATGGGGGATCATGTGCTCTATCCTGTTTTGTCAAAGTATCTTTCTGGAAAGCTGCAGGCCTCACAGGGGCTTTGTAAAATTACCCTGGGAAGCAGAAACAGGCAAACAGGCTCCTTCGGTTTGCTACTTTGTCTCGCGTTATGCAGAACAATTCTGCTTTCTAACCCTCTCCATTCCTCGACCTTCTTTGCATTTCTAAAGCTTTGATAACATCTAGACTACTGGAGGGACCATTAATTTGGCCTCAAGCTTTAACAGTACAGAAAATTTTAACAGTACAGAAAATCGGTAGAGGTTTCCATATTTCAGACTTCCGTTTCTCTTTTACCCACCAAGATTTATAAGTAAAAGGAAGCAATATGGATACTTGTTTTCCCTCTGTTGTGAAATATGCCTTTCCTCTTCCCTTACAAATGGCCACAGTTTGGATTTTAAATATTTTTTTTTCACCAAGCTACATTTGTAAAAGTAAGAAAATTAAAAATGATCCAAATGATCATCAATAGAAGATACCAGGTTAATAAATCATGATACAGTAGATTGAAGAATGTAATAGGTCCAGATGTTCTGAAATGGAAAGATGACCAAGTCTATTGTTAAGATACAACAACAACAACAAAATGTAAGTTAAAAAGCCAGTTGCGCGAAAGTATGTGTAATATGAAACCATTTGCAATGTCTGAATACATTATTGGTTGTCACAACTAGGCGGTGGTGGTGTTGGTGAGGCCACTACTGGCCTCTAGTGGGCAGAGGTCAGGGTTGCTGCTAATCATTCCACAGTCCACAGGGCAGCTTTCCAAAGAATTTGCTGGCCGCAAATACCAACAGGTCTGAGATTAAGAAACCCTGTTCTAGATGAATATACACCAAACTCTTAACAGTGGTTATCTCCAAGAGTTGAATTACACTTTTTCTAAATTTTAATCTATTTTCATTTCTTGTAACGAGCTTATTATAATCAGGAAAAAAATGTGAAAAGCTATAAACAGTTGGAAGAGCTTGCACATAAAAAAATATTTCTAATCAAATTACACGGAAGATGAGCTGATAGGGAGAGAGCAGTGCCACAGAATCTAGGAGAGGAGAGATGTCCCCTCCCAGGGACACCCAGTTGAGAGGGAACTCAAGTAAGAAACAGCCTTTCATTCAAACGGAGGAATTTCCTCCTGAGAGCACATCTCACCGACAGCCAGTTCTTTCCTAGTCTAACGGGGCAGTGCTCTGTCTTCGGAGATTACGGGTGGGTGAAGGGGTAGAGAGGACGGGTGTGGAAGCTTGTGTTCCTCCCTGTCTGAACATCACACCCAGAGTCCAGGGGTTTGGAGAATGTAACTGCTAGGTGCTTAATAGAACATAAAAGTACACGTGAAATAGGAGTCATAGCGCTATTTATTCTTCCACGGGGCAAATTTACTTTTTTAATTTTTCTGCAGTTGTTTTGTTACACTGGAGTCTCTTGAGCGCCATCTGGTGGACAGATTTCCATCACCCAATCGGATGGTCAGCCTTCCCCACAAACATTTTAGTCACACTGTGTCACTGTCTGGCAGGATCATGTCTTGTCTTCAATTCCCCAGCACTTTGTGCAGTTGACACATTATGGGTAACCAGAGACTGTTTGTTGAAGTAGTAAACATTGGTCCATTAGAAGCTGTGAGTGAATACTGAAGTCATGTATGAACTGGCATTGGGAAGAAGGAACTGAAAACCAGGAATAAGCTGTCCTGATTGCAAAGGGTGAGTGCAATGCCGGACTGAGGAATAAAACCAACTCCAAGCCAAAGAGCGTTGACGATTCCCAACAGGCTCCCCAAGGACACACAGGGAGCCCAGTAGAATTTTCCTGGAGCCTACTGAACTTCTGCTCGGAGTGGACTCGGCCCTCTGCCCAGATGAGGTGCCATGAGGTACACAAAGGCTCTAATATGTAATTTGACACTTCCCTGGGTAAAATATAAAGTACAGTGGCCAGACCCCAAAGTAAACTTAGGTGCTTCCTCTTTACCCCTTTTTTTCTGCTTTAAAAAAATCTCAGCGATTCTTTCCTGCCTTTCAGCTCTGCTCCTCTCAATTCCACAATAACACAAATCCCTGGTCTCCTAAGAGTGGGCCCCAGGAGAGTCTGCAAACTCATCACCTTCTAACAGGGACTGCACAGGGTTAACAGGGACTGCTGTCACTGAGTGGCCCCAAGTGGGCACTAGAGGCCAGTGTTGCAATGTTTTCAGACTTTTCAAAAGAAACAGAAATCTTTATTATCCTGTGAAATCCCTTAATTTGGAGCCAATACTGGCTCCAATTACTTTTGAAACACTCCATGGGCCAAAAAGCACTTGTGTTTATGGCCAACAATTAGTGACCCAAAGAGGCTCCCTGGACTGAGTGTGGTGGCTGATGCCTGTAAGCCCAGCACCTTGGGAGGCCAAGGTAGGAGGATTACTTGAGCCCAGGACTTTGGTACCAGCCTGGGCAACATAGCAAGACCCCATCTTTACAAAATTTAAAAAATTAGCTGGGTGTAGTGGCATGGGTCTGCGGTTCCAGCTACTTGGGAGGCTGAGGTGAGAGGATTGGTTAACCCAGAAGGTTGAGGCTTCAGTGAGCTGTATTCTTGGCACTGCACTCCAGTGTAAGTGATAGAATGAGACTCTGTCTCAAGAATTTAAAAAAGTAAAAAATTAAAAACAGAAGATTTCTAAGCTTCTTCCCAATGTTTCTGCCACACTGTGACTCTGACCACTGCCCACATTTCTACATGGCTAATTTTTAAATCGGGTCAATTGCTGATCCTAGGTCAGCAGGAACCACAGGGTCAGGAGTGTTCTTTCTTTGAAGTGTCAGATTCATCAGTTTATCTTTAGGAAAAAGAACAAAACTTCTCTTTAGGTAAGATATCTACCAGAGCAGCCCCCACTCCCACCTGAAAGTCACCTGAATACAGCTATTTCCTGTGCTTCTTTCTGCTACAAATCTCTGCAGCATGTTTTGTTTTATGCATCAAAACTAGATCGACCTCTGCATTCTGATCATTTCCCCATGGTGTTATCTTTTTCCAAACTTTCTGTTTTCATTAACTTAAAAAGTCTATGATGCCCTCAAACTGATTAAACTCATTCCAATCAAGCACTATATGCTGAAGGCAGTGAATAGCATTGCCAGTTGGGCTTTAAAAAGAACAGATTTGAATGCACATCCTAATGTATTACATAATATATTGTGAATATGGGTTGTGTTGAATCTATAATTTTGAGGGATTTAATACATTGGGGTCTACATTCAACCCCGATATACACATACTTATATATATGTAAAATGTTTGACCCTTTAACTTAGTCTTGCTGACAGTTATGGGAAAGTTTCTAGAGTTGTCAGACCCAAGCTCCTATGAGAATCTGATCTAAGCAACTCAGCCTTCCCTCAAGAAAAAAACACTTTTGAAACACTCCATGGGCCATGGGTCAACAAACAGTTTCCCAAAGTCTGTGCATAGACCCTTAGGCATACCTGGGCCCCAGGTAAGAACTCCTGTTATATCAGTGAGGGGCAAGGCAACTGCTCAGAGCCTGTAGGTCTCATTTGATTTGAAGGTGGCTTGTTGACCATAAGCTCTTTCTCAGTACATCACACCTTCCAGTAGAACTGAACCAAAACTCTAAGATACCCTTTTTATGCTCCCTTGGGAATTTAGGGCCCTTACCATGTATAGCTTCTCTGGGGTAGTTTCTGATGTTCATCAATTCTCTGATATCAACTGGGTATGTTATCAGTGGAAGATATCCCAGTTTTCAGTGGCAAATTCATATGTCTCTGCAGCAACCTCAATTCTTGCCTCCTCAGAAGAAAGATTTCAACTGAGGGGCATAAGGCAGAAAAAAGACTGAGGCAAGTTTCATTGTAGGAGTGGAAGTTTATTAAAAAGCTTTAGAGCAGGAAAGGAAAGAAAGTGCTTTTGGAAGAGATGCAAGTGGGCACTGAGAAGGTCGAGTGCCCCGTTTAACAATCATCCTAGGACTTTATAGGCCAGCAAACTCTGGCGTCTTGCACCCTCTTTCCATGATTCTTCCCTTAGGTTGGGTTGCCTGCATGCATGGTGCCCTCCTTACCCTTGGGAAGTGAGCACATGCAGTGTGTTTAGGAAGTTGTACACATGCCCATCTGAGGCTTTCTTCCCTTTTCCTGTGGAGTCCCCCTGGAAGGTCATACTCCACCATTTTGTCTCTTAATGCGCATGCCTGGGAAGTTGCCTCTCTTGGCGTCTGCAGTCAGTCAACACTTTAGTGCAACGGTTGTGGACCATCAAGAAATGGCCTCTCTCCAGGCCATTTTGGCTGGCTGCCAATTTATCACTTAGAGAGACAACGTGATAATCATCGAACCGTCACCTGACATCCTGGTGGGTGGAGGAGAGCCCTTTCCTGCCCCAGTCACACCTGTCTAACTACTTATAACAGGTATCCAAAAATTAAATTATGACACTATCTGGAGTTAGTGCAGATCCCACAGATTAAGGGCTCAGTCCTATCAGACTTCCCTCACCTCAAATGTCAGTCTCATCTGGGCCAGGCCACCCATAGTTCTGACCTACCAGCTATAAATCAAGGATTCCCAAGATCCCCTCCTCAAGTTCAATGATTGGCTAGAAGAGCTCACAGAACGCAGAAAAACAGTTTACTTACATTTACTGACTTATTATAAAGGATGCAACTCAGGAACAGCCAAATGGAAGAGATGCAGAGGGCAAGGTATGGGGGGGGGTAGAATGAGGGTGGCACAGAGCTTCAATGCCCACTCTGGGTGTCACCTCCCAGCACCTAGTAGCTCTCTGAATCTGTTGTTCAAGAGTTTATAGAGCTCAAATCTGTATAATACCACTTCCTAGAGGTCAGAGGGTGGGGCTGAAAGTTTCAACCCTCCAATCACTTGGTCTTTTTAGTGACCATCCTGTTCTGAAGCTATCTAGGGACCCCATCTTAAGTTACCTTGTTAACACAAGCTTCAGTGTGATCTAACAGGGCTCATTATGAATAACAAAAGGTAATCCTATCATTGATGAAATTCAAAGCATTTTAGGAGCTCTGTGCCAGGAACCCAGGAAGAAGACCAAATACATTTTTTTTTTTTTTTTCTGAGACGGAGTCTCACTCTGTCGCCCAGGCTGGAGTGCAGTGGCCGGATCTCAGCTCACTGCAAGCTCCGCCTCCTGGGTTTACGCCATTCTCCTGCCTCAGCCTCCAGAGTAGCTGGGACTACAGGCGCCCGCT
>NC_045434.1:101534761-101549913 GCF_002776525.5 Piliocolobus tephrosceles | reverse complement strand
TCTGTCGCCCAGGCTGGAGTGCAGTGGCCGGATCTCAGCTCACTGCAAGCTCCGCCTCCTGGGTTTACGCCATTCTCCTGCCTCAGCCTCCAGAGTAGCTGGGACTACAGGCGCCCGCCACCTAGCCCGGCTAATTTTTTGTATTTTTAGTAGAGACGGGGTTTCACCGTGTTAGCCAGGTTGTTCTCGATCTCCTGACCTCGTGATCCGCCCGTCTCGGCCTCCCAAAGTGCTGGGATTACAGGCTTGAGCCACCGCGCCCGGCCGACCAAATACATTTTTAAAATGATCTCACAGCTTCTCTGTGCTTACTAAGATCATAGCTGATCACTCAGTGTTCCCACCTCTAACTTTTTGCTTGATTGCCATCTCCTCCATTCATCTGTATTTCTCTGTATTCAACTGGATTAGGATTGGGCTTAGGGTAAGAACCAGGGTTCTTTTGGCATTGGTGATGGATCAACCAAGAGAAGGCTAAAACCTCCAAACCTGATCAGTCTATCAAGTTGGGACTGGCTACAGTAGTAGGTAACACAACGATGTCCAGGGAGATGCAGGAAATAAATAGCCAGGCATGTGGGCAATGCAGAGCCCCCAAAAAGCCAAGCAGGATAGCAGGTGGCATTAGAGATGGCTGGAAGCAGGAACCTAGCCAGAGGACTGCAGTTCAGGGCCAGGGCTTTAATCTCTGGAATTGGGAAGAGCAAGACAGGAAATAGAGTTTGAAGCCAGGAGTCAAGGTAGGAAATTGACACAAGGGAAAAGCAGGCACCCAGTTACCAATGTTGTGGTACAAGCATTGTATTTAAGATAAGGAGGATGGGCATGGTGGCAAATGCCTGTAACCCCAGCTACATGGGAGGCTGAGGTAGGAAGATTGCTTGAGCCCAGGAGTTCAAAACCAGCCTGTGCAACACAGCGCAAACCCTTCTCAATAAATGAATAAATACATAAATAAAATTTAAAATAACACAAGGAAATAATCCATAAACAAAGTACATCTAAGCTGAGCTAGCAGTAAGGTGGCTTGATTCCAAGTCAACGAGCTTTGACCCTATAGTTCTTAACACACTTCTTAGGGATCAGTTCATCTCTGAATCAAGATGAGCTGAACCTGCAAGTGGGGACCGAATGGATCTAGTAGGGGGTTTCAGAGGTCTTCAGGTGGTAGAGAGCCAGGTGGGAAACAAGAGGGATGCCATCAGCATCCTCATCTTTGGTAATATTTTAAATAGCAATTAATATGAGAAGTCAGTGCTGAACATTTCCTGGGCCAGAGGCAGATAGTCCAGGGATATTTTCTTGTTTACCTTAAAGCAAATAGAAAGACAACAGAGTATTGTGGTTATAATTGAATTTGGAGCCAGACTGCCTGGATTCGAATCTCATCACTGCTATGAGGTCAGCTGCCTAAAATTGGCTTTTTAAATCTCTGTAAATTGTCTTTAAATCTCTGTATTACTCATTTAGAGACTGAATATAATTTATATTATGTTATGGATGCTAATAATAGAACACACCTCCTAGGGTTCTTAGGAGTAATGAATAAATTCTATAGAAGTGCTTCTGACAATGCTTGGAATCCAATAAACACTATATGTTGAAATATAAATAGTGGTTGAAAACATTTTATGATTCAGGCTACCTCAATATGAATCCTGAGTCTCAAGTGAAATCTCTGTGGACAAGGAGATAGTGAGGAAATTGTCCAGAATGGAATAGTGCTAGCGTGGCAAGAAGTGATAACCACAAGACTCAGGCTCCTGTTGAAACTTGGCCCTAATATAGTTGGGTCTTGCTTTTCTGGAATTCAAAAGTGTGCCCAACAGTGAAGAATTACAGTCAATACATCAATGGGTAGAATCAACTGTCTAGGAAAATTCATAAGGTAATGGAATTAATGCTATTTGTCTCACGCAATACAATCCACTTGGACCTGCCAAATTTTAGACCTGTAAAAAAGAAACACCAGATTTATCCAAATACCATTTAATCCCACTTGATCTCAGTTTCTCCAGGTCTAGAACAATGTTCAGTTCCTGTTTGTATTCCCTGTCAATAAGAAAAGAACTTTGATTCAATGATTCTGTGTTAAATACCATGTTGTTAAGCAGAGTAGCATTGGATTTGCTATTAGTCAAGGTTCTCCAGAGAAGCAGAACCAATAAGATGTGAATATATACATATAGAGATTATTATAAGGAATTGCTCACGTGATTATAGAGACTGGCAAGTCCAAAATCTGCAGAGTGGCTGACAAGGTAGAGACCCAGGAGAGCCGGTGGTGCAGATGAAGCTGGAAGGCAGTGTGCTGGGGAATTCTTGCTTGCTCAGGGAGGCCAGCCTTTGTGTTCTATTTGGCTTCAACTGATTGGATGAGGCTCACCCACATTACGGAGGGCAATGCACTTACTCAAAAATTCACAGATTTAAATATTAATCTTATCCATAAACACACTCCAGGTTTTAAATGTTAATCTCATCCAATAACATCCTCCAAGTTAACACAAAAAATGAACCATCACAGACTCTAAGCCCCCTTTAAGATCAAAAATAATCTATTGTTCTTATACCCTTATTTTGAAGGAAAATGAACACGTTTAGTATCTTTCCACTGTTCTTTCCTTTTTTTTTTTTTTAAGAGATAGGGGTATCACTCTGTTGTCCAGGCTACAGTACCATGGCATGATCAAAGCTCACCGCAGCCTCAAACTCCTCAGCTCGAGTGATCCTCCTGCCTTAGCCTCTCAAGTAGCTGGGGTTACAAGTGCACACCACTGTGCCTGCCTCCACTGTTCTTTTCTAACACATACTTTTAGTGTACTTGTGTTGGAAAAAATGGGCATTATTTGAGAAAGAACAATAAATTCTTACAGCAAAAGCAATTTTAATTATAAAAATAACGGTGGTACTAAAGGAGATGGTGCAACAGTAACGTGGAAAGACATGAGTCTTGTATTACCTCATGGAGTAGGGCTGTCTACCAATTTAAGACTGCTCAGGGCGAGATCACTGTGTGTGTAAGAAAAAATCTTCAGTTTTATTATTGTTATCTTTTTATTTATTTATTTGTTTTGAGACAGAGTCTCGCTCTATCGCTTCAGCTGGAGTGCAGTGGTGCAATCTCGGCTCACTGCAAGCTCCACCTCCCGGGTTCTCGCCATTCTCCTGCCTCAGCCTCCTGAGTAGCTGGGACTACAGGCGCACGCCACCATGCCTGGCTAATTTTTTGTATTTTTAGTAGAGACAGGGTTTCGCTGTGTTAGCCAGGATGGTCTCAATCTCCTGACCTCGTGATCCACCCACCTCGGCCTCCCAAAGTGCTGGGATTACAGGCGTGAGCCACCGCGCCTGGCCCCAATTTTTTAAGTACTATATTTGATTAGTAAATAATATAAACCACTGATACCTGGACATGGATGTAGCCATAAAATGACCTTAAATATATAGCATCATCCTAGCAGTCAGGGATGGGCAATAAGAACAGATACTATAACCCAGAAAACTGGTGAGCCTTGTGGAAGACAGACCACCATCCTTTCTTTTCCCCTAGGGAAAGTTAATGTCTCTCTCAGCTATGTTCCACAACACACATGAAATACTTTGGATACCTAGTTATTTCTGTATGTTTCCTCAGAACATTTACTTTATGGAGCTGTTTATCCCCAGCATCTAACAGAATGTCAGGCCCAGAAATATGGGTTGGACGAATGAGTGAATAAATGCCCAATGAATGAATGAATGAATGGTCAGGGAATTCTTTTCTGAGACTTCATCTAAATAGGATTGGCTATAAACACATGGCATCTCTAAAGGTTGTGAGAACCTTTCCTTCCCTCTGAGTGAAGAGATTCATGTTAGTTGTTCATCAAGGTAAGTCACTGGTGAGCCAGGGCTTCAAGACACACTGGAAATGATATGTAATAAATTCTAAGCTTTGCTTACTCACAATGTCCCTGCTGGCCAATGAAAAGTTTCCTTTATTCGATGCATCAGATTTATTTCTATAAAAAGGGCCATAATCAAACTCCAGGAGAATGGTAAATTGCTACTGAGATGATATACAGGATACAAAAAAATATAAAAATAAGCCCAAAATATTCTTTGTAATAGATCTGTGTTTATTGTAGAACATAAGCGATCCCAATGTCTTATTCTTCCTGTTCTTGTAATGCCTATGCTATGAGAGCAGAAAACAGAAGGAATCACTTATTCAGTAATTATAGAACAAATACCTGGAGGATTGAACTCTGTATCACATTTGGTTCTATTAAAACAATGAGGCTGGGCACGGTGGCTCACACCTATAATCCTGGGAGGCAGAGGCAGGAGGATCCCTGGAGCACAAAAATTCAAGACCAGTCTGGGCAACATGATGAGACCCTGTCTCTACAAAACAAAAGAAAAAAAAAAAAACCTTAAAAAATTAACTGGGCCTGGTGGTGCACCTCTGTGGTCCCAGCTACTCAGGAGGCTTGCTTGAGCCCTGGAGGTCGAAGCTGCAGTGAGCTGCAAAAAGCAATGATAACATGTACAGAAATCAAAACAAAAGAAAAAATTATCTATAATGCTACCATCTTACAATGTTTTAAATTTTTTTGTTTCAAGACAGGGTTTCACTCTGTCACCTAAGCTGGAGTGCAGTGGTACAATCACAGCTCACTGCAGCCTCAGTCTCCTGGGTTCAAATGGTCCTCCTGACTCAGCTTCCAGAGTAGCTGGGACTATAGGCTTGTGCTCCCATACTGGCTAATTTTTTTATTTTTTGCAGATGAGGTCTCACTATGTTGTGCAGGCTGGTCTTGAGCTCTTGGCCTCAAGCAATCCTCCAGTCTGTCCTCCCAAAATGTTGGGATTACAGGCATGAGCTACTGCACCTGGCCTGTTTTAATTTTTATATAGTCTGTTTTACGCTTTATGTGTTTGTCTGTATTTTTCAAACACATAATGAAAAGAACTCATGCACGCAAAACATGCACAGACAGATTTTATGTGTATACGAGCTAGGCCAGCCTGGGGGTAGACGTCAGGTCACACTAGCAGTAATCATACAATGTTTCTCTGATTCCAGCCCTACTCATTCTGCAGAAATTCCAGTTCTCCTCACATCCTTCCTAACTAGTTTTTTAATTCTCAGGAACTAATCCTCTCAGCTATCATGTGTCATCTCTGATTTTCCTCTCCTTTTTAGCATCTCCCTTTCAGCATGTCTCCTGTTGCTGGTGCTGCAGCAGAAACTTCAAAAGCTGCCCGGTTCCTCTGCCCTAGTGTTATGCCCTCTTCCATTCTTCTTCCGGCAGCCAGCAAAGGCTGATTTGACTCCTTGGTTAGCTTGCTTGTGATCAGCAAGTCCACTGTGTTGGAATCAGGGACATTGGCTATCAAGCAGTGCAAACGTGGAGATTTTAATGGAACTGCCCTTGTGGTTTTTACAGGCTTTTTATTGCAGCCCATAGTCCTTTGAGCATCTGTGAGTCCACAGTTTGAGGGAGAGAAAATTAAATGGCTGACAGTCTTTTTAGGACCACCTATTTCTTTTTTTTTTTTTTTTTTTTTTTTTTTTTGCTGATTCTATTCCTAAGCTGAGCTTATAATACTTGATTCTCTTTTCCTTATAATGAATTTTTGCTCAATAGGTTCCTCAGTACCACATATAAACATATGCCAGGTAGGTCTCTTCAGACAGGCCTAAATATGCTCAAAGTCTTGCATGAATGCAGTTTGAGGTATCTGGGCATCCTAATACAATAGCAAAGATAGAATTCTGAGTGTTGCTTTGTTCATTTCACATTGTGAGTGTGTTTGCAGGTTACTAGAGAGTTCTCATAATTACTAAGTGGTTATATAATAAATATTATATAGGATGGACATGCCATAATTTACCTAATTGTTCTCTTAATTTGTACATTTATGTTATTACTGATTTATCTCTAGTTAAATAATGTGAGTCAAGCAAGGATATTAGGTGGTCTTGATTGTGTGTTTTATTTTGGAGACATATATATTAGTTAAGGGAATTCTTGGTTCTGTAACCCCCCCAAATTTCAAGAGCACAAAACTCCAACCATTTATTTCTCAGCCATATACCAGTCCGGTGTGGGGTTTTTTATCAGCAATGTTAGGGAGAGCTCTGCCCCACACATTCATTAAGAGACCCAGGGGATGGGGGCGCCACCATCATCAGCACATGGTTTTCAAGGTCTCTCCGGGCACCATAATCAGCCAGCAGATGAGTAGGAGGAGACAGGTTTGTGTGAGAGTTTTTTAAGTTAAATTCACCCATTTTAGTGGTACAGTTTGATTTACTTTTGCTAATTGTGTATAGTTGTATAACCACCATGAAAATAAAAATATAGGCTTTCTAACATCCTAAAAATTTCCTGTTGCATTTTTATATCTGATCCCCTCTTATAAACCCCTAGCCCCAGGCAACTTTCTGTCAATACAGATAAACTTTGCCTGTTCTCTAATCTCATACAAATGGAACACAAGATGTATTATTTTGTGTTATGCTTCCTTTGTTTAGCATAATCCATGCTGATTATTGTATTAGTTCTTCACTGATTTTTGTTGCTGTGTAGTATTTCATCGTATGGATACACAATGATTTGTTTATTCATTCACTATTTTTTGATGTTTAGATAAGCCCTAGGTATTAGCTATTATGAATAATGGTGCTATGATTTGCATATATGCCCTTTTGTGTACATATACTTTAACTTCTCTCATATCTACAAGTGGAATTACTGGGTCGTATGACAAGTAGATGTTTAACTTCGTAAGATACTGCCCTACTATTTACCAAAATTGCTGACCATCTTGCACTGTCACCAGCAATATCTGGGAGTTCCAGTTGTTCCAAATTTTGTCAATGCTTGGCATTGTCAGTGTTGTTAATTTTAGCCATATCAGTGTATGTGTAGTAGAATCTTATTTCTCATTTGCATGATCCTAACTAGTGAGGTGAGCATCTTTTCACATATTTATTGGCTATTTGTATATTTTATTCTGTGACATGCCAGTTCAAATATTTTGCCCATTTCAAAAATAGGGTTATTCGTCTTATTATTGAGTTGTAAGAGTTCTTTAAACATTCTAGATATGAGCAAAGAGTGTACTCTTCTCTATCTAGTACTTACCAGTACATTCGTTATTGCTTTTTGCCTTATGTCCAGATTTGATAGGTGTTTTGTATGAAGCAGTTGGTCTTGCAGAATCTTACTGTATCATTACAGGAAATGTAAACTATGACAGAGGTTTTAAGAGCCAGGACTAGAACTGGCCCTCATCAGTTCTGCTTACACCCTATTGGCTAGAATTTGGTCATGTGACAATACCTAACACCAAGGAAGGGTAGCCAATGTGAACTATCTGTGCCCACAGGGTAGTGTGCCCTGGAGAGGAACAGGGTTAGTGATCAGCCAGCACTATCAGCTAGAAGGAACCTAGCAGGGCCTAGAAGGGCCTAGAAGGAACATGGAGTGGCAGAAGTTTTGGCCCAGGGACATGGTAACTATTTCTAGATCCCTTCCATGATAAACAATCATGGTGCCTATCATATGCTAGACATTGAGCAATAATAACTAAGGCTAGCATTTATTGAGCACTTACTATGTGTCAAGCATATATAGACTCTATAAATGTTTACTGACTCTTGAATGGACCTGATTTCTTGGAGTGGCCTGGGGAAGACTACCCGCTATATGTGTTTAACGATATCTCTGGATCTTGCCAGCCCAGCAGAAGCAGGGTTGTGAGTAATGAAGCTGCTTGCCAAGCACTGCCAGTTCCCCTGAGGGAAGGGATCACTGGAGAAACAGAGCATTGTTGATGTCCTCCAAACTTCAACAAACCAGTTTTTCCACTCTCTGGGTAATTATTTATGGACTCCAGGGTTTGGGTAAGATGCTAACTTGCAAGCTCTCTGTCTCTGCTCTGCCTCTACACCAAACTCATGACTATTTACAGCATTCCATTCTAGAGCTGTTCACAAACCAATGCTTCTGATTTTTTAGTGAATTTTCTGCCTCCCTAAATGGTGCTGCCAGATTTATTGGTAATAGTTCTTTGAGTATTAAGTGGATTGAAAATGCTGCCTATGTTATCATTTCTCTGTTGAAAGCAGCTAGACACAAAACATACATAATAACAGCTAGCTCTTGTTGGGCACTGGTGCACACAAATTGCCTTCACGTACACAATTCTATTTGGTCTACCCCCTCACATGATTCATTTGGAGGACCAGTGGTAGAGCTATTTCACTTGTTCACATGCTTATTAGAGTAATATGTTCAAAGTTAATTGATCTTTTTCGCCATCCTACTCTTGTTGCAAGGGTAATTGACATTGAAATGGTCAAAAGACGTTCAGTAGGGATGGCTAGTAAGAGAAGTAAAAGGACCACACAATACAAATAGGATAAAAAGTTCCTCAATATGTAATAATCAAATGACTGTAAACACATCCACACCTGGAATCTCTTACATATCATAGATGAAACCTCACCACCTTATTGTACCATCTATTCCTTCACTGCTGCACTTTTTTTCCCCTGATTGTGCATACTCCTCTGCACAGCTCTTCTTGACCAGGCTGATGTCCATTATCCTGTATGGACATCGTCACTACTCCCTTATAACCTATACTCTGAAATTACTAATCTTATTGCAGTTTCCTGGATATGTTATGGCTTGTCATGTTTTGATCCTTTTAGGCAACCCTTTTCCTCTGCACAAAGCCTGACTTACTTACTAGATTGCTGCAGTTGTCCCTGGCATTGGAAGCTTCCTCAGCCCAGCCCTGCCTCCCAGCCAATCTGATTTCTGTTACAGCATCTGGGAGCAACCTCCTCCAAAGCCCTTCTGACATTCTTTTGTGATAGTGTTTATTTACATGACTATGTGGCCCTCCTACTGTGAGCTCCTTAAGGATGTAGATTTTTTTTCTTATTTGCATAATTTCTGGACTATTTCAATTGAACAATTAGTGTGAATAAACAAATAGTTAAATAAATGTTCATACCACACACTTCAACTCTTTCATTTGTTTGACTGGCATTTGATGTACATTTTATAATCTTGTATAGATGGACGAAGCAAGAAGAGACACTGTAGTAAAGGAAAGATCAATACATAAAATGACTGCAAGAAAAACAGGTTCAATGACAATGGTGTATAATAACAGAAAAAATGGTCATCTTTGAGTATGTTTGCCTTCTTTATATCAAGCATATACTCTTCAAACTTCTACAGAAGAATAAATGATGAATGGGTGTGGAATCATGTCTCTTAGTCCTCATTACTGTATAATAATAACAAATAACAGTTGTTTAGGAACTATGTTTTCAAAGCATTTTCACATCCATTTTTTTTTCAGGACATCTTTACAACAACTCTATTTTTCAGATGAAGACATTGAGACACATAGAGGAGAAGCGATTGATCAAAGATCGTATAGCCACTGTAGCCTAACTGAATGGATAACATCTCAGTCTGTAAGTCAACATGGAGTCGAGTCATTGGGATGGCTTCTGATTACTAGATTGCTAATTTATACCTTATCTGCCAATCTAATTTCCTTAGAGTCCCTGTTTGCCCTCTGCAGAATAAAAAACATATTGCTTACTATATAGATTATACATTGTCTAATAACTGGTTATAGTTGAAGCAAGTTACCAATGAATATGTAGTCTTGGATTTGATTCTAGAATTTACCCGTTAGTTTGTCTTTTCTTCCCCTATTAATAGCCTGAGCCCCCTGTCAATCTCTACATTAAAAGCTTCTCCATAGCCTACTCTTTCAAACTACTCTCCTTTCTTTCCTTTATTAACGGGCAGACTAGGGTCCTTCTCTTCACTTCCACCAACCTCCTGTGCACATTGTTGCTTTCACACCTGTGCTCAGAAACCCCTGGACTGGTACATCCTGCTTCACTGCCTGTTCTAGTCTATCCTTCTTAAGGCTCAGCTCATAGAGCCTTCTATTTAGCCCTCCTCTGAACTAACCAGCTGACATGTGGCCCATTCCACTTTGTTGATGCTTGATTTGATAATGCTGATCGTAGTAACACTGTGCCTTGTTCCAGTTTTTACATTCTCAGCATTCTTTACAGCCCATGGCAATAAATGTCTGTCAAATGAAAGAATAGGTGTTGCGTTTTTATTTAAATCTTCTAATGCCAGAATCAGCTTCAACTGTCAATGAGTAGTGTTTTAAGATCATCACAGATCTTGGGCTCTTGGACCTGTAATCCTTAATGGATGAAATGGCCCTGCTCTCGATTTGAAAGTAGACTCACTTTATCAGCATTCTAATTTTGATGGTGGAATTGCACTCTCAGGACATATTCAGAACTTCCCACACTCTTCCCTAAACTTCCCACACTCTTCCCTAAACTTCCCTTTCCTTTTTATCTCTGATTCTCCAAATAGAAGATAAGCTCCTTTGAGAGCAGAGCATGTACTTCATTTACTCTTAGATTTCCCCCACAACACTACCAATATTGTACCAACTTTGTATAGAATAAGAATGTAATCAGTGTTTGTTAATTTAAATTAATGGCAGAGTTACACGCAGCTGCAGTGTAGTGGGTTAAGATTGACCTTGGTGTCAAAAGCCCTGCACTCAAGTCCCAGCTCTACCACTTTCTGACTTTGGTCAAGTCATCCCTGTATTTGCTCACATAGATAGCATTCCTAGGACTCTTCATTTCTTTGTGTGGATCTAGATCTCCATTTGGTATCATTTTACTTTGCTGAAGGGCTTCCTTTAAGATTTTTTTAAATAGTGAAAGTATGCTGGTGATTAATTCCTTCAGCATTTGTAGTTTGAAAAAGTTATCTTTATTTTTGAAAGGTGTTTTTGCTGGTTATAGAATACTTGTTGATAGATTTTTTTCCCTTTTCAGTACTTTAAGGATGTTGCTCCACTTTTCTCTGGCTTGCATTGATGAGAAATCTGCAATCATTCTTATCTTTATTCTTCTATATTTACCATGTTTTTTTGTTTTGTTTTGTTGTTTTTAGTCCCTGTCTGCTTTTAAGATTTTTTCTTTGTCCCTATTTGAATTTTTGTTTTCTTTTTAGCAATTTTATTATGTGATACTTGGTGTCTTTTTTCCTATATTTTATGCTTGGGGTTTACTGAGATTCTGGATTTGTTGATTTACAATTTTCAACAAACTTGAAAAACTTTTGGCTATTGTTACTTCAAATTTTTTTTCTCCTACTTTGTCCCCTGACCTCTTTTGGGGACTCCAATTGCATTGATATTAGGCCACGTGATATTTTCCAGCAACTCACTGATCCTTTGTTGATTTTTTCTCAACATTTTTTCGAAGTGTTTCATTTTGGGTCATTTATATTAATATATCTTTAAGTTCACCAGCCTTTTCTTCCATAATGTCTAATCTGCTGTTATCCCCTCTCCAGTGATTTTTTCATCACAGGCATTGTAACTTCCATCTCTAGAAGTTTGAGTCTTTTATATCTTTCATGTCTGTACTTAACATGTTCAATAATTCTTTTTCTTTTCGTTTCTTTTCTTTTCTTTTTTTTGAGACAGAGTTCTGCTCTTGTCGCCCAGGCTGGAGCTGGAGTACAGTAGTGCAATCTTGGCTCACTGCAACCTCCGCCTCCCAGGTTCAAGTGATTCTCCGGCCTCAGCCCCCCAAGTAGCTGGGATTACAGGTGCCCAACACCACAACCGGCTAATTTTTTGTATTTTTAGTAGAGATGGGGTTTTGCCAAGTTTGCTAGGCTGGTCTCGAACCCCTGACCTCATGTGATCCACATGCCTCAGCTTCCCAAAGTGCTGGGATTACAGGCGTGAGCCCCTGCGCCTGGCCCAATATTCCTTTTAGTATTTTAAATATATGAAATATGGTTATCATAATAATTTTTATGTTCTTGCCTACTCATTCTGTCATCTGTGCCAAGTTCTGGGTTGATTTCCGTCTATTGATTTTTTTCTCTTCATTATGGGTCACATGTTCCTGCTTCTTTGCATGTTTGGTAAATTTATCATCATTATTATTGTTATACTTTAACTTCTAGGGTACATGTGGTGCACAACGTGCAGGTTTGTTACATAGGTATACATGTGCCATGTTGGTTTGCTGCACCCATCAACTTGTCATTTACATTAGGTATTTCTCCTAATGCTATCCCTCCCCCAGGCCCCCACCCCACCGACAGGCCCCAGTGTGTGATGTCCCCCACCCTGTGTCCAAGTATTCAATTCCCACCTATGAGTGAGAATATGCGGTGTTTGGTTTTCTGTCCTTGTGATAGTTTGCTGAAAATGATGGTTTCTAGCTTCATCCATGTCCCTGCAAAGGACATGAACTCTTCCTTTTTTATGGCTGCATAGTATTCCATAGTGTGTATGTGCCACATTTTCTTAATCCAGTCCATCATTGATGGGCATTTGGGTTGGTTCTAAGTCTTTGCTATTGTGAATAGTGTCACAATAAACATCAATAAACATACGAAGGTATGTGTCTTTATAGTAGCATGATTTATAATCCTTTGGGTATATATAAAGTAATGGGATTGCTGGGTCAAATGGTATTTTTAGTTCTAGATCCTTGAGGGATTGCCACACTGTCTTCCACAATGGTTGAACTTACTTACACTCCCACCAACAGTGTAAAAGAGTTCCTATTTCTCCACATCCTCTCTAGCATCTGTTGTTTCCTGACTCTTTAATAATTGCCATTCAAATTGATGTGAGACAGGATCTCATTGTGGTTTTGATTTGCATTTCTCTGATGGCCAGTGATGATGAGCATTTTTTCATGTGTTTGTTGGCTGCACAGATGTCTTCTTTTGGGAAGTGTCTGTTCATATCCTTTGCCCACTTTTTGATGGGGTTGTTTTTTTTTTTTTCTTGTAAATTTGTTTGAGTTCTTTGTAGACTCTGGATATTAGCCCTTTGTCAGATGGGTAGAGTGCAAAGATTTTCTCCCATTCTGTACTTTGCCTGTTCACTATGATGATAGTTTCTTTTGCTGTGCAGAAGCTCTTTAGTTTAATTAGATCCCATTTGTCTATTTTGGCTTTTGTTGCCATTGCTTTGGTGTTTTAGTCATGAAGTGCTTGCCCATGCTTATGTCCTGAATGGTATTGCCTAGGTTTTCTTCTAGGGTTTTTAATGGTTTTAGGTCTAACATTTCTTTAGTCCTGAATTAATTTTTGTATAAGGTGTAAGGAAGGGATCCAGTTGCAGCTTTCTATATATGGCTAGCCAGTTTTCCTCGCACCATTTATTAAGTAGGGAATCCTTTCCCCATTTCTTGCTTTTGTCAGGTTTGTGAAAGATCACAGGGTTGTAGATGTGTGGTGTTATTTCTGAGGCCTCTGTTCTGTTCCCTTGGTCTACATCTCCATTTTGGTACCAGTACCATGCTGTTTTGGTTACTGTAGCCTTGTAGTATAGTTTGAAGGTTTAGGTAGCGTGATGCCTCCAGCTTTGTTCTTTTGGCTTAGGATTGTCTTGGCAATGCGGGCTCTTTTTTGGTTCCATATGAACTTTAAAGTAGTTTTTTCCAATTCTGTGAAGAAAATCATTGGTAGCTTGATGACAATGGCATTGAATCTATAAATTACCTCAGGAAGTATGGCTATTTTCACGAGATTGATTCTTCCTATCCATGAGCATGGAACGTTCTTCCATTTGTTTGTGTCCTCTTTTATTTTGTTGAGCAGTCATTTGTAGTTCTCCTTGAAGAAGTCCTTCATATCCCTTGTAAGTTGGATTCCTAGGTATTTTATTCTCTTTGTAGCAATTGTGAATGGGAGTTCATTCGTGATTTGGCTCTCTGTTTGTCTGTTATTGGTGTATAGGAATGCTTGTGATTTTTGCACATTGATTTTGTATCACTTTGCTGAAGTTGCTTATCAGCTTAAGGAGATTTTGGGCTGAGAGGATGGGGTTTTCCAAGTATACAATCATGTCATCTGCAAACAGAAACAATTTGACTTCCTCTTTTCCTAATTGAATACCCTTTATTTCTTTCTCTTTCCTGATTGCCCTGGCCAGAACTTCCAACTCTATGTTGAATAGGAGTGGTGAGAGAGGGCATCACTGTCTTGTGCCAGTTTTCAGAGGGAATGCTTCCAGCTTTTGCCCATTCAGTATGATATTGGCTGTGGGTTTGTCATAAATAGCTCTTATTATTTTGAGATATGTTCCATCAATACCTAGTTTATTGAGAGTTTTTAGCATGAAGGGCTGTTGAATTTTGTCAAAGGCCTTTTCTGCATCTATTGAGATAATCATGTGATAATCATGAGATAATCATGAAACATTTTTGTCATTGTTTCTGTTTATGTGATGGATTTTGTTTATTGATTTGTGTATGTTGAACCAGCCTTGCATCCCAGAGATTAAGCCGACTTGATCATAGTGGATAAGCTTTTTGATGTGCTGCTGAATTCGGTTTGCCAGTATTTTATTGAGGATTTTCACACTGATGTTCATCAGGGATATTGGTCTAAAATTCTCTTTTTCTGTTGTGTCTCTACCAGGCTTTGGTATCAGGATGATGTTGGCCTCATACAATGAGTTAGGGAGGATTCCTTCTTTTTCTTTTGATTGGAATAGTTTCAGAAGGAATGGTACCAGCTCCTCTTTGTACTCTGATAGAATGCAGCTGTGAATCCGTCTGGTCCTGGCCTTTTGTTGGTTGGTAGGTTATTAGTTATTGCCTTAATTTCAGAGCCTGTTATTGGCCTATTCAGAGATTCAACTTCTTCCTGGTTTAGTCTTAGGAGGGTGTATGTGTCCAAGAAATTATCCATTTTTTTTTTTTTTTTTTTTTTTTTTGAGACAGTCTCGCTCTGTCACCCAGGCTGGAGTGTAGTGGCCAGATCTCAGCTCACTGCAAACTCCGCTCCTGGGTTTACACCATTCTCCTGCCTCAGCCTCCCGAGTAGCTGAGACTACAGGCGCCCACCACCTCGCCCGGCTAGTTTTTTGTATTTTTTTAGTAGAGATGGGGTTTCATCATGTTAGCCAGGATAGTCTCGATCTCCTGACCTAGTGATCCACCCGTCTCGGCCTTCCAAAGTGCAGGAATTATAGGCTTGAGCCACCGCACCTGGCGAATTTATCCATTTCTTCTAGATTTTCTAGTTTATTTGCGTAGAGGT
>NC_045434.1:101505190-101534661 GCF_002776525.5 Piliocolobus tephrosceles | reverse complement strand
CTGTCACCCAGGCTGGAGTGTAGTGGCCAGATCTCAGCTCACTGCAAACTCCGCTCCTGGGTTTACACCATTCTCCTGCCTCAGCCTCCCGAGTAGCTGAGACTACAGGCGCCCACCACCTCGCCCGGCTAGTTTTTTGTATTTTTTTAGTAGAGATGGGGTTTCATCATGTTAGCCAGGATAGTCTCGATCTCCTGACCTAGTGATCCACCCGTCTTGGCCTTCCAAAGTGCAGGAATTATAGGCTTGAGCCACCGCACCTGGCGAATTTATCCATTTCTTCTAGATTTTCTAGTTTATTTGCGTAGAGGTGTTTATAGTATTTTCTGATGGTAGTTTGTATCTCTGTGGGATTGGTGGTGATATCCCCTTTATCATTTTTTATTTCATCTATTTGATTCTTTTCTCTTTTCTTCTTTATTAGTCTTCCTAGTAGTCTATTAATTTTGTTGATCCTTTCAAAAAAAACAGCTCCTGGATTCTTTGATTTTTTGAAGGGTCTTTGTGTCTCTACCTCTTTCAGTTCTGCTCTGATCTTAGTTATTTCTTGCCTTCTGCTAGCTTTTGAATTTGTTTGCTCTTGCTTCTCTAGTTCTTTTAATTGTGATGTTAGGGTGTTGATTTTAGATCTTTCCTGCTTTCTCTTGGGGGCATTTAGTGCTATAAATTTCTCTCTACACACTGCTTTAAATGTGTCCCAGAGATTTTGGTATGTTGTGTCTTTGTTCTCATTGGTTTCAAAGAACATCTTTATTTCTGCCTTCATTTCGTTATTTACCCAGTAGTCATTCAGGAGCAAATTGTTCAGTTTCCATGTAGTTGTGTGGTTTTGAGGGAGTTTCTTAATCCTGAGTTCTAATTTGATTGAGAGACAGTTTGTTGTGATTTCTGTTCTTTTACATTTGCTGAGGAGTGCTTTACTTCCAATTATGCGGTCAATGTTAGAATAAGTGTGATGTGGTACTGGGAAGAATGTATATTCTGTTGATTTGGGGTGGAGAGTTCTGTAGATGTCTATTAGGTCTGCTTGGTGCAGAGCTGAGTTCAAGTTTTGGATATCCTTGTTAATCTTCTGTCTTATTGATCTGCCTAATATTGACAGTGAGGTGTTAAAGTCTCCCATTATTATTGTATGGGAGTCTAAGTCTCTTTGTAAGTCTCTAAGGACTTGCTTCATGAATCTGGGTGCTCCTGTACTGGGTGCATATATATTTAGGACAGTTGCCTCTTCTTGTTGAATTGATCCCTTTACCATTAAGTAATGGCCTTCTTTGTCTCTTTCAATCTTTGTTGGTTTAAAGTCTGTTTTATCAGAGACTAGGATTGCAACCCCTGCTTTATTTTTGCTTTCCATTTTCTTGGTAGATCTTCCTCCATCTCTTTATTTTGAGCCTATGTGCATCTTTGCACATGAGATGGGTCACCTGAATATAGCACACTGATGGGTCTTGACTCTTTTTCCAATTTGCCAGTCTATGTCTTTTAATTGGGACATTTAGCCTATTTACATTTAAGGTTAATATTGTTATGTGCGAATTTGATCTTGTCATTACGATGTTAGCTGGTTATTTTGCCCATTAATTGACGCAGTTTCTTCATAGCATTGATGGTCTTTACAATTTTGCATGTTTTTGCAGTGTCTGGTACCGGTTTTTCCTTTCCATGTTTAGTGCTTCCTTCAGGAGCTCTTGTAAGGCAGGCCTGCTGCATTTGCTTGTCTGTAAAGGATTTTATTTCTCCTTCACTTATGAAGCTTAGTTTGGCTGGATATGAAATTCTAGGTTAAATATTCTTTTCTTTAAGAATGTTGAATATTGGCCCCCACTCTCTTCTGGCCTGTAGGATTTCTGCTGAGAAATCTGCCATTAGTCTCATGGGCTTCCCTTTTTTGGTAACTTGACCTTTCTCTCTGGCTGCCCTTAACATTTTTTCCTTCATTTCAACCTTGTTGAACCTAACAATTATGTGTCTTGGGGTTGCTCTTCTCGAGGAGTATCTTTGTGGTATTCTCTGTATTTCCTGAATTTGAATGTTCGCCTGCCTTGCTAGGTTGAGGAAGTTCTCCTGGATAGTATCCTGAAGAGTGTTTTCCAACTTGGTTCCCTTCTCCCCATCACTTTCAGGTACACCAGTCAAACATAGATTTGGTCTTTTCACATAGTCCCATATTTCTTGGAGGCTTTGTTTGTTTCTTTTTACTCTTTTCTCTCTAACCTTGCCTTCTCACTTTATTTCATTAATTTCATCTTCAATCACTGATACCCTTTCTTCCACTTGATCTAATCAGCTATTGAAGCTTGTGCATGCATCATGAAGTTCTCAAGCCATGGTTTTCAGCTCCATCAGGTCATTTACGGTCTTCTCTACACTGTTTATTCTAGTTAGTCATTCGTCTAACCTTTTTTCAAGGTTTGTTAGCTTCCTTGCGATGGGTTTGAACATGCTCCTTTAGCTCAGAGAAGTTTGTTATTACCGACCTTCTGAAGCCTAGTACTGTCAACTTGTCAAAGTCATTCTCCGTCCGGCTTGTTGATGTTATTCCTTTCTGTTTGTTAGTTTTCCTTCTAACATTCAGGTCTCTCAGCTGCAGGTCTGTTGGAATTTGCTGGAGGTCCACTCCAGACCCCGTTTGCCTGGGTATCACCAGCGTAGGCTGCAGAACAGCAAATATTGCTGCCTGATCCTTCCTCTGGAAGCTTCATCCTAGAGGGTCACTGTCCTATATGAGGAGTCTGTTGGTCCTTACTGGGAGATATCTCCCAGTTAGGCTACAGGGGGGTCAGGGACCCACTTAAGGAGGCAGTCTGTCTGTCTGTTCTCAGAGCTCAAACGCCATGCTGGGAGAACCACTGCTCTCTTCAGAGCTGTTAGACAGGGGCATTTACATCTGCAGAAGTTGTCTGCTGCCTTTTTTTCAGCTAAGCCCTGCCCACAGAGGTGGAGTCTGGAGGCAGTAGGTCTTGCTGAGCTGCAGTGGGCTCCACCCTGTTCGAGCTTCCTGGCTGCTTTGTTTACTTACTCTAGCCTCAGCAATGGTGGATACCCCTCCCCCAGCCAGGCTGCCACTTTGCAGTAGGATCTCAGTTTGCTGAGATAGCAGTGAGCAAGGCTCCGTGGTCTGGTGTCCCACTGAGAGGGGCATAGGAGAGAATATCCTTGTCTGCTGGTTGCTAAGACCCTGGGAAAAGCACAGTATTTGGGTGGGAGTGTTCTGTTTTTCCAGGTACAATCTGTCACAGCTTCCCTTGGCTTGGAAAGAGAAATCCCCTGACCCCTTGCACTTGCTGGGTGAGGCAACACCCGGCCCTGCTTCAGCTCACCCTCCACGGGCTGCACCCACTGTCCAACTAGTCCCAATGAGATGAACCAGGTACCTCAGTTGGAAACGCAAAAATCACCCATTTTCCGGGTCAATCACGCTGGGAGCTGCAGACTGGAGCTGTTCCTATTTGGCCATCTTGGAACTTCATGTTTGGTAATTTTAAAAAATACATATTCTATATATTGAGAATTTTACCTTGTTGCATGCTGGCTTTCATTGTGTGTGTGTGTGTGTGTGTGTGTGTGTGTGTGTATGTGTGTGTGTGTGTGTGTGTGTATTTTTTTTTTTTTTTTTCTATTCTCAAGTTGTTCTGGGACATGGTCAAGTTAATTGGGAACAGTTTGATCCTTTCAAGAATTTCTTTTAAGCTTTTTAAGATGGGAAGTAAGCCATGCTTAGTTTGGAGCTAATTTTTCCCTTTTACTGAGGCAAGGCCCAGTGGCCCATAAATTATGAAGGTTTTAGTTTTCAGTCTGGCTGGTGAGAATAGGAATGATTCCTGGCCTGTGTGAGCTTTAGAGATTGCTCCCTCTAATCCTTGCAGGTTTTTCCTTTTCCTCCAGTAGAGTTAACACATGCATGCCATGGCCAGTCTCAGCTAAAAATTCTAAGGGACTCCTCTGCTGATCTCCAGAATTATCTCAATTTTTACCTCTCTTCTCTGCAGCATTCTCTGTCACACAGCTTGATTTCCTTAAGTCAGGGAGACCACTGGACTCCACCAGGTTTCCTCATACCTGCCCTGTAACCTACTCTCTCTATACAGTAAGCTTGGGCAATCATAGGATACACCCTGTGTATTTCTTGTGTCTCAGAGATCACTGTCTTTTGTCACCCAATGACCAGTATCTCCAAAGACCATTGCTTCATGCATTTTGTCCATTGTTTTAGTTGTTTCAGGTAGGAGGGTAAACCTGGACTCTGTTACTCTATTTGGCCGGAAGCAGAAGTCCTATGCAGTTTCTTTGTGCCCCAATTTTCTCATTTTGGAAATGGTGCTGATAATATCACTCTGTTCTACATTACCAAGTTATTGTTATTTTATGAAATATATAATTCATACATAAATATAAGATCTTATTTGAATAAATGGAATGTGCATACAAATAAGTGTGAGAGAAGTTATATTAAAATTGTATAGGTCATTTGTACTTTAGTGAGAATGTGTTAGTTAGAGCTTTTACTGAAACAGATTCAAAGTTGGTGCTAGAATTGCAGGTAGCTACCCATTTTTGCCCCAGGCCTTTTCACTCCCCAAAATACAAGTAAGAGATTAGGGCTCCAATGCAGAAGAATGAGCCTAGATGATAGTAGGTTGGTCAAGGAATTATTCCAGATTGCCCTAAAATGTAATGTTGAATGTTTTATCAGAAGTCACTGAACAGGACCTGGAGCCTGGTTAGAAAAGGCTGCCTCTGAGGATATGAAGGCTTAGAGAGAGGGCAACTGTGACCTGAAAGTATGAGAAGGCAACCTAAAAAGAGAGAAGAGTAATTCCAAGATCAAGATAAGGAATGAAGAGGAGAGTTTGCTGTCTGGAAAAGCAGTAAAATTAGAAGAACTTGGAAAAAAGAAAGATTAATGCCTCCAGTACAATCAATGCAAACAATAAATAGGGACTATGAATTTATAACTAATTTTATCCATATATATAATATTTGTATATATATATATATATATATATATTTATATTCTGAAATCTCATGTGTACTGAGCTATAGAAGTGTCTTGGACTTGATATGTGTTGAGGAAACCTGACTTTAGAACCTGGAATTTTTGGGGGTGGGGGCGTGGGATGGTAAAGGTTTTGCAGGAAAGTACCTTTTGCTGCAAGTACCTCTGTTCTGCATAGGTCTTTCTGATTCATCTTGAGGAATGGCAGGAATGGAATGGGAAGAAACTTTCTGGCTGGTGTTTTCTTAGAGATGCTCATTTTGTCTTGAATTCCACTTTCTATGTGCATGGCAATTATCAAAGGAGTGACAGTGGCAGGGCCCTCTTCCAACCCAGTCCTGCCTAAGATTCTAGTGGCATCAAGGGATCAGACTGCATCTTCATCAATATGCATTGATGACAATGATTGAGTCTTCAATGCTGTGACAGAGGACTACACCTCAAACTACAGAAGATTCTTTCATTTGGATGTAACTTCCACGTTCTTACATTATATTAACAGTGAAAGTCTGAATTTCCTGGTTCTTGCCTTACTTGCCTACACAACTGAGTTTGCCTCCTTTCTGCTTCTCTGCTGATGATCACTGTGATGATACAATGATCTCTGTCAGTGACACAGTCACCAATCCTAGAGATACTAGAATGACAGTCGTTGCATACCTGTGCACACCCTGCTCTCTGGACTCTGGCCACACTGGCCTTCTTTCAGTTTCATGAACATTCCATGATCACTTCCCATTCTCCCACCCCAAAGTATCTGCATTCACTCTGTTTCCTCTGCCTGGAGCACTCTTTCCCCCTTTGTGTCTCTTCCCCATGAAAGATTCAGAGGGCTAGTTTATATATCAGCTTTCTTCAGATATCATCTGGATCTTCATTCCCTCAAAGAAACCTCAATTCTCTTCTTCCTCCTTCTTCCACAAGTCTTGATTAAGTTCTTTTGTTAAAAACTCTCAAAGAACCAATTCTATAGTACATTTATCCTAGGCTATAAATACATTCTCATTTGTGTGATTATTTGATTAATTTTGCTTTAATCTGTCTCTCAGGCTCATTCGCATTCTATAAGTTAATTTCTGTTTCCTGGGTCCATTCATTCTCTCTAATAAGTTACTGTACCTCAAAAGAATTGCCTACATTCTCCATCTCTTCCCATTAGGTTATTGGATAATAATTTTCCTGCTTTTTCGCTGTGCTTTGTTAATAAGATTGTATGCCTTTTTTCCCTATTACTCCGTCTATTGTCAATTAACTTCAACAGACTTAGACTAGAACCTTCAGAGGGAAAATCTGAACTTCCCTCCAGTGGAAAGAATGAATGGAAGAGTGGGGACAATGCCTCCCCTCACTTCTCTCCTCTCTACTACCTAGGTGCACCTAAGCAGCATTCTGTGTGTCTCAAGGGCACCTCCTTAAATAGCTCTTTCAAATGTTTTGTCTATAGTACCAAGCTCCAAAGACTAGAAATCCAGCCCCTTGAACTGGTTGGAGAATAGGAAACATTTTCTATCTTGCTCAACTTTGGCCTCAGGCATCCTTAATCAGTTAATCATTCCAGGAAATAGATACTTGATGATATGGTTTGGCTCTGTGCCCCTACCCAAATCTCATGTCAAACTGCAATCCCCATGTGTTGGAGGAGGTGCCTGGTGGGAGGTAATTGAATCATGGGGGCAGACTTACCCCTTGCTCTTCTCAAGATAGTGAATTAGTTCTCACGAGAGCTGGTTGTTTAAAAGTGTGCAGTGCTTTCTTCTTCATTCTCTCTCTCTCCTGATATCATGTGAAGGTGTTTGCCTCCCTTTCACCTTCCACCATGATTGTAAGTTTCCTGAGGCCTCCCAGTCATGCTTCCTGTTAGGCATGCGAAACTATGAGTCATTAAGCCTCTTTTCTTTATAAATCATCCAGTCTCAGGTAGTTCTTTATAGCAGTGTGAAAGTGGACTACTATAGTAAATTGGTACCAGGAGTGGGACACTGCTATAAAGATACCTGAAAATGTGGAAAGACTTTGGAACTTGGTAAGAGGCAGAGGTTGGAACAGTTTGGAGGACTCAAAGAAGATGAGAAGATGTGGGAAAGTTTGGAATGTCCTAGAGACTTGTTGAATAAATTTGACCAAAATGCTGATAGTGATATGGATAATGAAGTCCAGGCTGAGGTGGTCTCAGATGGAGATGAGGACCTTCTTGGGAACTGGAATAAAGGTGACCCTTGCTATGTTTTAGCAAAGAGACTGAAGGCATTTTGCCCCTGCCCTAGAGATATATGGAATTTTGAACTTGAGAGAAATGATTTAAGGTATCTGATGGAAGAAATTTCTAAGCACCAAAGCATTCAAGAGGTGACTTGACTGCTGTTAAAAGCATTCTGTTTTATGTATTCACAGATACATGGTTTGGAATTGGAACTTATATTTAAAAGGGAAACAGAGAATAAAAGTTCCAAAACTTTGCAGCCCAACAATGTGATAGAAAAGAAAAACCAATTTTCTGAGGAGAAATTCAAGTTGACTCCAGAAATTTCACAAGTTATGAGGAACCAAATGTTAATTGCCAAGACAATGGGAAAAATGTCTCCAGGGCATGTCAGAGGTCTTCACAGCAGCCCCTCCCATCCAAAAACCAAAGGCCTAGGACACAGGGCACCAGGGCCTTGCTACTTTACGTGATCTTGGGACTTGGTGCCCTGTGTCTCAGCCATGGCTAAAAGGGACCAAGGTACATCTCAGGCCATGACTTCAGAGGGTGCAAGCTCCAAACTTTGGCAGCTTCCACAGGGTGTTGTGTCTGTAGGTACACAGAAGTCAAGAGTTGAGGCTTAGGAATCTCCACCTAGATTTCAGAGGATGTATGGAAATGCCTGGATGTTCAGGCAGAAGTTTGCTGCAAAGGCAGAGCCCTCATGGAGAACCTCTGCTAGAGCAATGCAGAAGGGAAATGTGGGGTTGGACCTTCCACACAGAGTCCCCACTGGGCACTGCCTAGTGGAGCTTTGAGAAGCAGGCCATTGTCCTCCAGACCCCAGAATGGTAGATCCACCAACAGCTTGCACCATGCTCCTGGAAAAGTCACACTCAATGACAGCCTGTGCAAACTGCCACTAGGGCTGTATCCTGCAGAGCAACAGGTGTAGAGCTAGGTGCCCAAGGCCTTGGGAGCCCACCCCTTGTGTCATTGTGGCCTGAATGTGAGACATGAAGTCAAAGGAGATAATTTTGGAGCTTTAAGATTTAATGACTGTCCTGCTGGATTTTGGATTTGCAGGGGGCCTGTAACCCCTTTGTTTTGTGCAATTTCCCCAATTTGGAATGGGAGCATTTATGCAATGCCTGTATCCCCATTGCATCTTGAAAGTAAGTAACTTGTTTTTGATTTTACAGGCTCATAGGCAGAAGGGACTTGCCTTGTCTCAGATGAGACTTTGGACTTGGATTTTTGAATTAATGCTGGAATGAGTTAAGACTTTGGATGACTGCTGGGAAGGCATGATTGTGTTTTGAAATGTGAGAAGGACATGAGATTTGGGAGGGGCCAGGGGCAGGATGATATGGTTTGGCTTTGTGCCCCCACCAAGATCTCATGTCGAATTGTAATCCCCATGTGTTGGAGGAGACGCCTGGTGGGAGATGACTGAATCATAGGGTGGACTTCCCCCTTGCTGTTCTCATGATAGTGAATTACTTCTCACAAGAGCTGGTTGTTTAAAGTGTGTAGCACTTTCCCCTTCACTCTCTCTGTCTCTCTCCTGCCATCATGTTAAGAAGGTGCTTCTAATTGTGTTGTTGTCCTTTGAATCTTTCAAAATGTAATCTAAAATCCTTCAATCTCTAAACTATTATATTATGTTTAGAAACAAAAAGGCTTGAATGTCATATTAATGACAGACAGAAATCAAGGATTTGTGTTGCCTGTTGTGCATTTACTGGGTGCCAGATGTAAACAGAATTGACTCTTCCCCTCCCTGCTCCTTTTCTCTTGCAGCATGTGGATTACCATACCCTCCCTCTTCCCCCTCCGGTCCACTTTTCCCGGCTAAATATCAAAGCCCTCAAAATAATCTTGGGAGAAAGGCACAAACTACAGACTGTTTCTTCGTTTCCATGTTCTTGTAATCTGGACATGTCCTTAACCTTGGCAAAATAATCTTCCAAATTGATTGAGAACTGTCTCAGATACTTTTTGGTTTACATATTATTAGGCCTACTTTGCACTTGTTACTTTGCCTAAACCATATAACATATGGAATTCCAATAAAAGGGTCATGGGATCCTAGGAGGCCCATGAGCAGGTTTCAGGAGGTATATGTATCCTCAAAACTGAGTGCACAGCTTAGAAGTGAGAAGGTTTGTAGCTTTCATTAGATTCTTGTTGGTAACCATAACAGGTTTGGAGGCACAATGGTTGAAGGGAAGAACTTCAACTTGAGATATCAGAGGAAAGCTCTCTGATTATGAGACTTCCAAGGCAACAGCTCAGGTTTCATCCTCAGATCAATAAATTTAAGAATGTGATCCTATCAGAGCCCTTCGTGTTGAGCAGAGTTTCAGACTAACTCACATGAGATTCGTATACAAACCAAAAAAGCCACCATGTTCAGTGGTGTGAGGGTGGAGCTTGCCCATCTAGTGACCATGCTACCAGTTCCCCTCTCCAGTACAGGCTGGCCGGGGTGTCTGAGCAGCATTTCCCTGCAGACAGGGAGCCCTTAAACCATCTTGTAGCTCTGCCTGCTTTCTCCTTTTGCCACAAGACTTCAAGACAACGGGAACTGGTGGGAAACAGATCACCCAGCAGCTCTTTACTGGCATCAGAATATCTAGAAAACAAAATAACCACTCAGAAGCGTGGCAAAGAAAGGGAGTTGTAGAATCAGAAGACATGTTTTTGTACAGACTATGATAACATCTGATGAATTCCCTCTGTACCACATCAAAGTACAACTCACTAATGACCACAGGACCCCTGTCTGCCACACGCACGATCTTCCTCTCTCTCTCGGAACAGTTCTCAGTAAAAGCCAAGACTTTCCTTGGCTCGTTTTTGTTGAATATGCTAACTAGCCCTTTCTATTAGTATATTCTTTCCACAGAAAAATTATAATTCATTATGTTACAGGGTTTTGTTTTTTTTAAAAATGTTCAATTATATTTTGATGAAACAGTCTCTTTTGATCTGGTGTCTCCTCAATCCCTTTTCCTGCATCTGCCTTCTCTCAGAATAGGTGACTTTCTTGGATGGTTAACTTCCTTCACGATTCATTGATTCTTAGTTGTCACTATCAGAGAGTTGCCTTTTCAAGTTATAGGTGTGCCTTATCCTGTCCCTTCATGTGCCCCACAAGGGAATCACCTCCCTGCTCACCATCATCATCACTGTCATTGTGATAATGAAAACACGAAGACACTGTGAAATGTAGCTTCTGTGTTAATGTAGAGTGCTCTTTAAAAAACTTAGTATTAGTCCCCTCCTTATAACTAATGCATCAATTGTTTCTTGTCTACTCAGAATTAAATCTAAACTTCTTACTCATGGTGGAGTAGTCACTGTTGATGTTCCTAGCTTGTCCTCCAATCCCCATTTCCTTTCTTTCAGCTCAGCACCCTGAATTTTCCTCTGGGGACCCACTTTTCTTACAATTTTAGTGTATACTTCAGATAGAATGAATTCTTTCCTCAGATCTGAAATGGTTGCTTTATTCAGGACTGACAAATCGCATATCCATCCTCCCGGGCACTGTGACTAATCCAAGGACAGATATGTGGCCCAGGGGAGTCTGATGAGGATAAGGTCTGGACATTTTGTGGCAATTATTAGAAAACCAGTGCAATCTTTTAGGATTGCTAAACTGCTAGACTATAAGGCTGAATTTTATGTTCTTTACTAACTTGTGACATTCTTGCTACATTTTGCCTTTCTGGAAATGAAGCAAGCCAGAGGAAAACAGACAGGTGAGGGAGACGTAGATTGCCAATGACACTATCTGGGCATGTTTTTGTCCACACTTGATCTTCTTGGACACCTGAGCCAATACATTCCCTTTTTTTCCTTGAACCAGTTTACATTGGGTTTCTGATACTAGCATCTCCCAAAGTCCAGACTATTCCCATGGCCTCAATGGTGTGGCCCCTGCTGATGTCTCCCACCTCATCTTCTGCCATGTTCCCCCATGTTCTCTATATCATGACTGTTCTGACTTCTGTCAGTTCCTAGAAAAATCCATGTACTATCCTACCCAAGGGACTTTGTTTTTATTGTTCTCTTTCCTTTAAATGGCCTTCACTGGTTGTCTTCACCTTCAGATCTCTGCCTAAGTGTTACCTTCTCTGAGGCTTTTCTGACACAGACTACACACATAGCACATACATGCTCACACACTAGACTGCAAGTTCCCTCTGGCCAGGGGCTACATGTGACTTGTTCAGCATTGTTATTCCAGTGCCTGGCACATAGTAAGTACTACAGAAATATTTGGGCAGCTTTCTTGAATGTGCCACACTTATTCTGCTTTTCCTTCTGCTTAGAATTCTTTTTCTTTAATTCTTTGCATAGCCAGTTTCTTCTTATTTCAGTCTCAACCCAAGCTCCACCTTTTCAGGAAGGCCTTTCCTGATCATAAAGTCTATGATTCCTCTCCCCAGTCCTGTCTCTCACATCATCTGGTTTTACATTATTCATTATATATGCCCTGAGATTATCCAGTTCAATTTTTTTGTTTATTTATTTATTTTCTATCCTCAAACACAATGTAAGCTCCATGAGAGCAGAGACGGTCTTAATCAAAGCTTCATTTCCAACCCCCTCAGCAGTGCCTGATACATTACGGTTTCAATAAATATACACTGATTGAGTGAATGAGAGAAGGAAAGCCAAGCACTAGAGATTACACTCACTTGCATGCTTTGCCTTATTTAATCCCTACAAAAGCCTTATGAAGTAAGCACTATCTTACTTTTCATTCCATATTACAGAGGAGAAAACTAAGTCTTAGAGGGGCAATGTAATTTGCCCAAAATCACATTGTTCATAACTTGAGAAGCTGTAATTCAAATCAAGATATGCCTGCTTTGTGAATGACAGTTCATTTTCTACATCTTAAAATATCTGTTTTATTTCTCATGATTTGAGTTTGAATATCATAGCTGGTCTCCAAGTAGAAAAACAGAGTTCCTACTCTCCTTCCCTTAACCCTATTAACTTTAAACTCAGAGTTACAGGCAGAACAGCTGGACAGCTTGCAACCTTAGGTAGGGGAGGTCCTGCCTTGACAGATTCACTACACACAAGGAAGCAGGAGCGTGTACATTATCTTAGCCTTCCAGCTTCGAAAGAGAGAGCCAAAAGGGGCTGGCCCGGGCACGCACTAGGAACGTTTCCCCAAACTTCACTGATCAGAATGGTTTTCTCTTCCCAAGGGGTTGGGGCCAGAGGAAGGGAGAGAAGGAGGGGGTCTGAGGAGAAGGGCAGAACTGTTTTCCTAATACTTCCAAGTGGGCCAAAGTACCTGTTTTATGGATGGATGCAATAACACAAGGAGAGGGAGAAATTTCCCCAACTCCAACCCTCAGTTAACAAAGAAAAACCCTTAGTTTGCAATTGATGTTGGAGATTCTGGGATGTAGTGGTGAGGGATATATCTGTACTGGCAGTATCAGGTCTCAGCCTGGCCAGCAACACAATTAATGATATCGCTTCTAAAAATCACTCAGTACCTCTGTACTAACTTTGGAGTCAAGTTTAAACTCTTCCTCAGGGCAAGACCCTTTCTGAGCAACCCCTGGCCCTTCTGCAGTCTCACCTCCTGGTGTCCCACTGACATCCCCCATCAGCCATGGTAGAGAAGACATGAACATGTTGCAATTCCTCACAACTCTCAGCCTTTGGAAATGTCATTTCTTCTCCCCCTGGCTAATTCATATTCAGCTCTCAAGATTAGGCAGTTAACCATGAGCAGCTTCAAGGCAGGTTATGTTTTACCTATCTCTGTATCCTTGAGCCTCTCAAAGTAGCTGCCTTGAATGAGTTTCAAAAGGTTAGCTGAAAGGCAACCTTGCTTGGAAATCTTCCTGGCACCTCAGGAGGTGGTTCTCCTCTTTGCTCCCAAAGCACTCCAGCACACCTCTATTTATAATTCTTAAACTATACCTTTTTAATTTTATTATTATTATTTTTTAGAGACAGGTCTCACTCTGTTGCCCAGGTTGGAGAGCAGTGGCACAATCATGGCTCACTGCAGCCTCGAACTCCTGGGTTCAAGCGATCCTCCTGCCTCAGCCGCCCAAGTAGATAGGACTATAGCAGTGTGCCACCATGCCGGGGTACTCTTCTTAAAATGTTGTTCTTTTTTCTTTTTGAGGAAAGAGTTTGTGTCTTATGTGTCACAGGGCCTAGCACATAGGAGACACTGGATAAATTAATTTTTGAATCAAACCTCTTCTGAGCCTTTGTGATGTGGAAGGCATGGTGCTAGGTACTAGTGGGGGTATACAAAGTCGTGTCTCTGATCTTAAGGAAATGAGAGTCCATGGGGAACAAGACATGAAAAGTTCATAAATATATTCCTTAAGGCACTGTGAGATAACTCGAAGTTAATTCTACAGAAATTTAAAAGGAGAGAACATGTCTGACTTATGTAACAATTATCACACACCCTCCTTTTCACTTGGAAATGGACTTTTATCTGTTAATTATTTTCTTAATGGTTTAGAAGTGTCTTTTATTGTGTGTCTTGGATCTGTTTTAAAAGTAGGTGGGTCGTAAATAATAAATAAAGAAAACAGATGATCAGGCTTAGGAGGCCCTTTGGGTTGTGCATTCAGACAGTATCCAAGAAGTTTGACTTGGTGTGAAGGGGTGGGATTACATGTTAGAGATAGCAGGGTTTAGATACTACATAGAAAGGAAGCAGGCAGTGAGCCCGGGGAGGAGTTGAAGGAAAGCGGTTACAAAAATGGATGCTTCCCAAGGCCCTCCATTAGGCCCCCTGGGATAGGTCTCCTGTCTGTCCTAGACCCCAGGGTACTGCTGGGCACTTCAAGGGAGGCAGATAATTTGAATACTCATGAGTCTTGGAATGTAGGAATAACAATTCATCTGAACAAGTAAACAAGATAGACATTTTTTTCCCCCATTGGGAACATTGGGTCTAAAAATCTGATTTGTGCCTAGGAATTATCAGTATAGAATTTTCATTACTTATAGAATTGATATCGCATAGTTATGTAGGATAAGGATCTAGCACTTGAGTTATGAATAGCTCAGGATGACACGACACACAGTGGTTAGTTGGACTGGATATGTCCATAAAGCTGAATTCTAATTCAGCTATGAGCATCTCTGATTCTGCTTCTAATTCTAGGTAACTTTAATCCCAAATTGAATTTTCTGACGTTTCTGTAAAATGGGACATGAGAGAGCACGTCGGTTATGGGGTTTAAACTAAAAGCAAAGTTTGCTTCTCCAGGGCAACGGAGAAGTGCCTCCTTGGTCAATTAAACCACACTGACATCCCGTTTTCCTTTTCTTCTTTTTCATAATTAGATAGGAAGTGGAGGGAAAGGAAATACATAACTTTAACAAAGTATGCCTAGTTTAAATGTACCGGGTCCCCGCTCTTTTTATAAACTCGTAATTCTCATTGCCTCACTAATTTGAAATTAATCACAGCTCCGTAGTGTCTCAGAAAGCTTCCTATTGCTTTTCACTACCTAACTTTCCACGTCTGTGTGCTTGGTACTCTAGGATGTTAGGCCACCAGAGGAAAGAGGATATATCTTTTTGATAGTCGAATTCCCTTCAACGTCTAGCACAGTGCCTTACACGTTTACCTCCCCCCTCCCCCCAAAAAAATGCTTCTTAACGAATTAATAAATGAATCCTTAGGAGGAAAAGTGAAAATGAAGGTTTTCTCTCACGATGAGAAGGTGTATTTCTCCGTTCATTTCACATATGCATCAGCTAGTCAGCGTAAATTGTGCTTTTTATACGCTCACCAGGTGTAGGTAAGAGCTTTGGCTGAGATGGAGAAATTCATCGCGGGAGGATAATAAAGCGGGAGGGGATTTGGCAGGCTCAGAGCCGCGAGGAGGAGGCGGAGTCGCGGAGAGTTTGAGTATTTCCGTCCAATCAAAAGGAGACTGTAGGAGGAGGAGGGGGAGATGACGGTGAGCGGGAGCTCAAGAATACTGCCCAGTTACTCTAGCTCGCCAGGCCGAACCGCAACTTCTTGACTTAGGTACTTCTCACAGCGGCAGATTCCGAGGCCAACTACAGCAATGGCTTTTGCAAATCTGCGGAAAGTGCTCATCAGTGACAGCCTGGACCCTTGCTGCCGGAAAATCTTGCAAGATGGAGGGCTGCAGGTGGTGGAAAAGCAGAACCTTAGCAAAGAGGAGCTGATAGCCGAGCTGCAGGTAAGGCGAGCGAGAGAAAATTGAGGTCTCCAGGGCAACCTCCACGGGAAGAGGCTGACTGCGCCCTGGCCATGGCGCCCCCCTCACGTGCCCTTGTGTCAGTTAGTTCCGGGGCCTCCTGAGATTAGGGGGTAGCGGGGAACGGCGGCGGGGGGAGGCAGAAAGAGGGAAGAACAAACGGCGGCGAGAAGCAAACTTTGCTTTTAGTTTGCAACCGCGTCTTTCACGTTGGCATGCCCCCGCTAGCATTGCGAAGTGCAGGCTGCTCCAACTGGTCCTGCAGGCTGCTCGCGGATGCCAGCGCGGCGCCCCAGTGCCTTCGCGCGCAGTTGTTCTGGCAGCCTCGGGCCGCCTCTTCCCCCCACCCCTCCAACCGCCTCCTCGCGGGGGGATCGGGAGGGGGGGCCAAAGTGGCTTCCTTGCGGAGAACCCAGGGACTGGCGATTCTTCCCAGCCAAGTTCTGGGCGACCCCGCCGATTCCAGCCTTCCTTGGCGGTGGGGGAGTCGGGGGACGGGGGGACGCTGGCAGAGTCCCAGCCAGTCTCGTGGCTGCTGGGGCAGCTGCAGGGGAAGGCAGCCCTCGTAAAGCAGCAAACACGTACCCGCCCCTCGTCTGATGCAAGACTGCTCCGTGCTTTCGCCGCCCCTCTGCCTCCTGGGAGCCTTCGGAGGAAAGGGGGACGGGCGGGGAGCACTGGGGTCCAGATTTAGCCTCCTCCCCACCTTTGGTTTATCGCTGGTTGGGAGTGACCAGACTCGACTAGAATCCGATCCCAAACGCTCCCAGATGATTTATAGTCTTAGCAAATTTTTATCTCCGTTTGTTGTGATATATAATTAATCTACTTCCAATCTTTATCTACCGTGTTTGAAAAGGCCTGCTGGGCTTGGTGGCCTTGTTCAGGATATTTATTTTGTGAACTCTTCACTCCAGTGTCTGCACTTTCGACCTCTGTAGTCGACCCAGCTGCCCAGTCTCTACCTCACCTCATCCGGTATATTCTCCCCCACCCTCCAAATCGCACAGCTGCCTTCTGCCAGCCTCAGCTCTGTCCACCACCTTCAGCCATCTCCTCCTCCGAGGACCCCTTAGACTGCAGAGGCTGCTGCTTTTGCTTTAGCTGTGCCACAACCACGTGGTCCTGGAAACTGCCTGGCTCTCTTTGTCTGCCTTTGTATCTGCTGGCATGGATGCTGTCACCATGGCATGGCACTATATCCAAGTATCCAGTCCTGCCCTGTACTCAGAAGAGTTTGGTCCCTGCCTTCAAGAAGTTTGTAGCCTGGTTAGGGAGCATGGCTAACATGCAGGAGACAGTTCAGCAGATGACACAGAGCATAGCCCCGAATTAGGCCATCCAGTTCCCTAACCTCTGCCGCTCCCCTGCTGGAAAAGAGAGAGAATGGGCCGATCATCATGCACCGAATTGGTGGGCAAGAGCTCAGCACCTGAGTAGGCAGGCTCCTCACATCTGTCACCTCATTTCTTGTGTGAAATGGTATCAGTGGCTCTGGGGAACTACCAGGAAAGACAGTGGGGTGTCCTCCAGAACAGCCTCTGATTCTCACCTCCACCAGGGCTCCAAGTTGGGGAGAGGGTGGCAATCAAGAGCTTTCACCTCTCTAAAGGAAATTAGAAACCTGATACCCCAATGAGGGGGTGGGAATAAGGAGGGAGGAGGGCAGAATTGAGAGGAATGGGAGGCCTCTTCCATAATGAAGGGTTGTTCCACCAAGTCAGGAATCAGCTGGGTGGATGCTGGGAATCTGGTGCTGAAACCCGGAGAACATTTTAAAGGCACTGAAAACTCTTGGCAGGAGAGGAGGGGTGTTTGTTGGCGAACTTGACTGCTGGGCATTGTTGGACTGTTTGGTGGGAGGGCTCAGCTTTGGTGTCTGTCTTTGCAACACATTTGGTTCAGAATGCCAATTAATCTCCTTGGTCAGCCCATTGAAGGGCCCTCATTTCTACACTATGCCTTTTTATTCTGCTTGAAGAGGTGTCTGGCATAGTGTCTCCTGCCCTCCCCCACTGAAATCTCTTTAATGCTGAAGGAAGCTTTGGTACCATTGCTAGAACCCGGCCTGGCGTTGGTTCCCACTGCCTTGTATTCTGGGCAGGCAGTCTCCTCTCACTCACCCCCTGGTCAGGAAGTATAATCATTCCTCCCAGCCCTTTCAGTGGTGCTTTTCAGACTTGAAGCAAGTCATAGTTCAGTTTAATGGGTCATGACTAGCATTTTAAAAAACAAAGTAGGAAATATGAGACAGCAATGCAGATAGTAACGCCATAAGTATTGTTTCATGAATTTTGTTTCAATTATGTGTGTAATTGTATGTGTGTGGTATGTGAGTATGAAATTACAACTTAAAAATGTGTTTCTTGGCCAGGCGTGGTGGCCCACGCCTGTAATCCCAATGCTTTGTGGAGGCCAAAGGAGGCAGGTCATTTGAACCGAGGAGGTTGAGATCAGACAGGGTAACATGGCAAAACCCTGTCTCTACACAAATACAAACATTAGCTAAGCGTCGTGCCACAAGCCTGTAGTCTCAGCTACTGGGGAGTAGGGTGGAGGGCTGAGGCCCTGGTTGCTGTCACTCTTCCCAACCTGGTGCTTTGGTGGCAGGATCGCTTGAGCATAGGAGGTTGAGGCTGCAGTGAGCCATGATCTTGCCATGCAGTCCATCCTGGGCAACAGAACTAGACCCTGTCCTGTCCCTCCACCAAAAAAGATGTGTTTCTTACAATGAGTCTCAGTGAAAAAAGTTTGGAAAACGTTGGCTTAAAATAATAAAGCATCTTGTTTGGAACTCACATCTTAAATATACCTAATATGCAGGAAAATATTTAAATAATATTACCATATATCAGTAGCTTTTAAACTTTGACTGTGGCCCACAATAAGAAATTTGTTTTATGTTATAACTTAAACACTCATACATATGTGTACACACAGACACACACAAATTTTATGAAATACTTACTCTTTTTACATGTGATGCATTCTGGTATTTTCTTCTGTTTCATTAAGTAGCATTGCTGGTCAGGACCACTAAACTAAACACTGGTAATGGTATTTAATTTACTGAAGCACATCGATATCTTCATATCAGAACTTTAAGAAAGATTAAGAAGGGAATAAATCTTTCCATGCAAGATTTCTTTTCAAAGCCTCCTTAAAATAGCAAGTTCCCAGACTTTACACAGGATTTAGTTTGCAGAAGTTAAATAACCATCAAATTAATCAGGATCACACATCTTGTGCAGAACAGGGTAGACCTGCCTCCCCTATAGCTGGGGAACATGACCTGGACAGTGTCATTGTCTTATTCTGTGATTTAAGTCGGAGGCACGGCCATGCGAGAATTACCTCCTAGGCCAAGCTTGTCCTCTTGGGAAAGGAAGCATGTGTGAACTTGAGGAATGGGAATGGGTTCCCACTGCTGAGTTAGCAGTTTGTCTGGAACAGCCATAAATCAAGCAGTTTTCTAGCTGAACAGCAGCTAAGGACAGGGGAGTGGGAGGACCTGTAGAAGTATGAGAAGTACCTGTTCCAGCCACAGTGCAGACACAGAAGCCACACGCAGAGGGCAGTGAATATCAGAATTTGGTGCTATGTAGAGAGAGACTTGCTTCCTCACCCAGGGAACGACAAAGAGGAGGAAGGATCTCTGGGCGCTGGAGAAGTTTTAATCGCAAATTGCAGAGGATGTGAGCGGATGCGTGCATTTGGTTAGGGCTGTAGTTTGCATAAGTAGAGGACACAAGCAGGCAGGTTGGGGGTAAGTTGTGGCATGAGGAGGGAAGGGGCCTGGGTGCAGGGGGTTTGAGGGTTCAGCAGGAGGTAGGTTGGATTCAGGCTGTCTGTGAATATGTGCTGATTGAATGAGTGGATAGAGTGGGTAGTTGAGGTTGTAAGAGGTCTTGGGAGCTCATTAATTCTGACTGGTGTGGGATATCTGGTTCTAATGTGGGACCAGGGTCTCCTGAGTGACAGTTTCTGCCCTTGGGACAGGTGAGACCTGATGCTCATCTGTAGGAGTCTGACTGGGGAGTCTTAGATTCCCTGGCACCAAAGAAAGCTGGTTTGAGGGAAAAGTCCAGAGACTACAGCGTAAATCTTCACAAGGGAGATCCATCCAGAGAGGCCATGCTCATGAAAGGAAAAATAGTGCTGTTTCTGTGCTTGTTCAGGGGCTACAAGAGCGGATGGACTTTGAGGAGTTTGCATGCTCTCCAGCTAGTGTTGTCAGTGGGGAGTAGGTTCGCAAGGTTTGAGGAGCATTGTGGCAGCTTTGGAGAGAGCATTGAAAAAGGCTGGACCCTTAAGGCCCAACAGAATGATTGGGTAGAGCCTCTGGAGCAGGACTGGGCCTGAGATGTGGGCTCTGGAACTTGATGCTAAAGAGACAAGATGACAAGATAGATGACTCTGGGTGGTCCCTTCTCCTCTTGCTCCATGCCTGCTTCTTGTCGGTTGAACTTTGACTTTTGGTCCTGGCTGACCACTTGAAAGGAGGTTGTGTTTCCTCAGTGTGTTACCAATTATCTAAGGTGTCATTGCTGGCTGCAAAGAAATGCCCATTAAAAATGTGCGTACCCACTCACTGTCCAGTTGCCCTCCAAAAAGGCCGTGCAGTGTACACTCCTGTTTCCCTCCATGCTCACCAATGTTGAATATTATTCATTTTCTTTTTGCCAAAACGAAGCCCGAAAATATCACATTAAAAAATTTATATGCCTTGATATCTAGTGTTGAAAAGTCTGTAAACTAGTGAGACTAGTGACCACTTTGTAGTTCTTCTGTGTATTGCCTATTTATAGATTTACCTATTTTTTATTGTGTTCTTTATCCTTTAAAAATGTTGATTTGTGGCGCATGCCTATAATCCCAACTACCCGGGAGGCTGAAGCAGGAGAATCACTTGAACCTGGGAGGTGGAGGTTGCAGTGAGCCGAGATCGTGCCATTGCACTCCAGCCTGGGCAATAAGAGCGAAACTCTGTCTCAAAAAAAAAAAAAAAAAGTTGATTTGTAGGAATTCCTTCACTTTTGGCAATGAATCCTTGTTCTGTTACATGTGGTGAAAGGCGTTTTCTCCGCATATCAGGACCACTACTTGCCTTTGTTTATGGGATCTTTTTCCATGCAGAAGTTTAAAATTTGAATGTAACTGAATTCGTCAATATTTTCTTCTAGTGTTTCTGGGATTTGTGCCTTGTTTATGAAAGGTTTTCCCAATCCCAGTCATAAAAATATCCCGACATTTTCTTCTAATGCTTGTATTTTTAAAAATTCTTTAATTCATCTGGATTTTTAAACATCTGAAGTGAGGTAGCCATCTATTATTTTTCTTCCTAAATTTTCATAACACTATTTCTTGTTTAGTTCTTCCTTTCCCCATCACTTTGAGTTCTACTTTTTATTTTCTAAATTCTCACATATTCTGTCTAGTGTCTGTTTAATTCTGTTGACTGATTTGTCAATTTCTGAACATGTTTTTCCTGCTTTTTTTCAACTTCTTTTAATAAGATTTTTGAAAATCCTTGAGCACTCTTGGAAATAGAGCTTATGCCTCCTTATCGCAGTCAAAGGAACGGATTTCTGATGGGCGATATTCAGGCATGTGAAGTGTTAACGTTATTTGGGAAGGAGGGTGAAGGTGTGAGGGTGGGGGACTGATGAGGGTGGTTTCTATGGGCCTCTCGTCACTGAATTCATTTATTCAATGGGAGTATATAAAACACTTCATTGTGAAGTACCAACTGTGAGCTTGCCTACAGGCCACAGGCAACTTGCTCTTCTCGACACAGGCATTTGTGCCTATTTCTATTATCCCTCAGTAGGCAGGCTGGCTGGGAGGAGCAGGTCACCAGAAGATCCAGGGACCTTTGTTAGGGAGCTTCTGCCATCTTGGAGAAGCCACATGATTTCTGGCAGTGTCTCTCCTGGTTTAGGTGTCTAAATGCTGTTTTTGGAAGGTAGTTGGAACTTGGACTTTGGTACTCAACAGATTTGGACTTGATTCCAGCTTCTGCCACATGCTAGCCAAATGACTTCAGCAAGTTCTCTAAATTCTTTGTCAATTTGCTTGTCTGTACTATACGGATAATTGCAATGTCTGTCCTAGGATTGTTGCGAAGCACAGTGCTGGACGTAAAGTACTTGCTCAAAAACTGGTAGCTATTGTTACTAGTAAATCTCTCCAACGGATTTTACAGTTTGGTTTTTGCACCTAACTGGCCATTGCCTTGGCTCTGGCCTTATCTTCTTGACATCTTGGCAAGTCCACCCACTCTTCTTCAGTTACAGACTCAGAGTTAGCCAGTGGCAATGACTTTGCAGTTCTTCGCTGGTTTTTGATCTGTAAGAGTGACCTTGGGCAGGTTACCTCTCAAAGCCTCTGTTTCTTCATCTGGAAAGTGGGATAATTATACCCCTTCTCCTTGGAGTTGTGGAGAGAATAATGTGAAGCAACTGGTGTAATGCCTGGTACCCAGCAGGGGCTCGATAAACGGTTTATGTGCTGGTGAGGCTGGTACTATGGATATATGGTATAGAGTAGATAAAGTTTTAATACAAAATCCCTGCATTAGGCATAGAAGATATAACTAAGGAGACCAAACTGCAGGTCTAAGAGAGGACAACTAGATATGAAACATATATTGGTGATCACAACAAAAATGGTGGGGTGTAGGGGCAGTGACAGTTAGTTCAGGGTTGTTGGCAAATGTTTCCTGAAAGATAACTTTATTGCGCCTTGAAAAGTCAGTAAAGTGTGTCCAGGCAGGGAAATCCTTTTCTTTGGAGCCTGTGTGGTGGACCTGAATGTGAAAAAGATGTCAGTATCCCGTGTTCTGCCTGGCTTGGCTGATACTTAGCTAGGCTGCTATGGGGGAAATTAGAGTACCTCCAGGTGCTCACCTGGTGTTGGCCTCAGTATTGGGGCAGTCAGCTCTGAGGTGGCTTCTGTTTGGTTCCTCTAAGCCCTGGGTGCCCATGTGACTTGTATAAACCTAGGTCATAATTAGTTTAGCATAATGCCAGATACATACATAGTAGGCATCCAATAAAATGAAGAAAGAAGTACAGGGGAGGGGAAGGGGAAGTGGGCGGGCTTAACTCTGTTGGGCTTCAGTTTTTCTTCTGTAAAATGGGGTTGGACCAGATGCTGGGGAACATTTCTTCGCATCTCCCACTCTGAGGTTCTACTTCAGAACCTCAGACATAAAAGGGCTTGGAGTGTCTTCCAGGTAGCCTGCATGTTTCTCTCTGCTGGTAGGCACAGCCCCCAAGCAGTGAGGATAAGTGATGCATAAACACCTCCGGAGGAATCGTTCTACTATTGCCCTTGAACAATTATTCCAGTATTTAGAAGCTCTTAAGGCTTAAATATTCTATGCAGCAGCCTAAGCATCATTCCTCTTCTCTTCTCAGTGGAGGTAAAATTACCCACGGCTCTCCTTACACTTACTGTGTCCATATTTGCTTCTGTGCTCTAGGCTTCTGCACGACAAACACAATGTGGGCCCTTACCCTAGGAGCCAACTTCTCATGGCCTTTCCCTGTCTCCAGAATCCATGCAGTGGGAATGAAGGGAAAAGAAGGTTTTCATGGGATCCAGCTGAGAGCTCTATGGGGAAAATGGATCTGAGGAGCCATTTCTTTTATTTTACAGATAGAGAGTAGGGGTATAGAAGGAGGTGAATTACCACAGTGAGCCACCCATTGTTGGGAGACTTAGGATTAGAACTCTGTTTTCCTGATTCCTAGCTTGGTGCTTTTGCAAGTACACTTGCTGCTTTCTCACCGGCCTGGGGTCTGCCACTTTGGGACAGGTGTGGACTTGCTCACCTGCTCCATTTCTTAGGGATTCTCATTCTGTGTTTGAGCAAGAATATTCTTATTCTGGAAAGAACCACATACCACAGGCTTCTGGGTGAATGTAAGGAAGATGGTCTTGGGGATCTAACTTCGCTCACGTATAGTGGCTGTGATGAATTCAGTGTCTTATTTTTCACATATGTATATTTTTAGTCTAATATTGCCTGGGGTCTGAGCAAGTCTAGATGAATTTAATTGCTCTCCTTCTTCCCTTGCCCCTCTTCTTTTGGTCTCCTTTTTAGGAAATGTTTTTCTTTCAACATTTCATTTCATTCATTATTTACTCATTCAGCCAACCAACATTTATTGAGTGCCTTCCCTGTGTCAGAGACAGGGGCTTACAAGGTAGAATTTGATCCCACCTCTGCCCTTCAGTAGCTCAGTGTCTAATGGAAGCAGTGATGTTCATTAAGCATGGCCAGATACTGTGCTAGGTGCTATACCTGTTCTCTCTTGCTTCCTCCTCACACACTTGAGGAGGCCGAAGCTGATTCATAGCTGGGAAGGCAGGGGCCTTGGATATGAACCCAGGCCTGACCAATGGCAGAACCTATCAGATGTGTGCACTGATGACATTGCCTTTCTTTCTTTGGCTATATCAAAATCAGTCAGCATATAGGAACTCCCATTTTGAGCAAGCAGTGTGCAGGAATGATAGGGTATACAGAGAGGAACAGGAAATGGCCCCTGACTTCCAGCATGTGTCTGATGGACATCCAGGCTACAGGCATCATGGTGCTGTCTAGAGAGATGAGCCAGGTGCCCAGAGCCCACGGGCCAACGCTGCCCTTTCCTGAGCATGCCAAACAAAGCACTTGGTGTGTTAGAGGCACAGTCTCCTCCACTCTTAGTAAAAATCAGCATGAGTCCTAGCCCACATTTCCCTAGTGAATATACCAAAGATGTCTGTGAGCTGGCAGTCATCAGTGACTTCCTAAGGTTCTGGGAATGCATCTCTTACTCAGGAGTAAGCAATGATGTGCCTGAGGCTTTAAGAGTTCTCACAGAATGACTTTCTGGACCCACATGTTTCTTCTGCTTCAGGACTGTGAAGGCCTTATTGTTCGCTCTGCCACCAAGGTGACCGCTGATATCATCAACGCAGCTGAGAAACTCCAGGTGGTGGGCAGGGCTGGCACAGGTGTGGACAATGTAGATCTCGAGGCTGCAACAAGGAAGGGCGTCTTGGTTATGAAGTAAGTCATGGAAGCTGCGGGGGGCGAGGGGGCGGTGGTGAGTGAGGAGACTGACGGCACCACGGGAGAAAAAATTCACTTGAGAGAAAGCTGAGTCCATTGGAAGGGCTTCCAGAAGGATGCCTGGTCTAGGGCCTGCATGGTCAACACACACAACATAGTGATTCCAAGGTTTTTGGAAGGCAGCTATGCTCACCACTACATCACCAATACTGTCAGGGGGTTCCAGAGTTTTTGAAATTGAGAGTCCCTGCATAATCTCAAAATGTTTCACGGACCCACTCCATGCACAGTGCTTGCACCTCTGCGACCTGGTTCAGGAATTGGAAGGTCAGTGAATTCATCTGCATTTCCTGCTCCCACCCAGCCCCCTCTGCCTCTATTAATGCTATTTGTGGCAGGTTTTTGTCAGCTCTACTGTACTGTGCTTGTACAGAGGCACAACCTTTGCTAGTAGACTAGTGACTAGAATCCTTGCCCTCCCCACTTCCCTGCCACCTTCTGGAGCTAAGACACTAGTTTCTCTTTCAGTGCTCTAGGGCAAGAGGAGAAGGGTCCCCTTTAAAGCTGTTTCAGCAAAAGCACAGGGGCAGAGGTCATCAGCACGCCAGTGCTGTACTGTACCTGTTCTGTCACTTAGAAGGTATGGCAAGGCCATCCGCAGGCTTCTTTGTCCTTAAGACTTTTCTCTTCTCTTGGGGACTTCATTGTCCTTAAGACCTTTCCCCTCCCCTGCGCTGCACTTCCCCCTGTAGGGTAGAGGTTAATTGGTCACCTGACTGAGATCAACATTCAACAGTAGAAATGTTAAACGATAACCCATCCCACATTCTTGCCTTGGACCCAGAGGCAGCCAGGCCCCAGCCGCTGCACCTCTACTTGCTCCCCCATAAAGCCTGTCCTCTGTGGGAGGATGAGAAGCCAGGTGGTTTTGCAGACGGACGACTCTGAGAGTCCCTTTATCTTATACAGGATCTCTTGACTTTTTCTTCTTGTAACCTTATTAACCTTCGTTCCAGAGATGAAAAAGACAGACTCAGTAGGGGAATAATCAGGGTGAACACATATACGAAATTCTTTCAAAAGCCTAAAAAGCCTTTGAGAAAAGAAAAATAGTTTTGTGGGTTGCCACCTCTATTCTTTTTTCTATAAAATGGGCAGAGTCTGCATTGCCCTGTGACTTAGGGTGTGAGGAGGCTTTCTCAGTTCAGAACTTGTTGAGAAATATAAAGAGTAGTCAGACAGGCAGAGATTACTAATAAAAGCTAGGTTGGGGCTGGGTGTGGGGGCTCACACCTGTAATCCCAGCACTTTGGAAGGCTAAGGTGGGAGGATCACTCGGGCCCAGAAGTTCGAAACCCAGCCTGGGCAACAAAGTGAGACCCGCCCCCATCTCTACAAAAATACAAAAAAAAAAAAAAAAAAAAAAAAAATAGCTAGGTATGTTGGCACCAGCCTATAGTCTCAGCTACTAAGAAGGCTGAGCTGTAAGGATCGCTTGAGCCCTGGGAAGTCAAGACTGCAGTGAGCTGTGATCATGCCAGTGCACTCCAGCCTGGGTGACAGAGCGAGGCCCTGTCAAAAAAAAAAAAGCCAGGTTGGGTAACTTGATGAAGATATGCAAGCAATGGGCTAAGCCCTGAATTTAAGAGACTCGGCCTTGGTAAGATCAATGGTAAGAGCAGCAGGGAATTTGTGCTTTCTGGAGGCAGGTAAATCCTAAAATAGGACAAAGAAAAGGGCTAAACCACACACAAATCTGATCAGATGAGACACTTCTCTGCCTTGGGAGAAGTGAGTGTTTGGGTAGAGAGAAGCCAGATATGTTTCTGTAATGGAGGTCCCACTGCAGGGAAACATAAAGCCAGGGGAATGGGGTTTCTTTCCAGCCCTTGTCTTTTTTTTTTTTTTTTTTTTTTGAGACGGAGTCTCGTCCAGCCCTTGTCTTAAAGCAAGAGTACATCAGAGAGCTCTGGACAGTGCACAGTGGCGTGGTCAGCTCATGGAGCGGGAGAGAGCAAGCACAGCCCGTACTCAAGGCTTTCTCGTGGGGCAGGAGTGGGAATACTGGGTCTGTGCCCATTGATGTCCCCCTTTTTTTTATTTTTAGCACCCCCAATGGGAACAGCCTCAGTGCCGCAGAACTCACTTGTGGGATGATCATGTGTCTAGCCAGGTAAGTCCCTGACTTCTCAGCAAAGCTAGTCCCTCTGATCTGCCAATTATTACCATTTGCCAAGCAAACAGACCCAGAAAAACTTAGAAACATTTCATCTCGGTGACGTGCGGACTGCTGAGAAGGTGACATGCAGACTGCAAAGAACCTTTAAGACTATCAGGTCCTCTATTCAACATTCATTACACAGGTTCCCTAGCGCACAAAGGTGCACTTCTCTTTACTCATGTTCTGTTCTCCGTGCAGCAGACACTCTGCCTTCTCTAGCCTCCAACTCTTGCAAATGTTCTCCATACCCTGCTGCCTGGAGATAACAAGGAAGGATGCTCCAGGCAGCAGGGTATGGACAACTTCTAGGTACCCTCTGCTTACTTTTCAAGATTAAGCTTCAGTATTAATTTATCCAAGAAGCTCTCTGGCTTCCCCAGCTAGACTATGTTCCTCTCTGATTCCCCTGGCCCTCAGGGCTTATCTCTGCAACTACCCTTACAAATCTGTATTGTAATAGACTGGAGTAAGAACCTGCTTCAGGGTCCCTGTGTGTTCCTGTGGGTTCATAATGCAACAGAACTCAAATGGGCAAGACTCTTGCTCTTCTAGCAGGAGTTTCAGGCCTCTTGAGTGGATGGGGCAGCCTAGAAATCAAATGGATATGGCACAGAATGTGCTTGAGTCTCAGTGTGTCGGTTAGTAATTTGGCAAAACTGATTGCATGGAGCACTTCTGTTGAACAGGCAATTCAAGCATTTATGTGGTCAAGGGGAAGAACAAGCCTCCCAATAAACAGGGGAGGAAGCTGTTCTAGGTCCCTCTGAAGCTCCATGGATTCCCTCCACCAGGGGACATAGGCATCAAGCACTCCTTGTTTCTCTCCCCGGTCCTGAAACTTTCTGGGACCAAGAAATTTCTTTTCCCACGGCAAGACCTGCTTTCCCTCCTGCTGGAGGAGGATCTGGAGGAGTTTACCTCTGCTGTAACTCCTCCCCACAGTTTCCATCTGAGCTGTCTGGTATTCACTGATATTCACTGGTAGGTGAAGGGAGGCAGTAAGGGGAAAGGAGAAACAGGGATAGCTTACACAACAGTAGGGTCTCAGCCTAGAAGGGGCTCCCAAGCTGGCAGCCTGGTTCTCCCAGAACACCTAGGCTGAGTGTCTCTGCCCCCTGGAGAAGTATAGAAACCTGGTGCCCGGGCTTCACCTTAGCTATTACCTTCAGTGATTGTTTTTTTGTTGTTGTTTTTTGTTTGTTTGTTTGTTTTTTGAGTAAGGGAAAAGATCTCAGTGTGGCTTTCTAATTAATTACCTCAATTTTTTTCTGGAGTTGGAAGGAAAGGATTGGGAGCCAGCAATACTTTCCCTCCTTTTTCAGGACGAGCTTTGTTTAAAGGAATCGGTGAAGTGCTGTGGTTTAAAAGAAGCTCCCCATTGTCAACGGCTTACCATGCCCTCACTCATCAAAGATGCATCAAAACTAGGAAATACGCACGCCCTACTGGGAAGGAATACGTTCGTTTCATCAGGCTGTTCCTAGCAGGGAGGACTGTAGGAGAGAGTGGATGCTATATGTAGACTGTACAGCGTTGGGCAATGTGGGTGGAGAGCAGGCGTGGCCGGGCCCCACAGTAGGGACTTTGAGCTGATGGCGGAGGCTCGTGAGGTGCAGAAGAACAGCACACAGAAAAGAAGGAAGGAGAGAATCAACAAATGTAGATTTCACCATTTTTGCCTGCTTTACCATCTCTTCCTCTAGTAAGTCAGGCCAGCAACCATTTAATTGTTGTGAGGCCCCTCGCCCACATTAGAGTCCTCTCCAGTCTGGCCTGATAAGGATTCCAAAGTGTTGAAACCTGGAAAGGCTCCATGATCAGCTGGGGGCAGCAGCCAGAGAAAGGGTTTAGGGATTTCTTGTGTTCTGTGGTGTCGCATTTATACATCTTAGATAGCACTGTGGAGTCTGCTGGGAAGAAAATAGGATGTGAGGGAGAGGAGAGAGAGGCCAGGTAGGGGCTGTATCTCACTAGGTCAAAGGCATTTTGTCAGACAAGCTTTCCCAAGAAGTGAATGGTTCCTCAAGGCAAGTCCCTGTCCTTATTATCCACCTGGTGGGTCAGAGCAGTGAGGTGAATGCAGCTTGTCCCCCATGTGGCTTGGTACTGAAGTTCTTCTGAGTTTACCCATTAAGATGGTACGCCTCTGTGACTGAGGAGGACAGACTGCACCTTCAGCCTTACCCTCAGATGGAGATCGATGTCCTGGTGATGTGTAGAGATGAGAGAATGTTTTTGTGTTAGAAGTTAGTGAAGTGAAAGCACAGAAGTAGCGTCTTGAGATTTCTCTTTACGCACGCTCGCTCACTCCGAGGTTTTTGGCAGCAGGTTAAAGGCCTACATTTAAGTATTCAGGAGGCTGGTCGTGCCGGGGTTGACTTTGCTGGCTTTGAATCTGTTCAAGTGCCTCCACTTGGGTGATCCGGGGTGAGTTGTTTAATGCCCAGTGCCTCCCTCCATGCAGCTGTGAATATTAGAGGAGTTAATGTGTGTCTAAACATTTACTTTAGGATGTCTAAAATAGAGAAAGTGCTCCTTAAACATTCTCGTTTCTTCCTTTTTGGCCTCCAGAGATGTGTTGATGACCCATGCCCGCAGGACATATATCGCCCTTTCACCTCTAACGTTGCCCTAATTGCCACTTCCTCTGTCTCCTCCAGAAAACACAGACTTCCATCTGAACTAATAGGAGACGGGCTGTGAAGTGTATGTGTGTGTGTGTGTGTGTGTGTGTGTGTGTGTGTGTGTGTGTGTGT
>NC_045434.1:101451940-101505180 GCF_002776525.5 Piliocolobus tephrosceles | reverse complement strand
TGTGTGTGTGTGTGTGTGTGTGTGTGTGTGTGTGTGTGTGTGTGTGTTTTGGTGGTGGTGGGACAGGAAGGTGGTGTGGATGTTTAAAAATGTTGGGACCACGCGTTCAGGACAGAATGGAAGTGTCTAAGCTTTGGCATCCACCCACCCACTCCAGACTAGTCTAAGCCCCTCGGAGTTAAGAAACTCTCAAGGAAGCATAGGTCATTAGGTGTTCTCTTCATAATAATAGAAGACGTCGTAGGTTATGGTGCTGGATGAAATTGGAAGATGAAAATAATTCCTTGAGCTTCTGGAGTACGCGATGTCATCAGAGTTGCCCAGTACCCCACTCAGTTATCCCTACAGACCCTGGAGGATTGGCAATTGCTTAAAGTAAAAAAACTCATTCTGATTGATGCCTCAGTGGCTGAGGTAGAATCCGTACCTCCTTCCAGGCGCCTGACTGGTCACGGAAATCCCAGGCTTTCTAAGGCAGATCTTGCCAAGGGTTTCTCTCTTCTGTTTTCCCTTTACCCCACATCAGTGTTCCTGAACCTGAACCCCCAGACCCAGTTCTTGGGGGAGTGGCTGTTACGGGCAGTGACTGCGCAAACCTATTGTTGTGTCTCCTTCTTGGGCTGGCGGGAGTCCAAGTGGACCCTCTGAACCTGTGTCTATCCTTGCAGGCAGATTCCCCAGGCAACGGCTTCAATGAAGGATGGCAAATGGGAGCGGAAGAAGGTGAGCAGCGGCCTTGACTCGCCCCACCTGGGCTCAGGGCCCAGGGTCCACTCATGTTGCTGACTTCAGTTTCTTTCCTTTTGCCTGTTTGGTTGCAGTTCATGGGAACAGAGCTGAATGGAAAGACCCTGGGAATTCTTGGCCTGGGCAGGATTGGGAGAGAGGTGGCTACCCGGATGCAGTCCTTTGGGATGAAGGTAGGATGTTGCTGGAATCCTGTGATGTGGGACTTTGTGCAGCATTTTTGGAAAAGGCAGCATGTCTGGGCAGAAGTCAGAAGCTTTGTTCTTGGAGGGTCTGACCCTCTCTTGGAGCCCCCATCTAAATAAGCGTTAAAGCCAAGGAGGGAGAGAACACTGGCCTGCTGATCTGGACTCAAAAGCTGGGAATACTTGGTGGGGGTCCTTTAGCTCTCTGGTGAATAAATAGCCCTGAGTCCCAGTGAACCAGATGTTGATAGCTGTTTTGAGACCTTGGTTCTTATCGTCTTAGTTTAAAAGAATTTAAACAAGAGACGCGGTGCAGGTGTTTATTGCAAAGGAAAAAGAATATTTTGAAAGTTCAGTGCAAGCAGACAGTACAGCTTGAGAGAGAGAGAATTTAGGGTGGGCTGCTCATAAGAATGAGGCAGTGTTGATTATTGCTGGAGAAACTCCCTTTATGGGAGCTTTACGTGATTATTCATAAGGAGGTGGGAAGAGCAATTACAAGTAAGCATGTTTCGGGTGGTCCTCTGGGTGCACATGAGTAGTAGCTGTACATGCTTGTTCATTCGGCGCATGTCTTATCAGCATCTTAAATCTCCACCCAGGAGTGTGTTTTTTACTATTATAATGAGCAGGGGTCAGTTTGAGGACAGGAAAAATCAAAGTGCACAGGCTGTCTAGATGGGAAGTTCCCTACTGAAGACAGCTTTGCTTGAATGAGCTCACTTATAATATGAATTCCAAGGCTTATTGTGTTGACTGTAGGATCACCAAGGTTGCTGCACTTCCTTGATTACCTATCCTACATCACAGGCAGAGTGCTTGTGTCCTGCCCATTCTTTCTTTCCTTCCTGGTTTTGTTGTGTCTGCTTTCCTGTGATAATTTAGAAAACAGGAACAAGTTTATGGCCTCACAGTAGAGCCTTACATCCATTGTCCATCGGTCCTTCCAGTTTCAGAAAAGATTTTAAAATGCTTGTATGTACACTGTGATATGATGGTAGAGCTTATGGTGGCTGGAAGACCTCACACCTGTCTCAGAAATGACACCTGACTCCTGTCTTCCCCCAGGCCTCTTCCTTTTCCTACTCTGGGAGCCCAGTAGGCTTCTGGCTAAGGGAGGGTTGCAGTTGGTAGCAGTACCATCCATCCACCTGGGCTAATCCAGCAGCCCCTGCAAATGAGAGGGGCAGTTCAGCTAAGAGAGAGGATCTGCAGGGCTTCCCAGATAGGCCAAAGAGATGAACCCAGTAAGGCTGCTATCGGACATCTCTCTGTTCACTTTCTGTTTTAGGGAATTACAGGGATTATGGGGTCAAACGGCAGCCAGGGAGTCTTTATTTAAACATTAGGAAATTCGTTTTGACAACCAGATCATGTCAGATCTAGAGAAGTGTGCATAGAGCTGCTATGGAGCTCTCTCTTTTTCTACATCCTTCCTACCTTAGAGTTAGAAGGGATCTTAATAGATTAACCTTTCATTTTACATTGACATCTAGAATTTGTAAGCTTATGCCTAAGGACTCATAGCAAATGGACAGTAGCCTAGAGCCTGGTGCGCATCGCGTTGTACACATTGAATATTATCCTCTCCCTCCTGCCTCCACTCCCCACCTTATTCATTTAAGTCAGCAAGATATCTTTCCTAAGCCTCTGCACTGAGAAGGGCCAGGTGTATTCTTGACCCCTGGACTCCTGAGAGAGGCAAATGTAGCCCAGCAGGATCATTGATCATGTAAACAAACCACAACCTTGCCCTCTGTGCAGGGAGGGTGGGATGCCGTAAGCCACAAAGAGCACTCCCTCCTCCATCCTCTTTTGTAAGGGATCAAGGGTCAAGGTTTAGCCCATGGAGAATATTGATCTAAAAGGCAGAGGTCAGGGGTTAAGTAAAACTAAGAGCACTCATAGCCAAATGGGTGAGCTTTTCATTGATGAAGCAGTAACTTGGAGACAGGCTCCAAACCAGTGGTCATTCCAAGGCTCCTGCCCACTTCCCCAGGGGGTCCTCTTCCCCATGACTCCCCTTCCCAGGCCTTCCTTCTCCGTGGCACCGCTACACATCAAATTCCTGGCTCAGCAGCATTCTTCATCATGGAGACTTCGGCAGTGACTTAAACCAAATGAAAAGCCCCACCTCATTCCTGAATGATTGAGGTGATAGGTAAGCTTGTCTCTTCATCTGGCACTGCCCAACTCTCTACCCTAGGCTGCTTCCGAGAGGTGCAGGAGTATCTGGGACCTGGAGCATCAGTGTCAGGAAATGGCTGACACCTCTCGGGCATGTGTTTGATTGAAAGAGATGTCTACGGCCTGCTTATTTCAGTGTTAATCTGTGCCTCAGGGCAGGTCACCCATTAAATGTTTGACTCCCATTCCCAGCACGGTACAGAGGGTGCCGGTGCCTTCACTTTGCATTTCTTCTGTCCAGATGTCTCTGGAGGGTCATTCTTAACTGTCTTGCTTCCAGAACATGCTCTTTGTAAAGCCCTGAAACATGGCTGGGATCATTCTGCCTCCCACCTCAGCCCCTCGGGCTGCCTGGGCCTCATCATTCCGGAGGGTCTAAGTGGCCTCTCCTCATGCTCAGCTGCTTACCTCGACCACGTCATTATCATACTTTTGAGTCTGGATGAATTTTGTCTCAGGGCGGAGAGCTCACCAGTTCCAGTGGTCTTGGAGAACAAGATTTTCTAAAGGGAAAGGAAGATTCTTGAACATATTGTGAAAGAGACGTATAAGCATCCAGACAGGAAAAGAGGATAAGTGTTTATTAAACACAAGTTATTTCAAACTAACCTCATTCTGCCTTTGGAAACCATTATTAAACTGGTAAAGTATGGAAATCCGTAGGTGTCATATACCTGGACTATTTAAAAATATATTTTAATCGTGTAATAAAGGAATGCATTCTCATATAAATTTAAACATAGACAAGGCTATACTTGATTACCACCTGAACGGTAAACATCAGTTTAGCATGTCATCCCAGACTTTTCTATGCATTTGCACAGAATGCGTACAGTTCCATGACTGTGGAAGGATTCTATGGCTGCAAAGAATAGAATATTGTTTGGTGATGTTAAGAAAAAAACATGTTTATCTCAGAACAACTAAATCTAGCATATTTTTAAACAGTTGTGTGGAATTTTGTTGCACAGATAAATTGCTTTTTATTTGGCCAGTCTCTCAATCATGGGCATTTAGATTGTTTATAGATGTGGACTTCGGTAAGTCATGATTCCCTCGGGGTTCAGATGGAGCCCCTTGAGCTTGGTGCTATTGAAGGGATTAGTGCTTGGTGTTTTGTGGAATGGGCCACCTCAGTTTGGAGGGAGATTGTATGCGATAGTGCCAGGCTCTGTCTTGCCCACCATTCTCATCGACAGCCTGAACCATGTGTCATTTGTGGATGGCAGGAAGCAAGGAGAGGTAGTTAATACTTAAGGGTGCAGAATCAGGTCCGAAAAGACCTGTGAAGGCTACAATGGATGGGCACTCTCACAGGAAATTTAGCTAGAATGCACTTCTGCACCCTACTTGTGGGTCCAAAAAGCAGCTAGACAAGTTTTAGGTGTAGAAGCACTTGTCAAAAGCTTTTCTAGGGGAGCAGGACTTTGGTTTACAAAAGAGCAGTGTGGTTATCAGCGGCATAGCTGATAGAAAAGGTAACCTGACGTTTGGCAGCATTAAAAGAAGTATGGCTCCCGGAGCAAGGGAAGTGACATTCCTCACGCTCTGGCCTGATCAGCCTGCAGCCTGCCTGTGGTCTGAGTCATACAGGTCTTACGCTCTATACTGTTCTGTCTGCGTGAGACTTTTTCTCAATAGTGTTGCTGAATAACAGGTCGTGACCTCAGAGATGCAACTCATTCATGCTGGTGTGTTCCTTAGAATGTGTTGAGAGGCACAAACCAATCAAGAAGCGAGCCTTGTGCTTTCTTATCAAGGTTTTTGGAGAGGGAACAGACAAGCATCTCTTAACAGTTTCTTTGTAGCCAGCATTGTGATGAATCCAGCTTTAGCCCAGAGGGATGGATGTTGAACCTGAGGCACCAGTTATCACGGATTCTTTCAGGTCCAGCTAATGTTTGCTGAGGTCTGCTGTGTCAGTTCCTGTGCTTGAAATGACTCTGCGGGGTCAGAATTATTATCCCAGGGTTATAGATAGAGAAACTGAGGCCCAGGAAGGTTCTATGATATGCTGAAGATAATGCGACTACTAACTGGTGAATTCTGGCTCAGCCTTCCAGGCTGGCATTCTTTGCCCAGTACCACTTGACTTTATTCTTGATCCATTGTAGGTAAACAGGCCCTGTGCCATGCCAGTATGCTTAGCTATTCCAAGGACAGACACTCTCCAGGATAGGCAGCTCCTATCTCAGTGTATATCTGGAATATCCAGTGTATCTGGAATGCTTACTGCCCAGAGCAGTGATTCTCAGAGCCTCAGGTTCTGGCAAGGTGCCTTCAGGACACAGGTGGGAGCAAGGAGGGGCTCAGGGAGACAGCAGGTGGTGGCACTTTGAGCCTTCACCTCTGCAGCTTTGAATTGACCTGTTTTTATATTTGGATCTCTGTTTAAGATTTCATTGCCCTGGTAGGGAGAGTTCCCATGCTAAACTAAAAATTCAGCTATGGGGCGGAGAGAGCAGGTGACGGTGAGGGTTCTTCTTCAGAGCCTCTTTAACCGGGAGGCCTCCTTGCTCTCCTCTTTGCTCTGCTAAGCCAGCAAGGCCCTGCGGCCAGCATAACAGCCTCTCAGGGCTGCCTTCTGTAGCCTCATCATTGAGGCTCCTACCTGTAGCCTCAGGCAGGTAGGAGCCACCAGCTGCCCTGGAGTCCTGCTTAGAATGTGAGGCTTCCTCTGTTGCCCCAACATCAGGAGTCTGACCTGGGGCTGGGATTGAGGTGAGAGGACTCCTTCATGTTTCTCCCCAAGGCTTCTCTCCGGGAGTAGTCTTTGAATTGTGTGTACCCAGAGGTGCTCCAGTGTCTGTATATTAGGACATCTGACCCTTTCCAGCACACATCAGGACCCTGGCAGGCACGTGTGTCCTGGGCCTGTTGTCACCCTTTCCATCCCCTCAACATTGTCTCCTAGTGTCAGAACCCCAACCCCCAGCTGAGTTCAGCTCTTCTCTGCCCTGGTTATCTCAAATGGAAAATGAGAACAGAGGTTTGCTCAGCCAGATTCCTTCCCTGCAGTCATCTGCAGATAAATGAGATACTCTCTGTGAAAGAAGGAAGCTGGGTCAGTGCTTCGCTGACCACTGAGGAAGATGCTCACCTGCTCCTCTCCCCAGCCCCCTCCCTCCAGCCCCAGGCGCCTGTCTGTGGAGGAGGTCAGGCTCAGCCTGCAGCGTCCTTCCTCCTGCCAGCCCCCAGGTTGTTCTTGGCTCCTGAGCATGGAGTAGACGTCAGTCAGGCTGGACCTTGTGATCTCTATTGGTGCTCCCTTCCTCTCCCCCCTCCATATGAGAAAAAAAAAAATACATCTGGATTAGAGAAGAACAGGGCCATTGTTCGGGCCGGCCTCAGGACCAGCAGACAAAGAAGACTTGTGACAATGATGGCAGGGGATGGCAGGGATCCCGTCTCCTCCCCTGGACACTGTCTCCTCCCACCAGAAATGAGTAGCTTAGAGCTGAGGGGAGCCACAGTGTCTGAAAAAGACCACCAGCATTCCGAGCTGGAGGTTCTTATAGGGCATAGGGGAGGCAGCATCTTTCTGCCAAACCTGCCTGATGGTTGGTGTGGGGTCACTTGGCTTTCCTTATTCCACAAGGCTAATGATGAAAAAAAGGATCCAGAGGCTTCACCTTAATCATAACCATTTTAGCTTCTGCCTTAGAATTACTGAATTTGAAGTCCTCTTTCCTATTATGTTCTATTTTATTTTATTTTATTTCTGAGACATCTTCTTCTGTCACCCAGGCTAGAGTGCAGTGGCTCAATCTTGGCTCACTGCAGCCTCAACCTCCTAGGCCCAAGTGATCCTTCTGCCTCAGCCTTCTGAGTGGCACAGGTGTGTGCCACCACACTTGGCTAATTTTTTAAATTTTTTTGTAGAGGTTGGATCTCACTATGTTGCCCCAGCTAGTCTCCGACTCCGGGGTCAAATGATCCTCCTGCCTCAGCCTCCCAAAGTGCTGGGATTATAGGCATGAACCATAGCACCCAGCTTTCCCATTATGTTCTAAAGTATCTATTCTGTATCCCTAATTTCAAAAGTAATGTATGAATAATGTAGTAGAGAACTTGAAAGCACAGGAAAGTATAAAGGAGAAAAATAATTCCACTACCCAGAGACACTGCTGTTAAAGTACTATGCTGTGTGTTCTTTGTTTTTGTCTAATCCTGGGCTCACTCTTTATATTCTCTCTCGGGGTTAAGGGGGATTTCTCTTCAAATAATTCCCAGTGATTGCACGTGAGAGTGAGGGATGGCTGCAATGATCCGCCCAGCTCCTTCATTTAGGATTGACGACCCAGGTCCAGGGGAACTGACCTGTACCTTTGCACACAGTGGGCAGTGACTGGGGGAGGACACAGGCCAGGCTTCCTGATTTAGAGGGCATGCAGTCTCACTCCCGCTCCGGGTCCTGCCTTGTACCCCTGTTGCCCTCCTCCTTCGCCTCTGCTCACTTTGTTTTAGTACCTGATGCACCTGTCTGTTTTCTGGACTGGACCCTCCAGCTGCAGCTGCCATTTCTCCTCCTCCCTTTCCTGGCTGTCCGCTCCCCACATGACTGCCCTCCCTCCCTCAGGGCTCCCTGATTTCTAAGGACCTCCAAGCTCCAACTTGTCCAGACATACATGAGCTATTGTTGCATCTGTGTGTGGTCAGAGCATGGAGGCAGACACACCTTCTTTTGAGCTCTGGTTGTGCCCCTCCTCATTGTGGAAGCCCTGCTTCCCTCAGCTCTCAAGCAGACAAGAACAGTCCCAGCATCATTGTGTTGTCATGAGAATTAATTAAGCTAAGCATGGTACTTAGTATATGGCAGATGGTGCTTAGTATATGGAGCATGGTACTTAGTGTATGGTAAATTAACTGGAGAATTAATTAAGCTGAGCGTGGTACTTAGTATATGGTAAATGCTCAAAAAATGTTTGCCATTCTTAATAATAACACTACTAGTAATTAAGAATGGCACTCTCCCTCTCTCTTGCTTCCCACCAGACTATAGGGTATGACCCCATCATTTCCCCAGAGGTCTCGGCCTCCTTTGGTGTTCAGCAGCTGCCCCTGGAGGAGATCTGGCCTCTCTGTGATTTCATCACTGTGCACACTCCTCTCCTGCCCTCCACGACAGGTAGGTGTGTCCTTACGTTGTGGATTGCTCACAGAAGCCACAGACCAGTTAACAAATGGGCCTTCCATCTGGGCTTTCTCCAGACAGTGGTCATGAGCTGCGGGGAGAGGGCCACCTGGGTCCTGCAGAGCATGGTGCTTTGCTAGACACCCCTGCAGCGGATAGGGGAGAGTGAGCCAGCTAGAAGTGCTTGGGGTCTAGGTGAGCTGGGCACAGGGACGACCAGTGACCCCCATGGATGCTTTCTGCAGCCCCTGCAGGGCTTTCTGATTCCCAGACCCACTTGAAACAGTAATATCTCAAGAATGTCTAAGATGTTTCTAAACTAAGTCTGTCCCAGATCCGTAACAGGGACTCCTGCCCCAGAGCATCTGAGGAGGAAGAGATGAGAGCAAAGAATCCTGCAGGAGAGAGGCTCTGAGAAAGAGCTGGCTCGAGGAAAGGGAAGACCTCTGGAAGCCAGGGATGAGCGTGGGGATCTTGGTGCTGCCCCAGCAGGAAGATGCTTCGCTTTCTTCCAGGCTTGCTGAATGACAACACTTTTGCCCAGTGCAAGAAGGGGGTGCGTGTGGTGAACTGTGCCCGTGGAGGGATCGTGGACGAAGGCGCCCTGCTCCGGGCCCTGCAGTCTGGCCAGTGTGCCGGGGCTGCACTGGACGTGTTTACGGAAGTAAGTGCCTGGCAGCCTCAGCGTCAGGAGGAGGGGAGAGAGAGTGAGCAGAGAGGCCCATGGCAGGGAAAGCCTGGCGTTTTACAGAAGGCCTCTAGCTTATAGTCTCTTTCATCCATGGTAAACAGGAGAAAACTGTGTTGCCGAAAACACACCTTTGTGGTTTGAGGAGTCCTTGCGGAGCCTGGTATGGAGGCAGCTATGTGGTTTTCTGCAAAACTCGGGTTTTAAAGCGGACCCAATTCCTGGTTCCAGGCTTCTCAGACTGCTAACATATTGACAAAGATAGAGCCACAAATCAGTTCTGAGGTCGAGGGTCTGGAGCAGGGAGAGAGGGGGCTTTAGCGTATAGTTGAGGGACACTGATGGATACGCAGTCCCATTGCCAAGATGTCCTTTTCAGTGTCCATGGGCACTCCTTTTTCCTTCTTCTCTTCCTGGGTGGACAGAAGCCCAAGGATACTGGCAGTATTCCCCCAGGGTCCTCAGGGTGGGCTGCTCTCCCAGCTGGTGCAGAGGCTCAGCCTCACACCAGATCCAATAGGGAAGAGTGCATTTGCACTTGAATCCTGTTGGCTCCTCTCCTGAAAGATCCTGCCCCCAACATTGGATCTTCCCTCAGTGAGGAAGGGGAAAGGGCATGGACTTTGGATTAGGTAGTTGTGGTTTGCAGGTTACTAGCTGTGTGTCCTTGGAAGGTCACTGGCCCTCTCTGAGCCCCTGTAGCACTCACTGTGTACTCCCAGCCCAGGGCACACAGTGCCTTTTGGTTTGTAACCTTGGTCATCTTTCTCAACTCTTAGATCATAAGCTCCCTGAAGGCAGGGCAAGCCTTGTCCATCTTTGTATCACCATCCTCCCTAATATAGCATCTTCTCCTGCTCTCTTCAGCATCCTTGTACCATTTGCTGGTGGTACAGGACTCACAAGGTTACATGGTTACATGTGGCCAGGACTCACAGGGTTAAATGGTCAAAATTCAATGGGACCAACAGAGCCCTGAGGAGAATGGCCAGAAGATGCCTAAATAACATTCCCAAAGGCAATCTTCTCAGTGAGCAGAAGGGTGGAAAAGACCCTGGAGGGGGGGTGGAGGTGCCACAGTTGGACAACCTGTTCTGATGAGAGCCAGGATGCAGTTACCTGCATAGAGTGTCTTGGAAGAGCAGGGCACTGTGCTAAAAGTCCAGCAACGCACATCGACAGCAAGTGCTGCATGGATGCAGGGGGGTGAGTTTCAGGGAAAAGCCCAGTAACAACAACAGTAGCTCCCATTGGTTGACAACCTCCCATGTTCAACGTGCATAATCCCCACAGTAATGTTATGAGGGAGATAGGATCAACCCATTTCACAGATAAAGAAACTGAAGCTTAGATCAAGGTTCACCCCCAAGGCACCTAGGTGGTTAAGTGGTGAAGGTGAGATTTGAATCTGGTTCACACTTTCTGCTCTGTCCACTCTGCTGAGATGGAACATTCATGAGGAAACCCATTATTGAGTCCAGTGACCACCCTGACAAAATAGAAGTGGAAGGCACCAGCACTCCTGCCTGCCTTCCCTCCAACCTTCCCTGGGGTGGTCCAAGAGGGTGTGACAAGTCCGTGGCAGCCAGCCTAGAGGTATCTCTTTCTGGGCAGGAGCCACCACGGGACCGGGCCTTGGTGGACCATGAGAATGTCATCAGCTGTCCCCACCTGGGTGCCAGCACCAAGGAGGCGCAGAGCCGCTGTGGGGAGGAGATAGCTGTGCAGTTCGTGGACATGGTGAAGGGGAAATCTCTCACGGGGGTTGTAAGTATCACCACCTGGGGCTCGGGGCCAGGAGTCAGAGGGAGGAGAGGAAGGACGGCATCTTGTAGGGGCTGGTGGCAGCGTCGGTGAACAGATTCAGCCCTGGGAGCTAAAGATAAGGGAAATCTGCTTGAGTCAGCATTCTCCGCAGTGGGTGGGCGGGAACCTCCCGTCTCCAGCCTTGATAGCAGAGGCCTTGGCCAGCAGAGAGCCCGGCTCAGGCCTGTTATATCGTAGTCTTGCTGCAGAGATTGTGGCCCTTCCCAGGCCCAGCCTCTAGAGAAAGGCTCCTTTGTTCTCCACATGCCTTGGGAATGAAGGAGTGCTGTTTGGGTGCCAGCTGGACGCAGCAGGTGGGGACGTGGTTGGGGGTGTGGCCTGTGTAGAAAATTTGCACCCTGTAAGCTCCTCAGACCCTGCCTTGACAGCCTGCCCTTCCTACTCCCAAAGGAACCCTCCATGCTGGCTGACCCCCTTGCTTTCCCCAAATCATGGCATAAGACCACCACTTCTTGTCTTTGCTTCCATCAAGCCTTTCCTGGCATGTGCGTCTCCTACGAGCTTAACCTGACCTACACTTCAAGTCCTGTCTCATTCATTCAGTCTGTGGATATTCCTTAAGTTTCACTGGGTACCAGACGTTCTCATAGCTCTTGGGAGACACAGGTGCATGAGGGAGGCATAGCTCTCCTTCCAGGGGCTTGCTGCCTCCTTTTGAAGTCTTGCTTGGCCTTTCCAGCCCCTTCTCCATTCTAAGAACCACGTTCTTTCTTGTTATTAAGGTTCAGTCCCATGGGGTGTTTGTTTGTTTTCTTTTGTATTCTTTTGTTTTGTTTTGTTTTATCCTAATCTTCCTACTTAACCTAAATTCTAAGTTCCCTGAGGACAGAAAAACATGACGCAAGCCTCTCTGCAGCTTGTGTGGGTGGGCCCAGGCCATGGAGTCAAAGAGTCAGGGAAATGGGCTGGGTGTTCTCAGCTGTCCTGGCTGACCCTCAGCTGGGCAATTTTTGCTGGTAAGGACAGCACTGTGGCAGGAGAGACGGGGTTGTTGGTTCTGCCCTCCCACCTCTGGATTGAGAGCCCAGCCCTCCAGGCCTCTCTGCCCCCTCCATCCTGAGGAAGCCCACACAGCAGAGAGGACAGAGGATGCAGACAGGTCAGCGTCTTTGCTGACCTTCTTGCATGCTGCTGGTCCTAGCCCTGCTGACTTCCATGGATTTCCCCTCCCTGCCCCACCACTTCCATGGAGGGGACTGGGGCGGACACAGTTCGGCAAAAGGAACAATTTTGAGTGGTTGTGGCCTTCTGTGTCCATTGCTGGCTCTCCAGCTCTCCTCATCTGTAGGAACAAGTCCTTGTCCTGGTCCTCTTGTTAGTGACTGGTGGAAGTTGTCACCCACCAGGCACCAAGCATGAGTGACCCTAGACTGTCTTTCTTGTGGAGCTGGGTCTTGGCAGCCAGATCTTGATTCAGGCTCTGCCATGCCTCTTCCAGACCACAGTCCCGCTCCTCCATCCTCTGCAGGTTAATGCCCAGGCGCTTACCAGTGCCTTCTCTCCACACACCAAGCCGTGGATTGGTCTGGCAGAAGCTCTGGGGACACTGATGCGAGCCTGGGCTGGGTCCCCCAAAGGGACCATCCAGGTGATAACACAGGGTGAGCTGGGGACCTTGCAGAGGGAGAGGAAGGAGGGGATGAGGGGGTGTGGGATCTGCCCTGCTGGGTGTATCTGCTACAGAACACAGAGTTAGTGAGAGGCAGTGGGGGTGGCTTGGACCCTGAGTATAGCTCCCTTACTACTGGTGAGAGGGTGGTAAAGGGAGGGGTAGAAAAAGTCATTGGAAAGATGTACTGAATATTCATAAATTATGTTTATGTAGCATTTTTAAGACGTAGATATTTTGGGTATAAGAGAGACCTCTACAAGAGATAGAGTTTCGTGTGAGAGGGCGTAGGATAGCTGGAGGGAGGCCCTCATTAAGCAACAGGATGCTGGATTCTGGTTTTGGGCCCTGTCTCTTGCCTGCTGTGTGACTCTCCTTTCTGAGGCTTGGATTCTTCAGTTGTAAAGTGCGAGTTAGGGGCAGATGAACCAGGAGGCGGGAGGACACTTTGTGCTCTGTGACTAACCAAGGTGGTCCCTTGGGCTGTCTGACAGCCCTTCAGGGTGTTTGCTCAGCTGTGGAGTGGGAATGAGAGCAGTGCCCTCTGTCCTCCTCTCGGGCTGCTGAGCAGGCTGTGGTCACCTTTGCAGTGGATCCATTACTGTGCGGATGTGGTTGAATGACCAAGCAGGGCTCCAGTTTCCTTAACCCTGTAGAGGTGTATCTTCCCCCATGGACTGTTGGGCGTCTCACTCTTGGGGAGAGATTGCAGGGTGAGGGCAGCTAAACCCCAGGCATTGACAATACCAGGGAAGGGCAGAGCCAGGGGGTCCCCACTGGCCTGGGTGTCCGAGCCCTGAAGGAAACAAGGCAGGGATCTGGGCAGCAGTTGCTTCGGTTGCATCTTTCTGCTTCGATTTCCTGAGGCTGGCAAGGCTCTGAGTGTCAGGGAGGGGTAAGAGTAGGGAATTTTCCAGTGTCCCCTGGGAGAATAATAGATAGGCCAGGATGGCCAAGCCAGGTGCAGGGTTGGGGAGCGGAGTGGAGTTGGACTGAGTTTTGGAGAGGAGTTTCTCAGGGTGGTTAAAACATCCTGGGTTTCCTGGCTTGGGCCCAGATTATGCCTCCTTTGAGCCCACTGAAGGGCAAGTGGACCTGCCTGGAGCAGGCTGCCCTTGGGGTCCCCAGGGCAGCGAGGAGCCCATGGTCCAGAGCTAGGTGCCAGTGGCTTCCTGCCCCCTCCTGTGGTGCTCGACAAACAGTGACCCCATGGTGGCTTCTCTCTGTCCCCAGGAACATCCCTGAAGAATGCTGGGAACTGCCTAAGCCCTGCAGTCATTGTCGGCCTCCTGAAAGAGGCTTCCAAGCAGGCGGATGTGAATTTGGTTAACGCCAAGCTGCTGGTGAAAGAGGCTGGCCTCGATGTGCGCCCCCCTCCCTGACGCTACCTCCCCATCCCTGTCAGCACTAGTCTTCTCCCCCACATTTCCAGAGCCCATCTGCTGAGCGGAGGAGGCCTAGGTGCCAGCCTTGCATCGGCCTGTCTACCTGTGAGGGGTAGCTGCAGTTTCTTCACCTGCAAAATGGAGACACTGCCTGGCCCCGAGTGTTGCTAATGGCACTGCTTTGTGTATGAGTGCTGTGGGAATGGAGGCAGTAGCAGCGTCCCCATTTCACAGCCAAAGAAAATGATGAGCCAGTGTGTTTGCCTCTGCCCGACGTGGCTGCCAGGCCGTGTTTGACTCTGCCTAATTCATGCCGTAGCACCCGGGTTCTTGATTCACTTGCAAGCTCTGGGAGCAAGCAGCACGTCCTACTGCCTCGCACGGCTTCCTATTGGCACCTTCTCCTCTGGTTCCCTGTTTAGATCAAAGTCTGTTTCAAAGCCTGTTGCTCAGCCAGTGGGAGCTGGCAGAAGGGATAGGCAGTAAAACTTCCATGTCCTCACCCCTCTGCTCCACTCCACTCCTGCATGCCAGTCATGCCACTGATGCTATGCAGGAAGCTGTGTCAGAGCAGGAGGGGCCAGAGTGGAGTCTCCTCACAGCCCTGCCTCCCTCCTTTTCTTTCCTCCCTATTTCCCTCCAAGCCTTTGCCTGTGCCTGGCAGATCTCTTTGCCCTCTCTTTAAGGAGATCATTGGCTGTTCCAGGAAGCTGATGCCAAAGGGCACATAGCTTGGCCCATTTGCCCTCTCCCTTCTGGTCCTGAATTACTGAGCACATTATCCAGGCTGGAGCCCTACATCCTACCAATGGGTGATTCGGCCAAGAGAGGAGGGTGGGCGTGGTGCAGCCAGGAGGAGTAACTGTCGCCTTGCCTTCTCCACACAGGTCACCACCTCTCACAGCCCTGCTGCACCAGGGGAGCAAGGCTTCGGGGAATGCCTCCTGGCCGTGGCCCTGGCAGGCGCCCCTTACCAGGCTGTGGGCTTGGTCCAGGGCACTACACCTGTACTGCAGGGGCTCAATGGAGCTGTCTTCAGGCCAGAAGTGCCTCTCCGCAGGGGCCTGCCCCTGCTCCTATTCCGAACTCAGACCTCTGACCCTGCAATGCTGCCTACCATGATTGGTGAGGAGGGCCTTGTAGGGCTGGCTGGTGTCCTTGAGGCTGGGGTGGAGTCTGCCCTGGAATTGGATCCTACCCACCTTCCTTTAGCCCCTCTTCATGCCCCAGGGTGTCTCTGGATCTGCACCATACAGGGAGTTTGTCATGCCAGTTTCCAGAACATTCAGGGAGTGGATACTCAGTTCAAAGAGGGAAAGTGCCTTATCCAGGGTCATAGAGCAGCATGGCAGGGGTGGGGCCAGAGACTCTATTCCTGCCCAGTTGTGGGTTCCCAGCTCGCCGTGTTAAGCACACTGGACCTGCCTATGGAGCCATAGCCCAGGAGTTCAGGGACATTGAGAGCAGGTTTCTTACTCCTGCCTGCTGGCCCCATGGCCGTCCCTGGTGGCCAGCCCAGCTGCAGCAAAGCCTACAAAGCTTCTAGCCATGGTGGGCATCTCGGACCTGCCCCATTCCGCGGGGACTTGGGCTGCTAGGCGTTTTGGAGCACATACATGTTTGGCGGAGGGTGTGCCTTCAAACCCTGAAGGGCCTAATTTCACTATTCTTGCTGGCTGCCCAAGGGAACTTTCCTGCTTTTCTCCCTTGCTGTTGGCTGGCTAAAACTGGCAATCAGAAAGTCAAGAGCTACAGCTGATGGTCACGGTGTTCCCAGAGAGTCAGGAATATCCATGGAAGCTGGGCAGATGCCCTCTTGCTCTCCCATCTCAGCTCTTTGACTCTGAGACCATCATCCCCTCATTGCACCTTTGATCACAGAAGCTTAGAACTTCTGACTCTGTTCCCAATCCCTCGCTCCTTTTTCCCCATGCCCTGTGCCATCCAGGAGTTTCTTCTATTTCCAGGCCTCCTGGCAGAGGCAGGCGTGCGGCTGCTGTCCTACCAGACATCACTGGTGTCAGATGGGGAGACCTGGCACGTCATGGGCATCTCCTCCTTGCTGCCCAGCCTGGAAGCTTGGAAGCCGCACGTGACCGAGGCCTTCCAGTTCCACTTCTAACCTTGGGGCTGACTCACTGGTCCCCGCCTCTGGAGCTTTTCTGAAGAAACCTACCCACTGTGATCAACAGGGAGAGAAGATCCACATTCTTGGGCTGAACACGGGCCTCTGACACTGCTTACACTGCACTCTGACCCTGTGGTACAGCAGTAACTGTCCAATAAAGAGCCAACCCCCAACTCCTCCTGCGTCTTTGTGTGGTCATTATCCTAAAGAGCCACCAGAGGGCGTCCAAAGGCAGAGGTAGGGTTCGGTTTAGACTGGGGGAGGGTAGTGGGTGTGGGGGAAGACTAGGATGGGCAAATGGCTTGGTTGTGAGTTCTTTGAAGATGATCCCTCTCTTGTCTGTCTAAGGCTACTCAGAGGCACTTTTACACAGCTCAATGTATTTCACAGTGCTACGGTATTTCAGATCCCTTCCATCTGGGAATGTACATGCACATTAGTAAGTAAGATACAACACACAAGCCCAGCATTATGTACCAGGCACTGGGCTAGGTGGTGCTTTATTTTAAGAGGAGAATTCAAACCTGACCCTTTTTCCGTAGAAGTCTGGTGGGAGGAACAGAGCATGCAGAAGTCACTGGAAGCAGTGAGTGATGCTACAATAGAGGTGTACAGGAAATTCTCTTGAGTCCAGAGAAGGAAGTTATTTGAGCTGAGGATATTGGTATCTCAGGAGATGTTTAGAAGGATTTCATAAGGGAAAGAAAGTGTAAACTCATGAGGATATGAGAATATTTGGCAAGTTCACAAAGCAAGTTCAGCGTGGGTTGATGAACATGTCACTTTTTTTTGAAAGATTATTTTCATGAAAAATACAGCTAAACAGCACTCTACCCAAAAGATTCACCTCAGGGAGTGTTTTCCCCCATTTATAAGGGATGATCCATTCTTAGTGTGTGCCCAGTAGTGTCTGTTTCTGAGATTCCTGGCCTGGCTAAGAAAGCTTGACACGGGGCAGCTGCTTGGCACTGGCAGGGGCGAGTCCAGCACTCTGGCCTCCTTCGTTTTGTGACGGAGCTAGGCGTCGGTAAGAACTCCAGCGTTAAGGGCTGTGTTAGCGTCTGCAGTGGGCTCAGAGGCGTTGTCCTTGCTGTAGCTAACTTTGAAGGGAATGGGCCTGGGTGTGAATGCCACAGTCAACTTTGGAAGCTGTCTGACCATGAGTTCAGTGTTTAATTCTCCTAAGCCTTTGTTTCCTCACGTGTGGGAGAGCTAATGGTGCCTCTCACAGAACTGCAATGAGAACTTACCGGATTAAACAGTGACTTATGGGAAGTGCCAGGAGCACTTGGTGAACGTTGGTTTCTTCGTCCTATGCTAGTCTGAGAGCAGACAGGCAGGTCTCAATTCCTTACATAGAACCAACCGCACGAACCAAAGAGTTCTCTACGTGACCTCATTACAATTATGTTCAGCCAGATCTAGACACTGGGTGTCCTGACATCAGACAACCCATTCTCCCCAACTGGAAAAATACCTGTGCCTCACATGGTATCTGCCTAGGTCACTTGAGTGCAATGATGGGTAGAAAAACAGGCTGAAATTGATGAAGGTAAAAATTCAGTTAAAAACCGAGCTCATTGTCTAGCCTCTCAGCCTCCTTCCTCATCAGCCCCTAAACAAATCATGCTCTGTGCACTAACGTGGTCGGAACACTACTAGAAACCCAGATTACTTGAGCATCTCAAAATATCTTCCTAGACTGGGTCATGAACGAGGGTATGGGACGATCTCATGGTATCACGTGCCCCATGGCTGTCCACATGACCTCTCCCAAAGTTAAAGGGCAGGAATCGTTGTAAAATTCAGCTGGTTTCTTCAGGAACCTCCGTGATATTCTTCATAATAGCTGCATCAATTTATATTCCCACCAACAGTCCAGAAACGTTCTCCCTTTCTCCACATCTTTACCAACACTTGCTATCTCTTGTCTTTTTGGTAATAGCCATCTTAACAGATATGAGGTGGTATCTCACCGTGGTTTGATTTGCATTTCCCTGATGACTAAGTAAATAGGCCAGACACAAAAAGAAAATTATTACATGTACTCACTTATATGTGGAATCAAAAAAAAAAAAGTCACATATATTGACATATTGACATAGGGACTAGAAAAGTAGTTGAGGGGGGTGTCTAGAGAGATACAGTTCAAAGAATGTAAAGTAGAAAATACATAAGGTGAGTAAGTCCAAAGATCTAATGTACAACATGAGGACTATATTAATAATATTGTATTGTACTGAGGATTTTTCCTAAATTAGTAGATTGCAGCTACTTTTGCCATGGTGGCAGTGGGGATGGGTAACTTTGTAAAACAATGAACATGTTAATTTGTTCCATTACAGTAACCATTTTACTACATATATGTATCTTCCAACATCATGTTCTATCTCTCACATAGATACAATGAAATTTTTGAAAAATCCAGCTAGTGCTACAGGGAGGGTGCCACGGACTACCTCATGCTCTCTGTGGCATGCGGCATCTCTTCACTGCCGCTTTAGAGTAGAAGTTCATTCTTGTGCACACTGGCTGGGAAGCAGAAGGCTGGCTGTGAGCTCAGGGTGGAGGCAGGGCAAAAGCTGGGCCACACACAGAATCTGCCTCAGCGTGCTGACTCCTGAAGGTGTGATCAGTGTGTTCCCCTAAAGCCTGCACTTGTCTCACAGTCAGTGGCGGGGCCATTCTTTGCATCAGTTTTAACATCACATGTTGAGTATTCCCGTTTGAATGAGTGTATCATAGCCCAATTCTTGCCCAACCTGCCATCCTCTCTCCTGCCCTAGGTCACCCTGCGTGAATTTTTGCCCACAGGCAAAGTCTTTATTTGCAGGATATCTGTAGACTTTAGGGTGAAAATGTTGACAGAGTCATTGGTAACTCATTCCCTCGTGTGCTGACCTTATATGGGGGAGAGGGCTTTGTTCAGAGCAGGCAGGCATCAGTGTCCCAGAGCTGCCAGAGGAAGGCCTCGGGCTCAGTATAAAAGTTGGTGAATAAGGGAAGTTGGAGGGAGCCAGGGGCCTCTGCACGAGCAATGGTGGCAAAGACTAATGCCCTGCGGGTGAACCAGTGCTGATGCCCAGCTGGTGTGCGGGGTGTGGGCCGTGTCCATTCAGTTGGTCAGCCCTTGACAACCTGGTTGTCGAATATGTTTAATATCCTATTTGTGCTCAAATGCTTCCCTAGTGGAGACAGGCCTGGCCTCTGATGCAGGACGTATGGGAAGTTCTGGTTGCTGAGGCTGACTGAGGCTGAGGGAGGCAGTTTCATCACCAACACCCCACAGTGAGCTCCCGTGTGGATAGAAGGCCAGGCCCAAGGCCTCTTGTCTCCAGAGCTAAGATGAATGCTGGCTTTTCTCCCCTGCACACGGACACCGAAAGGCACATGTTGCTCTGCTAGGGATGCCAACCAGGTTGAGGGCCCCTAAACATCTTGCTGAGGAGGTGCGGGCAGCAGGAGGGAAGCAAAGAGAGGCTGCTCAGTGGTGGCCGCAGCTGGTGTGATGAGTAGAGTTTTGCAGGCACCTTGAGAGAGGCCTGGGAAGGCAGTCAGCTGATGCTGGATTCGCTGAACAAACTGGGGCTTATCCGGGATTTGTTGTGGCATGAACAGCCTTGAGAAAAACAGTGAAGGGAACAGACCCAGGTTCTCATTCCCGTGGGGCCGTTTTTAAGCGCTCCCTGAGGCCTCCTCTCCTGCCCCCACCAGCTCTGCTCCCCTCCAATGGAAAAGATCCTCTCTCTTTTCCATGGTGCCCTTTCCTCACGGGGCTGGCGGAGGAAACTTTCTAAAAGGAAGTGATGACAACACCCTGATACTTTCCCTCTCCTCCCACTCCCCTCCTCAATTCAATCCCCACCTCCCTGAACCATTATAAGAGGACCCTAGAAGAAGCAGTGCCCTCCCCAAAGGGGGAAAGATCCTGTAATGGAATAATTTCCTGCCAGGTATCAAAATTTATTTATTTTTTTTACTTTTGGCTGTAGAAGGCAAAAACTTGTTAACCTTTGCCCTGTGTTTATTTGTTCAAATAACAGCAGCAAGGAATGACCAAGAAGATCTTAACTACAGCTCCTGCTGGCCCCTGTCTGCTGCTCTCTGTCTATGCAATGTCTTTAGATCAGGGCTGGGGGAAGCTGTGTTCTACCATTCTTATTTGCCTTGTCTCTGTCATAGTACTTGGCACGTGGCAGAAATAGAATGGAATTGCAAGGGGACAGAGGCAGCCTGTGAGGCAGGGACCCAGCCCTCTGACCCAGGAGGTCTAGTAGGCTTGCTGCCTGTTAGCTGGGTTTGTATTCTGGGTTCCAAGAAACACAGGAATCATTTCCTCTTTCTCTCTTTTTAATTGCCCTATATTAGCTTAGAACAAGATACAAAATTTGGAGATCCACAGGAATGGCACAGAAGTTTAACAATATTCATAATAATAAAGTTATAACACATGACAGGAAAGTTTATCTAGATCTTGAAGGCAACAGCTGATCTGCATGCGCATTTCTGGAGGCCAGTGATTCAGGAAGAGGTCTTCGCTCCATTGCTCCATCTTGCTCTTTCACAAAGGACCCCTAGTCCTTAGCACCACAAGCCCAGGACAGTGATTACAGCATGGAGAAGAATGAAGGGGCTGCTAGGGATGGCTCCTCACTCTACAGGGCTGATGCTTATGGGGCTACTATGTCGATTCAAATTCATTTACCAGCTAAGAGTGGGATCTTAAAAATATGATTCACAGGCAGAAGCTCTGCTAGCATACGTTTCCCAGGAAGCTCTCCATGGATCTATAGAACTTAAATAAACAAAAGATCACTCAATCATGGGTCTCCTCTTGGGCACCCTGCCCCCAGTGCCTGCTTCTTGCCCGAGGTGCGGCTGTGCAGAGGGGCTCTCCTAAATATATCCTGAGGGTGCTCCCACTATGCACCCAGGGCCAAGCCTGGACACCTGAGGGATCTATGCCCAATGCTACAGCTGCCTACCCCCTACTGAAGCCAAGGCTGGGGGTAGGCAGGGTCCCCATCACACATCTGCCTGTGATAGGAAAGCAGGAGGGGCAGGCTAGGGCAGTGCAGAGAACTGTAGAGCTCCACCACGAGCTCTGCATCGACAGCAGCCCTTCATTTCTGCTAAAATCTCATTGTTGGAAGTTCACTGCTCATATTAATAATCAACATGAGAAAAGTTCAAGAGTTCCAGCTTTTCTTTTCAGGTATAATGCTGCCTAAGCACTTGTGAGAAGCTTGTCTACCATGAGAGAGAGGGAGCCTGATGTGGAAATTCTCCTTTAAAAATTCCAAATTTCTCTTTCTTTCTCCCCCTCCCTCTGAGTCTCTCCCCAACCTTTCTCTCTCCCTTTCCCCACTCCCTCCCTATTTCTCCCACTCTTCTTCTGATAAATGAACTAAGTCGACACATTTAACAGCCCCTTTGCTACTGACCTGCCCTTAAGAACGATATTTCCAACACGCACACAGGCTCCCGGGCAGTACCACAGTCTTCAGGGCCTGCTAACTGAGCTCGCCCTCTCAACGGCATCCTGCGGCCCCCAGCCCGCTTCTCCACCTCTCCTAGCCCTAACAACACCTGGGCTGCAGCAGCCTAGCACCTGCGAATATCCCAGCGGTGAGGAATGAAACCAGGATCCCTCCAGCTGCACTTCTGCTTCCTCTCAGGTGTCTGTATCTGTGCATCTCTGCCTCCCACTGACTTCTTCCCTCTCTTCCTCTGCTCCATCCCTGCCTCGACACACCTTTTTCCTCTTCCCTCTCCATCTACCAAAAGGAGAGGAAAATCTTAAAAACTTGAGCATGGAGACTGCACTAATTAAAATTTACGGGTGTAAAATAAATATCTTCTCACTCTGTCATTCTGTTTATCCTACCTATTTGGTCAACTGAAGGCAGCTACCTGGGTTCATACAAGATTCTTATTTTGAATGTTTGCTTTCCTTTTAAAACAATCATAGAGCATTCTCCCATTTCTCCTCTCCCCACAATCCTCTTTCATTTTGCTCTCTTCTCCCTATCCTTGTGAATTTCCTGAACCTCACTGCTTCTCCCCAGAAGGAATCCCATGACATAAGAATTGTTACACGACCTTTAGCCTAAAACTCCCTCCAGCGGAAGTGCCTGGCTTTAAGGGACTCTTCAACCAACTCATTTCCTTATGAATTTGTCTCCCACACATTGGTGTGTACCATTTCTGAGGCTTTGGGGCTGCTCATCTTGGTTGTTCTGTTGCTCATCAGATCTGTTGATCTCATCCCCCTAGAGTAATGATTTCTGTAGGTTCAGGTTCATAGCCTGTTCACTCAACGGATGCTCTGAATGCTAATCTGTCAAGCTTCTTCTAGGAGAGCTTCCTATCTTCAGCAGATCAGGAAAACAAATCCAACTCTTATTTCTCACATTCAAGATTTCAGAACATGTTTGTCCCCTCAAGCTTTTGCCTTCCAAGGCAAAGAGCCTCAAGAGTTTTAATTGGTCTTTATGGTGCAAATCTCCACTTCTGATTAGTTTGAAAGCTATGAACCCTCCCTGGCCTGGTTAATGTTCCCAAACTACAAGATTCCTATTCTGCATACTTGCTTTTCCTTTTAAAAATATCACAAATAATGCTCCCATTTCTCCTCTCACTCCAATCCTCTTCCATTAAACTCTCTTCTCCCTGCACATGTCCCCACCCTCTCTGTGTTGTTACCCAGAGGAAGACTTTAGGGTCTTATGCCACCAACTCTGCAAACTCTCACTCACCACCTTTAGATGGGACGCCGGGCATACTTTCGGCGATGCAGCTCGTCCACTCGCTCCAGGTACCAAGTACCTGGGAAAAGGCTGTTTACGTCACCAGGTGGGGAGAAATTCACTGTGGAAAGAGGAGAAGAGGCAGTACTCACAAAGAGTTGTATGAGTTTTTGGAAGAGAAAATGGTAATGAAGATGTCTGCACCTCCACAGTGAAGCTCTCTTGGCTGTGCTGAAAGGGGCTACAAGGTCACCCTTAGTCCACCAAATAGAACACTAGACCGGCAGAACCAGAGGAGTGGCCATCTTGAATCTAGCACTTAAGGCCTTAATAAAAGGCTATTAAGACTTTTATTATAAGAGTACAACATTTTCCTACAGTAAACATAGCCTTCCTCCGCTGAAATCTTCATCCCATCCTTTTGCCAATAGTTCCTACTTTGAGATGTAATTCCCAGCTTCCTGTTTCCTAACAGACACTTCCTTCTAAACTAAATTTTCTGGTTCTGATTCATTGCAGTATTTCAGTGCTTTGTCCATTAATGTTTGTCTTAGAGGTCCTATTTTTCTTTTCTTTCTTTTTTTTTTTTTTTTTTGTTTTGAGACGGAGTCTTGCTCTGTCACCCAGGCTAGAGTGTGGTGGTGTGATCTCAGCTCACTGCAGCCTCTGCCTCCTGGGTTCAAGCAGTTCTCCTCAGCCTCCCAAGTAGCTGAGATTACAGGTGTGTGGTACCACGTCCATCTAATTTTTATATAATTTTTATTTTTTCATATTATATTCATATTTTTATATTTTTAGTAGAGATGGGGTTTCACCATGTTGGCCAGACTGGTCTCAAACTCCTGGCCTCAAGTGATCCACCTGCCTCTCCCTCCCAAAGGGCTAGCATTACAGGTGTGAGCCACTGCGCCTGGGTCTATTTTAATTTTCATTGTCTTTCTTTGCTATAACATATCCACTGGTCCAGAAGAGATCAATGACCACTAGGTCTAGGTTTTCTGGAACATTTCCAATTCCATATATTCTGTCTTCTTTTGAGACCATGCTACAAACATGTATCTCAAGTTTTGCTTGAGAATATATATAAAACCTATAGAAACCATGGTAAAACTGTGCAGTACCATGGTTTTAAAATCACTAACTAATCTCTCTAATATTACCTTTGGGTTTCATTTTCCTTTTATTTGTCACTTTTGGGGCAATATTTTGTTTTTATGTTTGGTGGAGAAAGAGGGCAATTTGGAGGAGACAGTAATATTAGTTGATAACATATTTATGTAGAGTAATTCATTTAATTTGTTTGGAAATCCTGCAAAATCAGATGATTTTAGAAATAAGACCATTGAGAAAAGTTTAACAATTTTTGCAAAGATAAACAGCTAGTGAGTGGCACAGCTCAGGGTTAGATTTGGATATCTAGCTCCAAAGTCTGCACACTCTTTCAACTGTTGCAGACAGTATTTTCAAAGACTATACTTCTGGCTTCCATGGGACCACACATTCTGGGTGTTTAGCTATATTCTATACTAGGAAGCTGCATCCTGCCTCCCTCTTCCCAACTCTATCCTCTGTTTTCGCAACCACTTCTTGCCCCTTTGGACAACAGATCTTCTAGCAAATCTTCTCCCAACCATATCTCATAGAAGTCTTGACCTTGGACTACTACATTCTAGATTTCTGAGGAATCCCTGACTCCCAGCTACTGGAATGGGGTCTGAGATGAGTTACCTTCTCTTCCTCTCTTCCTGCCCCTTTTCTTACCCTTATGGTAGAATTGCTCTCTTTGGTTCATTATTTCTGTGAACTCCTCAGGAGACATACACTTTCGGGAGTCTAGGCGCTTTGGCAGGTCTGATGTACTGGACACCAACTTGTCCAGGGGAGAGCCTGGTAAGCAAAAGCAAGATTGTTATACCTTCTTCATTGTCATTATCACTATTGCCAATCACGAGTCCAACAGAGTCAGGTTCTGTGGGAGGTTACACCTGGAGGACTGTGCAGTGTGTGTGGCTTAGAATACCAAGAAACGATAAGCAAACATACTTGTTAGCAAAACGGGCAGGCAGACACACTGATTTGGTCAAGGTGTATGCCACATAGTACTTCGATGCATGTCCTTAATCACATCAATCACAAAATAATCGATACATTCTTATTAGGTATCTCAAATCCATCAACTTCTCTTTAATCAATTGTAACCAAGCAACCATTACCTCTTGCCTGAACTATTTACTGAAACAATCTAAGTGGTTTCGCCATATCCACCTTTGTTCCTTTTCAATCTAGTCTCTAAGTAGCAGCCAAAGAAGTGCTTTAAACACATAAATTAAACCAACTTCCTCCATGCTTAAATCCCTTCAGTGATTTACTTTGCTATTAATAATAACATTAACTCTGTCGAGACGGCAGCCTCAGCAATGGTGGGGAAGAAGATGGTTATTCTACCAGATGAATCTTGTCAGGAATGCCTACTAGAAAGATGAGACTCACCTGGAGAAGCATCCTGGGACACTCGAAGCGAAAAGAAACTTGCTGCTAAACCAGAGCCATAAGAGAAGGCACCAATCCTGGAGCCAGCCAGTTCTTGGGCAGAGTGGCTGTGGGGAAAAAAATCAAATAAAAAACACATTATATTTAGGCCGGGCGCGGTGGCTCAAGCCTGTAATCCCAGCACTTTGGGAGGCCGAGACGGGTGGATCACGAGGTCAGGAGATCGAGACCATCCTGGCTAACACAGTGAAAACCCGTCTCTACTAAAAAATACAAAACACTAGCCGGGCGAGGTGGCGGGCGCCTGTAGTCCCAGCTACTCGGGAGGCTGAGGCAGGAGAATGGCGTAAACCCGGGAGGCAGAGCTTGCAGTGAGCTGAGATCTGGCCACTGCACTCCAGCCCGGGCAACAGAGTGAGACTCCGTCTCAAAAAAAAAAAAAAAAAAAAAAAAAAAACATTTTATTTATATATATATATAAAATATATTCTGCACTGCAAATAGAACAACAGCCTATCATCCTGATCTTCTCCCTGTCTACCTCACGCAGCTAGAAATGGGTTCCAGGCACCCTACATAAAGAGGGACTTCTGGTAGACCTCAGGGACAGGCCTATGTGTAGGAAACCTTGCCAAAAGGAAAGCAGCTAATATCCCAGCTATATAAGGCAGAGGAAACACAAGATAATTTTTGGTGTACATAGAGCTTCTACCCTCTCGTGAGGATAGGATAAATTCAGCACCTTCAGAAGGTGCCTCCAAGTGGAGATCAGACCACTGGACTCACCCTTCAGGCTCACGTGTTGACTGGTAATGGTTCAGCAGTCAGAACTTTTTGATCATCCCCTGTGAGTAATAATTTGATCAAGTTCACCCATAAGCATTATTTCCTGTATTTTTTTTTTTTTTTTTTTTTTTAGCAGAGTCTTGCTTTGTTGCACAGCCTGGAGTGCCTGGAGTGCAGTGGTGTGATCATGGCTCACTGTAGCCTTTACCTCCTGGGCTCAAGTGATCCTCCCATCTCAGGATTCAGGATGCTGAGTAGCTGGGACTACAGGTGCAAGCTGCCACACTCAGCTATTTTTTTCTTTTTTGAGACAGAGTCTCACTCTGTCACCTGGGCTAGAGTGCAGTAGCTCGATCTCAGCTCACTGCAACCTCTGCCTCCCAGGTTCAAGCAATTCTCATGCCTCAGCTTCTCAAATTGCTGGGACTACAGGCGCGAACCACCATGCCTGGTTAATTTTTGTATTTTTAGTAGAGAAGGGGTTTTGCCCTGTTGGCCAGGTTGGTCTCAAACTCCTGACCTCAGATGATCTTCCCACCTTGGCCTCCCAAAGTGTTGGTATCACAGGCGTGAGCCACCGCAAACATCCATGGCTAATTGTTTTAAAAATTTTTTGTAGAGATGGGGTCTCCCTGTGTTCCCAAGGCTGGTCTCAAACTCCTGAACTCAAGAGATCCTCCTGCCTCAGCCTTCCAAAGTCCTGGGTTTACAGGCATGAGCCACCTCACCTAGCCCTTTCCTATGTTATATGCAGTACTTCCTTATAAAACCCACACAACAGAAAATGAATAGAAATAACATCCAACATTTGAGCACCCGCTGAGCACTGCTATTTTAATTGTTTTAGACACTTAATGCTCATAAAAACAGTAGAACACAGGTATCGTGATGGCACATATGCTACAGATAAGAAAAGTGAAGCGCATTGAGGTTGAGTATTGCCCCAGGTCAACCCTAATAAGTGGTTAAAAAAATTTGAACCCAAGTTGTGGGCTCTAACATCAGACCCATTTAACCACCATGCTCTACTAAGTAGAGAGATTTTAAATAAATGAGACAAAAATATGCATACAAAAGCTACTGTTTTCTTCATGCACCCGAACAGATCTTGCCCATCCCTTGACATCATGTACTTCACTTTGGAGACCACTGTCTGATACAGACTGTAAATCCGCCTATACATACACCTTCGGTACGAGTTTCTTTCATCTTCCTTCCTTTTCCTGCCTTCTCCCTCCCCTCCTTTCTTTTATATTTATTTATTTATTTATGACAGGGTCTCATTCTGTCATCCAGGTTGGAGCCCAATGACACAATCATGGCTCACTGCAACCTTCCACTCCTGAGCTCAAACCATCCTCCCACTTCAGCCTCCCGAGCAGCTGGGACTACACGTGCACACAACCATGCTCAGCTAATTTTTGTAGAGATGAGGTTTCACCACTTTGCCCAGGCGGGTCTCGAACTCCTAGGCTCAGGCAATCTGCCCCCCTAAACCTCCCCAAATGCTGAGATTACAGGCATAAGCCACCATACTAGTCCCCTTCCTTTCTTTTAAATTTCTGAGCCAGAAGAGAGACCCAACATTTTTGACCCCACAGACCATGGTGGTGGAGGCTGGGGGTGTGCATGTAGGACACAGAGCCAGACACAGTACTCACTGGGACAGAAGTGAGGCCAGACACCCGTACAAGGATGAGGTGTACATGTTCCCATTGTGCGTGGAGAGGTAAAGGGAGGCCTTGGTTTTCTTGTCGAACATGTCCTGAGAGGCCTTTAGAAGTGCTTTATCCAGGTCCTTGTTGGTGTAGGTGTCTTCCAGCTTTAGCCCCCTGTGAGGCAGCCAGAGGTAGCCATGTGAGAGGCCAGGGGAGGAGAGGGAGGGAGCAAGGGGGGAAAAGTAACAGCTTCTGGAGAGAAGACTTTTGGCGCATGTTTTTTCTACAGTATTTGGAAATACAGAACAGCCCAAAGGAGAACATACCACTAATGGACTTACCATTCAGAGAGAGCACTTACAGCATATTTTTCTGGTGGAATCCATCCCTACTTTTATACAGTTTACTAGAAAATTAGAAAGAAAATCATGCTATGTGTTGTGGTTAGCCTACTTTTTTAACTCTCTCTGTGTGTGTGTGTGTGTGTGTGTGTGCACATGCGTGTGTTTTCCATGACATTCTATAACATTATTTGTAAAGGCTGAAGAATGGTCCATGACAGGATGTACCCTATGTTAACCTATCTTCCTGCTCCTGTTCCTTGCTAGTTAAAACACTACAGTGAATAGGTAGGTGTTCTTTTAAACACGTGGGACTACTGAGCCCAAAGGTTGCACATCTTTAAGGCTTTGGCTTCATGCTCTCCTGTTACTCCTCAAAACACCTGATCCATTTACACATCCACTACTGCCCATTTTCCCATAGCCTTGACAATTCTGGGTATTCACATTTTAAAAAGACTATCTGGAGAAAATGGTAACTTGAGTAAACAGTTTATTAATCAACATGCATATTTAAAATGTGATCATATACATTTCTTCTTTGAGAAAATTTTCCGTTCATATCGTTTGCTCATTTTTCTATTAGGGTATTTATTTTATTATTGATAATATCCTTATATATTAAAGATATTAAGCTAGTATATTTGGTATACGTTATACTTTTTGTTTCAATAGGGCCAGTCTTACAAGCAGTGTTTGTGCTAATTTTGATGTTTTAGTTAGTGGCAGGGTTAGGAGTACTAGTTAGTAACAGGGGCTACACTTGGTAGCCTATTCTATTGTTGATAAAATTGACCGAAATTTGAAATAAACAGGTACCAAGAAGAAAGGGAAAGATTCCTTTCCCAGTGGAAACTGTATTGAAGATATTTCTTTGTAAATATTAGTGATTGGTGTGGTGAATCAATAAACAGCATTCCTTCTGCTTTTTCACATCTAAGGGGGTGAGCTGGAATATCCCCATTTTATAGATGGAAGAAAGTGAAGCAAAAAGTAGGACACGAATTAAGACAATGACAAGTGAGAATGGGACCTGACACTTCGCAAATTGCTACCCTGTAGTGTGATCATTTACTTCTACGTTTTTGTGTCTGTTTAGACTGTGAGATCCTCTAGGGCAGGGATCATGGAGTCACATTCATTTTAGTATCCTCAGAGGTTAGTACGATGTCTAGCACATAACATGTTCAGAAAATGTTTATTGACTGAATGATTTAGCTATTCTTTCTTTCTCCCTTCCTCCTTTTCTCCCTTTCTGCCTTTCTCTCTTTCTTTCTTTCTTCTCTGTAGTTTCTTACTGTCCCTTTATCCTGCAGTGCTGCCAAATCCCCTGTGTTTCCCTGCATTAACTCATGGAGGGCTCTACCCAGGCAATAACCCACTACCGCGCAGAAGGACCTAGGATCGTTCCTGTTTAGTTGGAGGATTGCCATTTGTCCCCCACAGGGGTGCTGGTGGTCCAGACTCAAGGCCTGAAGAAGCCTCCTTCTTGCTCACCCCTTACCAGCCTCTAGGATCCCCAAGAAGAGGACTCACCTGAAAGCCTCCAGCCCCTTGTATAAGCTGGTTTGTGTGTCGCTGCTGGCTGACAGGAAGTCATTGAACATCAGGCGAGCCAGAGACTTCTGGACCATCTTGCAAAAGGGTGTATGAAAGATCATGTACTGTAAATCATCAAGGGTGAAGGGTTGATCGCTGCCAGCTGGAAGAGGAAGCGTGAAGGCAAGGATGGGGCATGAGGGGCGAGCCATTTAGATCTCCTCCCTGAGATTTAACTGTGCCAAGTTTCTCCAGGCCTCCCAGGGAACTACTTCCCACCTCCTGCAAATGCATATAAGCTTTATTTATTCATTTTACATGCACTTACTAAGCATTCTCTACTAATAAGGAAAGAAGGGAAAGAAACAAAGTCTTTGTGTCTACTATTACCAGTCTCTGTGATACTCATCTCAAATCAACCTTGTGTTATATAATTTTCTTCATTTTCCAGAGGAGGAACCAGTCTCCAAAACATTGTCATCTGCCCAAGGTAACCCAACTTTAAAAAGGCTAGTTTGGGATTCAGGTTCAGATGTCTCTGACTCTACTCTACGGACTGTCTCTCTCACTCTGAAGAGGAGTGCAATGCAATCTTTGCCCTTAGGAAAGATTACATTTTAGTGCCGGGATCCAAAGCCTCATCTGTCACATTACATACGCAAATAAGGAGTAAAATTTAAATGCCACAAGAATTCAGAGGAGTTAAGAGCAAATAACCAATTACAGAAGACAGACAGAGGCAGAGAGGCCCAAGGCAACTTCTTACCCATAAGGTTCACCTCTGGTAGGTGGTCCCCCACCCACTGCAGTGGAAAGCGACAAGAGGTAGCTCTTTATGCCACCCCCAAGGCATCCATGCCTTCTCCCACACTGCAATCTGTCTTTTGCGGATGCCCATCTGGGCATGCCTGAGCAGGCAAGAATACTATTTATTTCTTTAAAGTGGGTTTAACTGTACTTATTTTTATTTATGCATATGTTCTTAGAGACAGGGTTTGTGTCACTCTGCAGTCCAGGCTGGAGGGCAGTCGCTTGATCATAGCTCACTGTATGGGCTCCTGTTCTCAAGCAATTACCCCCATCTCAGCCTTCTGAGTAGCTGGGACTACAGGCTCATGCCACCATGCCTGGCTAACTTTTGGACTTTTTTTTTTTTTTTTTTTTTTTTTTTTTAGCGACAGGGTCTTGCTTTGTTGCCCACATTGGTCTCAAATTCCTGGATTCAAGTGATCCTCCTGCCTCAGCTTCCCAAAGTGCTGGGATTACAGGCGTGAACCACCACTCCCTGCTTCTCTGTATTTTAAAAGGAAGACTTATTTGCTTCTTTTCTGCTTATGAAAGCAGTACATATTTCTCAGCCGGGAAATTTCAAAACTAAAGGTGAAAATAAAATCAACCTGCAATAGCGCCACAAAGAGAAAAATCACTGACAACACTTTAGCATATAGAAAATATAGGTACGATTTCTCAACGTCAGACTTTAAAAGATGGTAAACTACAAACCAAGCACCAAACCTTGCCTGACTTAACCAGAAACAAATGCCAACCACTGTAGAATGTGGTTGCCCGGCCTCTTAATGCCGTCTCCCCAAGTGGCTGACACCCCTTGGTTTCATACTGGGGGCCTTGCCCTGGATTGTTTACTTTCTTTTATTTAGCTCAAGTTAGAAGCCATTTTACATCTGAACTTGAATGACATCCAAATGGATTTTAGCATAGACCCAGGGAAGAGCGTAAGAAAGAGGACAGGAAACAATTCTCTTGACGTTATTTTCAAGGCAGGAGAGAAGAGACCTTGCCATGGCCTTTGGGTACAAACTCTTGGCCTACGTAAATAGAGCCCCACTGTCTGGCCTCTGAGTCGCATACCTTGCTTCCACTGGTTCTGGATTTTTTTACGGTATGAGGTGTAACATCGATCCAAGGCCCGCAAGTAGCACTGGATGGAAAGCTTCCCATCCACCAATGGGTACTCCGAGGCCAAATTTGGTTTGTAGAAGTCATACACATTCTCCATATGGGTTCCTCTCAGTCCTGGAAAGGCACACAGAGGGTTTCAGAGACCACACAATGCAGGCTACCTTGAGCGCAAAGGATGACAGAACCATGTAAAAAGAGCTTTCTGGTCATTATCTGTGTCCCATGTCCAAGTTCGAGCCCATTCAATATCCCTCGCATATTCAAAAGGAGTTGGACAGGTTGTTGGTATTACACAAATGAGATGTACATTTGTCTTTCCTCACCTACATGGGCTTAACAAAACCTGGAATAGAAGCCAAGAGTCTCAAAGGAAAGACTTGTGCTTTATATCCAGTTATCTATTTTAATCTTCGATTGCCAGAAGAGTTCCCTAAGGTTCCTCACCAGTATCTGCACCACTCATTTCATGCATCATTATCCCAATGCCTGATGACACAGGAGAGGAAACCTGGTGGATTCCCCTCCCCTATTTCTCCTCTCCTCCCTCTGCTCCATAGATCAGCCCTTTTTAGAGGCAAGCAATACCATCCTCAAACCCATACCCTAGCCCTGAGTAGCAGGTGTGCCAATATGGGATTAGGATCTATGTTCTTGGCTATGCCATGCACAGCCTCTTGATAATGGTTTACTACAAACCTCGCTCCAGGGCCAGAGGGGCCTTGGGCCCAATCAGCATAGCCACAGCTCCGGCCCCACCTGTGGGACGAGCATTACCACTGGGATAGACGGCGATGTCTCCACAGACTACCATGGCATAACGACCTGTAAAGAGAAACAAGAAATAATTACCATCACTATGAAATCTGGAGTAGACTGAGTGCCTACTGTGTACCAGGCACAATTCTAGGTCCTAGATATAGAGTGATAAACAAAATAAAAAATCCCAGTCCTATGGAGCTTATGTTCTAGTGCAATTCATGATACATTTGAAATGTAAAGTCAAAATTTAGCGTCCTGACACTCTCTAAAACACTCATTTATACAGAATTCTGTCTCTGACTCCAGTGAAAAATGTGTTAATTGACACTTTCGGAGAAATTCAGGTTTGTGTTTGTACTCATCTCCTTATAGCACTCCATGATCCTGAAATTATATCCTAAATCATAGAAGGTAAAGGACAGGGAGGGAAACTACACTTAAAACACTAGTAGGACACTAGTTATCCTTAAACAATTCCTCAAACAATCCAGTGAGGTAGGTAACATCCACATTCATAAGTGAAGACATTGCCTTCCTGAGAGACTGAGTAACTAGTATAAGGTCACATACCTAGTTAATATGGATTTTGATATTCAAACCCGGTTCTGACTGGATCCTGAGCCATGTGCCTTGAATTGCATGGCACTATTTTCAGTGTGAAAAGAGTTTATGTAGAGTAAATGATCCATAGTCACTAACGTTATGATATCAGACTAGTATTCAATAAATAATTGTGGTCTTGACTATTATGTGTTCCACTTTCATCTGTCAGAAGTACTGTCCCAAAAACTCGAGTTTGTGGGTGAGATATGGTGGTAATTTTAGTATTCTGACCTGTGAGGACGCTCCCAGTATTCACCCACAGCACTGCTTTGGGAGACATATTTCCACATAATTTAATCCTCATGATAAATCTATATAGCAGATATAGTTATCCCCATCCTACAGATGAAGAAACTGAGGCCTAAAGAATTTAAGCCACTTGCCCAAAAACCACATAGCTAATAAATGGTAGGATAAGGATTCAGAGTCAGGACTCCAACCCAAATTCACTGAAATCCAGGAACCTTCTCTTAAGAATTATAATAATCCCAACTCCAACATCAATGAAAAAGTATTGTTTTCTTCCCCAATGTTATGTGCACGTGTGTGTATATACATATGTGTGTGTATATATATATATATATCTAATAATTCATATAAAAATATGTATAAAATACGTATAAAAATAATTCATATAAAAATATAAATGTAAATATATATTTAGTATATATAAATATATTAGTATATGTATATTGGTATATTTAATATATATAAATATATATTTAAGTATATATAATTTTATATACATAAAATTAAGGGAAAACAATACTTTTTTCTACCTGTATACACACACACACACACACACACACACACACACACACATTTTGAAAATTTTAGAAATGATAGAAAAGTATTTAGAATCCATTTAGGAAAAGACCAGTACATTTGATTACCTAAAAATCAAAGCCTTCTATCAGAAACAAAGTCAAAAGACAAATTGGGGAAGTATTTACAGTACTTAAAACCAACAAAAAGCAGTTTATCTTCATTTATAAAAGTTTCACTAAAAAGGCAAGCTAGGCCGGGCATGGTGGCTCACGCCTGTAATCCCAGCACTTTGGGAGGCCGAGGAGGGAGGATCAGGAGGTCAGGAGATCGAGACCATCCTGGCTAACACAGTGAAACCCTATCTCTACTGAAAATACAAAAAATGAGCTGGACACAGTGGTGGGCACCTGTAGTCCCAGCTACTCAGGAGGCTGAGGCAGGAGAATTGCTTGAACCTGGGAGGCAGAGGTTGCAGTGAGCGGAGATTACTGCCACTGCACTTCAGCCTGGCAACAGAGTGAGACTCTGCCAAAAAAAAAAAAAAATTTTTTTTAAAAAGGCAAACTATATAATAGAAAAATGGCCAATAAACAACATAGAAATATTCAAGATTTTTTATGATAAAAGAAAAGCAAATCAAAAACATTATAATTTTACTTGTTAAATTAACAAAAAAGTTTGATAATATATACATTGTAGTAATGTAAGTTAGTACAACATTTTGGAGAAGAATTTGGCACACTTTATCAAACTTTTAAATCAATCTATCCTGAGATTCCACTTCTAGGAATTTATTCTTATAATACAATGCCAAAAGCATACAAAGCTGTTGTACAATGTTCATTAAAACCTTATTTATCATTGCAAAAAACTAAATATCCAACAATATGGGACTAATTAAATAAAATTTGGCATATCCATCAAAGAATATTGTGGTTTTAAAAATAATCAGATGGACCTTATATATGTTGATACAGAATTATCTCTAAGACCTAAGAGATGAGGAATATTTTATACAATGTTTAAAATGGAATAAATACGTGTATACTTGTAGGACCTAGAAAAAAATATTGGAAGAATACAAAGAAACCACTAGTGTTAAATTTTGGGAAGTCGTAACGGTGGAGGGGGGATCAAATGAGGAGTTTTTCTTCACTTTTTTTTTTTTTTTTTTTGAGACAGAGTCTCACTGTCACCCAGGCTGGAGTGCAGTGGCATGATCTTGGTTCACTGCAAGCTCCACCTCCTGGGCTCATGCCATTCTCCTGCCTCAGCCTCCCGAGTAGCTGGGACTACAGGCACCCGCCACCACGCCCGGCTAATTTTTTATATTTTTAGTAGAGATGGGGTTTCCCCGTGTTAGCCAGGATGGTCTCGATCTCCTGACCTTGTGATCTGCCCTCCTTGGCTTCCCAAAGTTCTGGGATTACAGGCATGAGCCACTGCGACCGGCTGAGTTTTTCTTCACTTTATATACTTTTGTGTATGGGTATGTTTTTTTCCAAATACAAATTTTAATTACTTTCATTTTTTTTAAAAAAGACAAGAAAACATGGGGACTCCCAGCCAATCTGAGCCAGAAATACTCTTCTCTTTCCTCATGCCCTCCTCTTTTCTCTGGAGTGATTCAGAACTCCCTGAGTCTCAGAGCCACTCCCTCCCACCTGAGGGTCCCCAGGTGAATGATTGGTTAGGTCAGAAGCAGAGTTCTCATTCACACTGTCATCCTCTGGTCCTGGTGGTTGCTGTCACCTGCAGGGTATATAGTCCGAGAGTCCAGGCTCAAGCTTAGGTGTTTTCGTTTTAAATACAAACTAAAAATTCACATTTCAATAACTTATTTTTAAAACTTCTACTTTTATACCAAGATACCGTATTTTTTTTAAAAGATGCATTTGCAACCCCATCTGTGGAATACCCAGTCCCTCAGAAGAGTCTACTCATTTGAAATGGCATGCTTAAGGCTGACAATGATCTCAAGAATAGGCTCTTTGATTTTAGGTTAAAGGCTGGTGAATGCCCCTTATTTTTCATTTCTACTCCTCAACTAAATAATTGGTTGGACATATCTGGTGGTAATGGTGGTAGGGGTTACTAGAGAGGTAGTAATACAAGTATCAAGTAGGAGAGGCACTTTAAGAACAGACTTGATGATGTAGACTGGACCATCCCATGTCAGTGGAATTGTTAATGATGGAGCCAGGTAGGGCAGTTGGAAAAGCATGGAATGGACTTTTGGAATTGCACTGTCTTGCTGCATGAACAGAGATAAACTGTCAAACTCCTTTTGACCTCTTTTTTCTAAGGCAAAAGATATTGAATTAGATAATCTCTGAGGACTCTGCCAATATTAAGGCTTTTTGATTAATTTTATAATTAATGCTCATCATGGTTTCTAAGGTTTTTAATCCTAGTTTCAAACTTAGTAAATACAGTGTCTTAACTACTGCCAACACACTTTTTTATATCTTTATGAAAATTTCACATTTCTATGAATTATTTTATTCAGTCCTCTTATGAGTTAAGCAAGGCAGATAGGCATATAAGAACCCAGAGGCTCAAAAGGTTAGGAAATTTATCATTGTTTATTGATAGAGCTATGGCTTCAAACTCTCATATTGTACTGTTTCCCTTGAATTGTTTCTTGCCATAACAACCAGGGTTAGTCCTCCAGTACAGCATTGGGAGAAGATATAAGTAAGATACAAGGTAATGTTAATACGTTAAGCAAAAAGCAATATCCGAGGAGCCAGCTAAGGAAGAAAGAGGAGAAATATTCACAGTCTATCCTGTGGTTTTCTGGGCCTATTTCTACGAGGGTGTTTTTTTCCTGAACATCTAAACTTGTATAAATCTTTCAGTATCACCAATGTCTCTCTCAGAGACTTAGGACATGTTTAAGAGAAGCAGGTACAGTACAATAGGAAATATATCAGATGTGGTTTGGCATTTTTGCCTCTGCCACTCACTATGTGTAGAATATCAGATCTTCCATGTTCTCATCTATAAATCTGGTATAATACACACTTCCTAGGCTGTTGTAAGAATTAAATGAATGGCTATGTGAACATGCTACCTAACTGTGTAAAGCTATATAAGTCTAAGTGGTTATTGTTGGATGATAGCAGCAGCTGTGTGAATGTATTGTCCTTCCTTCACTAGTTGAAGCCACCTGGGGAACTGAAAAGCAAAACTGATAATATTCAGCCTCCAATCCCAGCACCTTTCTTACATAAGGCTCGTGGCAGTACATACCATCCCAGGAACTGGACTCCATCCAGTTGGCAGCATTGAAGAGGGAGGCAGTACCACCGTAGCAGGCATTGGTGGTATCTATGCCCTCAATATCAGTATTGCCTGAATCCTGGAAGAGTTCCATGAGCACTGTTTTGACAGCTTTGGATTTGTCAATGATGGTCTCAGTGCCTACTTCCAGCCTGCCCACAGAGTCCCAGGGGAGCTGTATGCGCTCCATCAGCCGTTGCACCACCGTCAGGCACAGGGAGTTGATGTCCTCTTGGACTGAGCAGAAGCCCATACGAGTCTGGCCCAAGCCCACTGTATACTTTCCTGCTTCCACATTGTTATACTTCTCCAGGTCAGTTTGGTCCACATATTGGGCTGGGAAGTAGACCTCCAGGGCCAGGATGCCCACGTCTTTTGGCCAAGTATCTGTTTTGGCCAGGGGAACAGCAGAGGCTGTAGAAAACCTGTGATGGAGATAACAATCAAACTCCCACTAATGGTCTGTAGACAGTTCCCTCAAAAGACAGTAATATAGCAATCATTTAATTAATTTTCTAGATGTTTTGAAGCTACGTTATCAGATGACTACAAATTTAGTATTGTTATATCTTTTCATTGAATTGACCCCTTTATCCTTATTAAATATCCCTTTTCGCCTTTGTGATATTCTTGGCATAGTTTCCTTTCCTGATATCGATATAGCTACATTAGCTTTTTGCTTACTGTTTGCATGGTATGTCTTTTTCTGTCCCTTTTTACTTTCAACTTCTTAAAGTCTTTATCTTTAACATACGTCTCTTGTAACCGGTGTATATTTTTAGTCCTTTAAAAAAATTTTAATAAGTCTAACAATAGTGGTGTTTTAATTTGAGTATTTCATCCATTTATATTTGTTGTAATTACTGATATAGTTGGAACTAAGTCTTTTTTTTTTCTTTTTTCTTTTTTTTTTTTGAGAGGAGTCTCACTCTGTCACCCAGGGTGGAGTGCAGTGGCGTGATCTCTGCTTATTTCAAGCTCTGCCTCCTAGGTTCACGCCAATCTCCTGCCTCAGCCTCCCGAGTAGATGGGACTACAGGTGCCCGCCAACACGCCCGGCTAATTTTTTGTAGTTTTAATAGAGATGGGTTAGCCAGGATGATCTCAATCTCCTGGCCTCGTGATCAGCCCACCTCGGTCTCCCAAAGTGCTGGGATTATAGGCATGAGCCACCACCCGGAACTAAGTCTATTTTTTCATTTGTTTCTATTTGTCTCATTTGTTCTTTGTTCTTTTATTCCTCCTTTTCCCTATCCTTTTTGGTTAAGTAAATATTTATTATTCATCTTATACCCTCTTTTCCTTTTACTGATGACCTTAAAGATTATAACATGCTTAACTGGCTTGTTGAAATCTTACTTAAATTAATACTTCTTACATTTGGCACACTGCAAAAACTTTAGGTTGCCTTTATTTACTCTCTGCAGCCTTTTGAACTATTATTGTCATATACTTTACTTCTACATGTTATAAGCCCTTATAGGGCTTGTATAAATCTTTCAACATCGCCATGAGTAAAGATACAATCTTTACTCATTTTTAAAGTATACCTCTAATTATATGCCTTTCTCTTTCTTCTTTCTTTTTTTCTACACAAGAATATACCCACTGTTTTCCCTACTTATAAGTAAGTTTTCTGCTAGCTGATTTTTCTGATTGGGCCTTCCAATGTTTATTGAGCACACCCAACACAGTTCTAGTCCAAATACACAGTAGTGAATAAGACATGCATTGTGCCCATAAAGAGAGCACAGCCCAGTGAAAGAGGCAGACATTTTTACAGCTAAATATACAGGGAACACAGAGAGCAGAAAGAGCAATTCTAAATGAGAGTAGAGGAAAAAAAAGACGGGGGAAAGGGGTCAGCAGAAGAGGGGAGAGATGATTTATTTCTTTTCTGGACCAATCCACTTTTCTTCAACCCAGATTCTTAACATCCCTGGTGAAAATCTATGTTCCCTTTTGTATGGGAGCATATGGGAGGCGAACTTGGTGATCTCTGTACTGCTCCCATACAAAAGTACTTCCTACCTTCTGTTCACTTCAGCAACATTCTTCATTTTATAGATAGTGAAACCAAGGCACACACTGGTAAAGTGATGCGCTCAGGGTAACTTCATAGTTTATCATGTGTTAGAAATATTCTGTCCGTTCACTGCCTTGGGTGCCAGGCTTATAAATTTAGCTCCACTCTACAGGAGCTGAAACTCAGATTGAATGTGTCTAACAATCACCTTTGGGATTCTGAGCCTCTGGTAGCCCCAATTCTCCCAGCAGGAAGGTCACTTTTAAGGACAGCTGTCAGGCAAAAGTGAATGATATGATCACAAGATAGTGAAACAAAGTGATAAATACACATTATATCTGACAGGAGAGGTTTGGAGTTTATTTATCTGCCCTGTTTATTTGACGCCCTCCAAATAACTGGAGTTTGTACTCTCAAATATTTACAGAGGAGCTTCCCCAGTGCCTAGGAGCTAATGGTTAGCTAGTGCTTGTACTGCCAGCTTGGCTGCCTTTCTCTCAGCCTCGTTCTCACTCTGCCTTCTCTGGGCTGACTCCCTCCCTTTCTTCCCAGTTAGAAATCTAAGCTTGCAAGAAGCTTAGAACGGGTCAGTTGGTAACTTTTGTAGCTGTCTTGGTGGGGAGCTATTTCTAGAAATGGATTATAAAGCCTTGAAGAAAATTAACACGTAGAGGCTTCGGAAGCTTCAGGCCACCGTAGTTAAGAGTATCCTTCTCATCTTGTGCTTTCTCTAAAGAACGATCACTTTGTGTAATTTTAAATCATTTTCTCCTGGTGTTGTCCACTTCAAGAACATGTACCACATCTTTCCTTCTTTATTCCATCTTGCCTCCTTCCCTTGTGTTTCAAAATTATTACTACATTTCAGGCACTGTGCTGGGAAGGGGTTGTGAGGGTTGAACAAAGAGGTTGGACAAAGAAAAGAAGAGGGCGAGGTTCTTGAGACCTCCTTGACCAATGCGAGGAATGATAAGCACACATATAACCCAACTTCAAGGCAGAATGTGGTCAGGGCCAAAAGAGGGATGTGGGCAAAATCCACAGGAGTTCAAAGGAAGCAGAGATTTCAGCGGGTTGGAGGATCAGGGAAGCTTCATGGAAGAGACTGCATTTGAGGCAAACCTTGATGGATGACAGACTTCTGCCAGTGAAGAACTGGAGGGGAATGAAGGGGCAGTGGCCACAGCAGGGGGTGACTGAACAACTAAGGAACCCTGGAGATGCAGATATGTAGGGGAGCAGGGAGACAATACATGAGAAATACAGGACGTGGAGGGCACAAGTCTTGCTTAATTTTGAAGACAGCAAAGCAGATGCTGAGACGAAGTCACTTTTAGGTTGGAGTTAGAGCCAATGTGGGTTGGATTAAAGGCGATTAGACATATAGAGAAAAGATGACTCATGAAAAGCAATATTAGTTCAAGCCATGCCTAATGGGATGAACTGTAAATACACCAGAAGGGAACTGTGAATGGTTCCAAGAGTTTGAACCAAGGAAGTCAGAATGCCGGGGAGGATTGATGTGTGTCTTTTGGCTGATGGCCAACTATTGCTATCGAAACAAGCAAACCCACATCAATCTCTTCTTCACAAACATAGAAACAGGTTAAATCCTGAGCTGGGACATTTAACCTACATGCAGGGTTTGGCAGTGCATGGGGAGAGCGAGGTGATGGTAGCACAGTGAAGAATGTAAGAAAGCTATGTGCATCAGCCCCTACCATGCACATCTATACACCCAGGTTCCCTGGGTATTTGGCAAGGAAAGACACTAGATCAAAACCTTTTTTCTAAATATTTAGTAGTCATAGAATATAAAACCAGTCCCAATGTGTAGTGAATTGTTTGGGGACTAGACAACAACACATAGGTGGCTGGGAGCCGGAGGCACTAACGATAGCTGTATTACCATCATCGCTGACTATGGAAAACATAAGCACTTGGGCCACGTTCAGGGAGTATTTACAAAGAAAAGGAGTGTGCCTGTTCTTGCAAAGAACATGTACACATACACACATAAACACACATTTCCCCTTTTCATAAAATTGGAACACAAGACAAACATAGCTTCTTATCCTCGGTCCATTTTTGATCCTGCTGCAGTGATTTAAAGTCACTGGTTTTACTAACACTGCAGTTGGCACAGGTCCTGAGGGTCTTGGCAGAGGCTAGGGGTAAAGGTTGGAATGGTAGTGGAGAGAGGAGAGCTGTGGCCCTGGTACTGATATTTCTACTGCTTCGTGCAGTTGATGGAGTAAAAGATGCCATTGCTCACAAACACAGCATGTGTCAGAGGTTTGGGCTCTTCTCATTCTACAGCTGAAAGGGATTGTCTGTTTAGAGATGAGGTAACTGAGACCCTGTAAAGTTAACTTGCTTGTCTAAGGCTGCTGTGCACAAGTCTTGCCAAATTTTGAGTGGGATTCTAGTGAGTTTTCCCCGAGAGCAGACCTCTGTCTCTTTTACTAGTTACAAGATGCTTATCAAAAAGTGACTCACGTTTGGTGGGCTGCTGGGAGCAGGCGAGCAGGTGTGAGGGAGGCTTCCTGCATCACTCTTGTCAGTTGCAGAATGTTCTTCACTGGAGTCAACAGACGCTGCATCTCCAGAGGAGCAATGAGAAAGCCAGCAGTTCACAGACCTTGAAAGAGATGCCCAGCGGTGCCCAACAGGGCTTTATAAAGCCCCAGGACTCCTGCCTCCTTAAGCCCCGCCTCTACTCACCGTGGCTCAGTCTGCTTCTAAAACTGGGCCAAAGGGCTCACTCAGAACATGGGCGAGTCAAAGACAAACAGCATCTCTCCAACATGCACATAGCTGACCTGCTTTTGAGCATGTGTGGCTGGGCGTGGTTCCTCCTACTCCATCAGGCTCTGTAGCAGCCTTGTTTCTGCCCTGCCATCTAAGCAGGGAGGTTATGATGTTCCCTGTTGTATCATGTCCCAAGGTAATCCTATGTGGCTTGTTTTAGACCCTGGCTCCTTATCTGTATTACTCTCACTGGGTGTTCCACACTCCTCTCTGTGGTGTTAGTTGTTATTATTTTAAAGTGCTGTGCATTATAAGAAACATCTTTCAAAACCAAAGGGAAACTCTTTTAGTAGTAGCTTTTCAAGGAGTTGGGAGTGAGTGCTGGCACACAGGCCAAGGGCTGGGCATTAGAGTATGTGGAACCTACTATATTTCTCCTGTTTATTGTCCACCCTTTTATTTGTACAGCTCTACACAATTTCCAAGTGGATGCAATTACTGTTATAGTAAAGGGACAGGAGCCTCAAAAAGGTGACAGTTTGAAGCTCAATCTCCTAAGGAGGAAAGGTTTACTTTATAGATGAGGTCAGAGTTATGTATAAAGGAGTCATTTTCCCAAAGATCTACAGCTAGGAAGTTGCAGAATGAGAACTCAACGATGTCTTTTGACTCCAGATTCTGGTCTTTCTGCTTTGCTCTTCTATTACTCAATAAAAAGGCTCTTGCCATCTGATTTTCCAAATGAATGTCTCCCTCCACTCCTCCCACAGCACCAATCTTCCTCTACCTTTTACGAGAATCATGCATTCACTCCTTAGTTCATTCAATTATCCCTACCACCAACCCCGTGTCTAATATGAGCCTGTAGAGAACACAGAAAAGAGCTGGAGTGGTTCCTGCGTTAGGGCGATATGGTTGACTTCATGTTCCTACAGACAGAGAATGTCTAGGTGCCCCCAGCGGTCCAGGATATCTAAATCTTCCATCTTATCTTTAAATTCTTATCTCCATATATCTTGGTGTGGTGGTGTTCTAACTCAATCTCCTACCTTGCTCTGTCACCTCCTGCTCTTACACTGAGCCTTTTGCAAAGTTCTGTCATCAGTGAAATTCTTCATTTCCAATCTCTTCTCTGAAATACCTGTTGCTTCTTGTCAATCCAACACACTTTAAGTGCTTACAACAAGGCCTGTGTCCTCTTTGCTTCATACTATTACTTCCAGGGTATATCTCCACTTCCTCCTCTCAAAAACCCTACTGTCTTAAAGCACATGCTGCAGTCTGTGCAACCCAGTGCCCTTTATTCTTGCAGCCAACTAACTGTCATGTTCCACTGTCCCTCATTCATAAAATTTAAGCACATAGATCACCGCTTTCCTCTTCACCATCAGTCATCGCAATGGATGTGAGATGTCAGTCTCCACATAAGATAATTCACCTGCCCTACCCTCTCATTGACGCTCCCATGTCCATGTCCACGTTGATGGACCATGACTTTAGCCTCCCACTCCACAGTCATAATGTGGACTTTGTTATTACAGTGTTTATGCCACCTCCAACATTTTAATTTCATGCATTGCAATTTCCAACCACCTCTATCTTCCCAGCTCCTGTTTAAAGTGCCCCCACACCTTTTTCTCCCACTGAGACCACCACTGACTCCTCTACGTTTTTACCATTTATTACACCTCATCACCTCTTTTCTCTCCTTACCCAGCTCAGATTAACCATGGTGCCTCACCATAAGCAATCCCTTGCACACACTTTGCCATTTGTGCTCTCTGTTGGACTGGCCTACCAAACCTTCAATTTTGGTTAAACCCAACTCTTAATCTACTCGACGCCTGCATCTGAGCAGCTAAACATAGATGAAGAAAAACACAACTTTGTACTAACTTGTTAGCTTTAAATGTACAAACATACATCTCAAGTGGACCCTCACCATGGCCTGGTAACTCTACTACCTTTTCCCAGTCCATTTGTTCTCCCGTCCCAAGAGGGCCAGTCACAACTTCTCTTCTGCCATAGCCCCTTTCTACTCATTCTCAGCTAATCACTTTGACTCTCAATTCACTGAGAAAATAGAAACAATCAGAAAAGAACAACTCCATTTTCCATTAGCAAATTTGGCAGATTGCCTACCTTTATACCCCACACACTGCCTTGTCACTGCCTTCTCACTATGTGGAGGAACAGTCCCTGCTCTGGCCTTGGGGCCAGCACCACCATGCATGCACTGATTGTACTGCTTATTTCTCACATAAGGCTGTGCTCCTGCAGTTTTCCCCTCTCTTTCTCATGATCTATTTCCCCTTTCTGCTATATTCTTCTTATTGTTCTTACACAATTCCATCTTTAAATACCTCCTCTGGACCCTATATGTCTTACTGAATGCCACCAAATCTATGCTGTCATCTATAGTGAAATTTATTTAAAATGTCTGCTCTCGGCTGGGCGTGGTGGCTCAAGCCTGTAATCCCAGCACTTTGGGAGGCCAAGACGGGCAGATCACGAGGTCAGGAGATCGAGACCATCCTGGCTAACACGGTGAAACCCCGTGTCTACTAAAAAATACAAAAAACTAGCCTGGTGAGGTGGCGGGCGCCTGTAGTCCCAGCTACTCGGGAGGCTGAGGCAGGAGAATGGCGTGAACCTGGGAGGCGGAGCTTGCAGTGAGCTGAGATCCAGCCACTGCACTCCAGCCTGGGCGACAGAGTGAGACTCTGTCTCAAAAATAAATAAAATAAAATAATAAAAATAAAAATAAAAATAAAATAAAATAAAATAAAAGTCTGCTCTCAGTGTTGTACATGCTTACCTCTCATTCTGTCTTTAATTGACCACTTAGGCTTTTGCCCCCATTGCTCCAAGGAAATCCCTCTCATCAAGGTCACAGTGGCTTCCTTATTGCCAAATGCAGTGTTTGGTCTTGAACCTTCAGCAGCAAATGGCAAGGCTGCTCTCCCTTCTTCTCAAAGCACCTCTTTCACTTTGCCCTTAGACCTGACAATCCCATGGTTTTCCTCCAAATCCCTGGTCACTCCACACAGGTGCTCCCCTCTTTCTGATCTCTAAATTTTGGAGTACTCTGTTAGTCTCCACATGTTCGTTATTCCACTAAGAAAATGGATAAAACTCAATAGCATTAAAGTAAATTTAATGTGGCCCAAAACTGCCTAGGTAGGTAGGGTACTTAACCTAATATATAAACAAACTGCAACTTAACCTGAGAGTATATTCGTGTAACAAGTAACTGAGTCTTGACAAATCATAGCAGCCATGCTTTCAGTCAATCACAGGCTGCAAACTGCCAAAACATGTTCCTGAAAGGCACATGCCAGCTGTAACCAATCAAGCTATTTTTGTCTCTAAATACTGACAGTCCAGTATTTATATTGGAGCTCTCTAAATCTTTACTAATTCAGGGCGTTGACTTGTTCATGAATGGTTTCTTTGCTCAAATAAATTCAACGAAATTTAATTTGTTTAAAGTTTTTCTTTCAACACTAGAAACATTAAACTCTTACACAAACGTCACATGGGATTATGGATACATCATGGCTCAGTTTGATAGAACTGAAGACCAAAACCATCCAATCCAATACAAATTTTAATTAGTGTATATAACGAATTAGGCACTGTGATAAGCATTGGGACTACAGATAGATGGATCAATTTCGTTCCCTTTTCTCTTTTAAGCTGACGTGTACTAAGTAATTACTGTGTGCTAGGCACTGTGCTAAGTACTTTCTGTTCATCATCTCATTTAATTTTTACAACTGTCTGAAGTTGGCACTATTGTTAAGCCCATTTTACAGATGAGGAAACTGAGGTTCAGAAAAATCATATAACCATTTGCGGTTTTAGACCTAGGAAATGGCTTGAATGGGCTTTGAATCCAGAAATCTGGCTCTACACAAAACCTGAGTCAATCATGAACCATTTTTGACTTGGAAAGGCAGAAATTTTATATGGCCAATCTAATATTAAGTTGATCCTTTGGGATAAGGGAACTTGTAGATTGAGGAAGCGCCAGGAATGTATTATGTAAAGTATAAATTGAGGGAAATAATAGTAAAACACCATTAGGTGGTAGTTTTTCATACTGAAGGAAATGTATATGACTTAATCAGGTAATTGTATTCAAGTACAATCAAGTAATTGGTTTGTCTACTAATTGCTCAAAGTGTTGAAGAAAATGGAACACAACATTTGTGTCTGAAGAAGACACTACCTCCAAATACTTAAATAAACCCACATTTTGACACTTCTTAAATGAAAACAGATGTATATTTATTTTTGCTTTGAGACTTTAGGGTCCTTCAACTCCCAGACTTCAGTTTTTCAGCTGAAGTGTTGATACAAGGATTAATTTAAAATGCATGTTACCTGCTAGATAAGCATTCAAAGTCAGAAAAATTGATTGTTAGGGATTTTAGAAGTTTAGACATCTAGGGTGAGGTCTTGCAAAAACAATGTTTGTTTTTTAAGCAATTCTGACAAAAGAGCTGGTGTGGGAGAGCAAAACTATAAACAAGGTTCCCAGGCACCTGGATTTGCCTCTTTTAGCCCACATAAAGATTGCAACTCTTCTACCTCAGAAGCCCACTGCTCTCCTTTCAATAAATGCTCTCAAAATGCGTTTACCCCAGGTTCCCACGACTGATAAATTGAAGCAATCTTTTCCCATGCAGATTTGCCCTTTACATCTCAACCTAAGGGAAAAGAACTTTCAAAATTCTCGACATCAGAAAGTGGATAGGAAAGCTATTTCTATGGAAAGTCTAGACCTAGGAAGAAGTCTTTATACTTGCCGGGTCTTTGTACCTTTGGAAATGAGCCCTGTTTATTTCACGATAGTCATGCAGTACTAGCATATCTGGTGCTTTATCAGTCTTCAGTTGCTTTTGCATACAGTCTTTTCTCACGAAAGTTCCATGGAGTTAATCTGAATTTTTAGTCCCATTTGGAAGATATGGACGTTGAGGCTTTGAGAGATTAAGTGACCTGGCTTGTGGATATGTGATTAGTGACAATGGCTGGGAGGGCATTTGATGACCTTGGCTTCAAATCTAGGGCTCTTTCACTGCACCTACTTGTGGATTCTGTGGAAGGGGAAGAGCACATGTTGTCTGTGATTTTGTCACTGGTTAGTACAATCTCTTATTTGCCAGGTCTTGCCTTTTCTGATTGCCTGAGGAGATATTCAGACCTTTGATTTCAAAGCCTGCAGAGTGTGGTGAGGGAGGAGTCCTGAACCCTGCGACTAGTATATATAAATTCCTAGCTAATTAGGTGAAAGGTCCAGAGGAAAGTAGGGGAAAGGACATGGAGTCTGATGCAATCTCCCCGAACAAAAGCAATGAGTCCTGGCGTTTTGATGCTTCTCAAGTTTCACCCTTCCAGGTGTTCCCTAGTGTGTGTGCATCTTCTAGGGAGCAAACCTAACAAGCTAATTGGAGTCTCAGGTGGGAATTAAGTATTTGCATGAGGTGACCTAGTGTGCAGCTGCCCATGGCTCTCGAGGACCTGACCCTGGCATTGCTCCGTGTCAGTCCTTCTTGGTGTCTATTGTCAAGCTTTCATCTTCACAGACACTTAAACAGTTAAAAAAAAAAATCTGTTCTCACAGCCATTTTATGTCAAACAAATAATGTCACAAAGATACCCAAAACTAACTTCCTTTTCTTTTTTTGTTTTTGAGCTCTAGAAGTTGATTGATAGATAATTATCAAGTATTTGTCCCAGTTCTTACAGTTTCTATTTGCATAACATTTTATCATGTCATCACTTTTCTAGCTGGCAATATGGCAAACTGTCATAGGCTGTGTAGTGCTTCTTCCAAAATCAAACTGGAAGGCACTTATAAAAAAAAGGAAGGCCGGGTGCTGTGGCTCAAGCCTGTAATCCCAGCACTTTGGGAGGCCGAGATGGGTGGATCACGAGGTCAGGAGATCGAGATCATCCTGACTAACACGTTGAAACCCCGTCTCTACTAAAAAAAATACAAAAAACTAGCCGGGCGACGTGGCAGGCGCCTGTAGTCCCAGCTACTCAGGAGGCTGAGGCAGGAGAATGGCCTAAGCCCGGGAGGCGGAGCTTGCAGTGAGCTGAGATCCGGCCACTGCACTCCAGCCTGGGCGACAGAGCCAGATTCCGTCTCAAAAAAAAAAGACGTATTAATTTGAAAAACAATTTATTTAAAAATCTGAGAGAAATTGTTGCTGGACCAAACGGAAGGTTGGGCTGTTTATTCTTGAGGTCCAATAACGAGATGCTGGTGAACTGGGAAAGAAGAGAGTTTATTTCTGTAACCGGGTACAGGGAGAAGGCCTGGGAAATATTGCCAGACCAGCTCAAAATTACAAACTTTTCCAGGGCTTACATACCTTCAAAGCTATATGTCAGCGTGTAAGTGTGCATTCATCTAAAGACATCAGTGATTAACTTCTTCTAATCTAGGTCTGAGTCCTGAAGACCGTCCTCAGGAGCCTCGTAAATTTACTTAATCTAAATGGGTCCTGGTGCTGGGGTGATTAACCTTATCTTGTCTCCTGCTAAATCATGGAGACTTGGGGAGTTCCTTCAGACCCCCAGTAAACTTGTTTGTAGAGGCCTGGGAAGATTTTTTTCAGACCCCCAATAAAACTTGTTTAATCCTAAAAGGATCCTGTTAAGAATTCCTTGGTTATCTTGCAATGCTTCAAGGCCCAGGAGAGGCCTGGGCAAAACTCTTGGTGGGCTTTTGTTACAATCTAGCCTTTGTAGAAGGGCACTGGCTCAATCAGCTTTTAATATTTAACTGAACCACTTCGTCAGTACGGAAGCAGTTGTTACTGAGACCTGCGTTAATGAGACCTGACTTGCCACAAAATCTCTGAGGAGTTGGATGTGTAAAGGTCAGAGGCAGGGCTGGGAATAGGAAGGGCTGGAGCCTGAGGTGGAGGATGGCAAGGGGTGGCGGGGGCTGACAGTGAGAGGAGGAACATTGTAAAAGCCCTACAGTGGGGCCTCGTTGATGACAAGAGTTGCAGACTGAGCAATCACACTCTGACAATCACTCCAACAAACCTCCATTTCCAACCCCCAGATGGGTGTCCCAGCAATAATTTCCTCCTGGTACTCTTGCCTTCTAGCAGCTTAAATGTGAAATCTTGGTCACAGGATTCTCCAGCTGAAGAGGCAGCAAACAGGGATGGTCTTCTGCCGTGTCTGGGGCTCTCCACTGTGGGTTTCCTCCCCGTCCCTCACCTTAAATATGCCTAGAGGGACATAGGCTAGGACCAGGCCTTCTGTGCTTCCCCAGAAGCACCAGCCATGACCGCCAAGGAACATGAACCCACACACCAACATAATCAGACGCCTGAGAATTGGTAAAGGAAGACAGCACCCTGAACAACAGGCACCACCTGAAACAGACCAAGAATGTGGAATAATCTAGTACATGTACTCAAGGACACAAAGAAAGATTTCCTACTATAATGCACTAAAAAGAAATCATAACTAAGAATTGCATGTATAAATACTTAAATATAATGTTGAAATAAAGAATATGCTAAATGAGAAATATTACAGGATGGATGTAACTAAAAATAATTAGTGAGGAGGCATATTTGTAGTGAGGAGGCATATTTCATTGGGGAACTCTCACAAAAAAGGAAAGAGCAAAGAGAGAAAACATTTAGAGAAGTGCTAAGATGTTGGGAGACTAGATATAAAAGTATCAGGAATATTTGAATAATGGGATCCCCACAGGGGAAAAATTAGAACTAATAAAGACGTATTTCCATTTTTAAAGAACGATGACACAGCTCATTAAAAAAAAAAAAGAAAGAAAGAAAGAAAAGAAAAAGGAAAATGAAAAAAACGCTGGCGGAGTGGCTCATGCTTGTAATTCTAGCACTTTGGGAGGCCAAGGTGGGCAGATCACTTGAGGCCAGGAGTTTCAGACAAGTGTGGGCAACATGGAGAAACCCTGCTCTACTAAAACTACAAGAAACACCCGGGTGTTGTGGGACGCACCTATAATCCCAGCTACTTGGGAGGTTGAGGCAGGAGAATCGCTGGAACCTGGGAGGTGGAGGTTGTACTGAGCCGACATCACACCACTGCACTCCAGCCTGGGTGACAGAACAAGACTCAGTCAATAAAAAAAAAAAAAAAAAAAAAACTCATCAAGGAACAAACAAGAGTTAAGGAGAAAATGGACCTGGAGTACGCAAAGACAAAGAGGACATTCTTTTTTTTTTCTTTTTTTTGAGTCGGAGTCTTGCTCTGTCACCCAGGCTGGAGTGCGGTGGCCGGATCTCAGCTCACTGCAAGCTCCGCCTCCCGGGTTTACGCCATTCTCCTGCCTCAGCCTCCCGAGTAGCTGGGACTACAGGCGCCCGCCACCTCGCCCGGCTAGTTTTTTGTATTTTTAGTAGAGACAGGGTTTCACCGTGTTAGCCAGGAAGGTCTCGATCTCCTGGTCTCGTGATCCGCCCGTCTCGGCCTCCCAAAGTGCTGGGATTACAGGCTTGAGCCACCGCGCCCGGCCAAAGAGGACATTCTAAAAGCTGCTAGAGAGAGAGATCACCTAAAAAGAAAAAAGTCAAGTGGCATTGTACTACGCATCAGCAACACTGGACTCAATTAGACAATGAAGTAATACATTTAAAGAACTGATGAAGATGACACATCAAACTGTCATTCAAATATAGGGGCATAACAAATATGTCCTCCGGCACTCAAAGACTCATAATGGAAACAGAATCAGAGGAGGAAGCTAAATCTCTTTACATTTGTAGAGAAGAACAAATTCAGGAGGATGCAGTACTAAGTACAGAAGAAACATGGGTGATCAAATACTTTGGTAAATGTATTGCTGATGCAGCAAAGTTCCAATAGACAACATCAATTTATAAAAATCAGTAGGATTTCCTTACATTTGCATTAATCAACTAGAAAATTTGATGAAAAAATGAACCAACAAGAGCAATTCGCAATAACAACAAAAACTGGTGTCTAGAAATTATTTTAACCAAGGCTATAAAAGACCTCTATGAAAAACTTTTAAAACTTGAACAAGTAATAGAGAAACTAATTTTACTTATTTATTTTATTTTTTTATTTTGTTTTATTTTATTTGTAGAGACAAGGGTCTTCCTATGTTGCCCAGGCTGATCTCGAATTCCTGGACTAAAGTGATCCTCCCACCTCGGCCTCCTAAAGTGCTGGGACTATAGGCGTGAGCCACTATGCCCAGTTGATTTTAAAATAATAGAAAAACATTCTGTGCTCTTAGATGGCACAATTTACTATTTTAAAGGTATTTGTTCTTCCCGAATTAATCCAAAAATTCAATGCAATCCCCATACAAATTCTAGTTGGATTTTTTGAGGAACTTGAGTTATTATTCTGAACTACACTGAAAAGAAATAATAAATATTCAGAAATAAGTTAAAATTGAAAAATAGGAATAATGAGGGAGATTTCTTTTACCAGTCACTGTAACTTAGTACAAATCTCTAGTAATAGAAACAGTGTGGTTTTGGTGCAAGAAAAAATATATTAGGCCACGTACAGTGGCTTATTCCTGTAATCTCAGAGTTTTGGAGGCCCAGGCAGATGGATTGCTTGAGACCAGGAGTTCGAGCCCAGCCCGGCCAACATGGAAAAACCCTAGCTCTACTAAAAATTCAAAAATTAGCCCAGTGTGGTGGTGGGTGCCTGCAATCCCAGCTACTCGGGAGGCTGAGGCATAAGAATTGCTTGAACCCAGGAGTCGGAGGTTGCAGTGAGCTGTGATAGAGCCACTGCACTCCAGCCTGGGAGACAGCGCCAGACCTTGTCCCCGCCTCCGCAAAAAAAAAAAAAAAACCACTGGAGTAGAACAGAGAGATCAAAAGGAAATTCATGTATAGACGGACATTTTAACAACAAATATCGTACCCAAAGTCAGTTGGCAGAAAATTGAATGGATTATTTAATAAATGATGTAAAGAAAACTAAAATCGAGCTCAAACAAGGAGATGGGGGTAATTGGGTGTCTATCTTTGGGGAGAGATGGGTAAAATGTGGTTGGAGGTATGACATGTAGTGCTATGAAATGGTTAGAAAAAGCACTTCAAATGTACAAGTGATGACATGGATGCATTTTAAAGGCAATGCTAAAGTAATGCAAAGTAACATTTATATAAGTTTAAAATAAAGATCCACAAAACAAAAATATGCATTTCACAAAAACAGGTAAAAATAAGAATAGTTGCCACAGTGGGATCAGGGAGGGAACTGGAAATGGAAAAATAAATAATCATAAAAACATAAAGTTTACATCCATGGCTGTATGATTTGATAGTATGGTGATAAAGAATACATTTTGTGTGTGCTTATTGGCGTTTCTTTTCCCTTTCCTTTTGAACTCAGGACGTGTTTGGTTATGGGGAGATGGGATCTGGGGGAACAGTCAGGTATTAAAATTAAAGCCATTGGACAGAGCACACAGCCTCAGAAAAATGAAATGCTTTGTACAAGTGCATGTAGCTGGTTAAGTGCATGTAGGTGGTGCCAGGGACTCCGGACTCCTACTCTTGTGAAAACTCTTGTGCCTGCAAATGTTTGTAAAATATCTGGAATTCTTAGTAAAAACATCTGGACAGCAAAAGTTTCCTTGATTGTTCCCTTCTCAATCTAAAGACAAAACTCATTTCAGAAAAATGTAAATAAGCAAACAGAAAACACACCATGATTCTAGCAAAACCCCCCCACCCCCACTTTTTTTTTAATTTGCAAAGTGAGAAACCTGACACTAAGTCTGAGGAGAAATTTCCTGACCATGAATCTTGGAACCTTCTTTTTTGGAGGAGACAACTCCAGAAAAATGGTTGTTCTGGAGGTAAAGACTTTAAACCCTGTTTTGTTTTTGTTTTAAATTACTTTGGCATCTGCTGAGTTAAACAGTGACCAGAAAGTCAAGAGAATATCAGAGGCTGCGTGAAGCAGGCAAAAGGGCATCAAGTTTAATGGTGGACCTGCAGGGCCCCAAGAGCTGATAGCTAAGGGAAAGTATCTTCTATAAAAATTTAACAGAAGGCCTTTTCTATGAAAGATCACTAGTACTGCAGCCCTGACCCCCAGGAGGGCTTCGCGGGCCTCATGAGAGGTCAGCTACAGCTGTAGTCCAACTCACTGTTTCACAACAGTTTTCAGGGATTTGAACCTAGACAATTTCAGAACAGGAACAAAGCTTAGAACAAATCTATAAGTCATCCATCTTATAGATTCTGGGAAGACCGTGGTGGCATAGGTTTCAAATCTCTGAATCCCCACATAAAAACACAAGAAAACAAAAATTTGCAAATCAATATTTGCAATAAAGCTAAGTGATAGCGTGTCTCGTTAGTAGAAGCCCCGCAAAAACAAGTGGATGAGGATAAACCAACAGTCACGAAACCTGCAGCAACATCTGAGAGGCAGGAAGCAGAGGGCAGCAATGATACGTCTACGGAATCTGAATCTCTGAATAGCCAGAGAACTCACTGGAGAGCAGGCAGACAGATTCAGCAGCAGTAGCTCAAATCAGAAGTAGTTTTGCCTGCCCCAATGCTGATGAGTTTAAGCTCCACTCTCCAACCCCAAATAAGATCCGAAGGGCTGGCACAGCATAAACAGTGGTGTGTTGATAACTGTTGAAC
>NC_045434.1:101445714-101451930 GCF_002776525.5 Piliocolobus tephrosceles | reverse complement strand
TCTCATCATGGGCGATTGCAGGTTACTGACATGAACACGACGCTGGGGAGTGTTGTACACAGTTGACTCTTGCAAGGTTGGAGCCAGCTGTGAACTCTGGGAAGAGCCAGGGCTCTTTTCCAGGACTGGCTGGACCTTTGGGAGTCAAATAAAAACTGAGCATGAGCAGGAATAAGGACAACAGCAATGAAGGGAAGAGAAGGTTGAGATAAAAAGTGGGGATGGAACAGAGCCAGAGCATTTCAGAAAGCAAGCGGCCGTGCTTCACAACACTACCCAAAAAACAAAGAATAGGGAGCTCTGCAAAGTTGGATGAGTGGCCTCTAACCACCCCACCTTCTAGAAGTTCAGGAAAGATAACGTTACATAACAATATACCGAGGTAAAATCCCAAGCAAAGTTATTATAAAGCATTTAACTCCATGGTTCCCAGACTTGTAGCACATGAGAATCACTGGAAACAAAAATGAAAACAGAGAATGCTCTTTCTGTGCCATTTATTGTGGATAGGAGGCCACACTCCTGACTACCTACAATAGGTTAAACTGACCTAACCAAAGCCATGACATTGACAGCTGTTGTCTTCAACAGCCTCCTTCCACCCACTCAACTCCCTGCATCCTCCTAACTTTCTTCCAGTTTTCTAGCGATTTTCAGCCACAGGGATATCATGACAACTAATATTAATTTTAGCTGAGTAAAGTTTCCTTCCGCAATACTTTCATACAATAGCTGTAGTATTGTATGTTTTCATTGTATGACTCTCAAGAAGTCACTAATGTGGGGATTTCAAAAAAAGGTTATGCTAGGGTAATGGGGAAGAAATTTGGGGTCAGAAGAGCTTCAACAGTTCCAGTTCTTTGGCAGACTAGAAAGAAGGGCTGTTCATGTTCTTAGGAGGGGCAGGAACCAGGGGCAGGCAGGCAGGGAATTGCAGTACTAGTTATTCGAGAACCATCTGCTCTGAGTGTGCACTCGGTAATTCAGGTTCAAAAACATTTGATTCTCAAGATTCAAATTCCTGGGTGTGGTAGCACATGACTATAATCCCAACGACACCAGAGGCTGATGTGGGAATATCCCTTAAACCCAGGAGTTCAAGACCAGTCTCGAAACCATCGTGAGATCCTCCTGTCTCGTTAAACAAATAAACAAACAAAACAACTAAGAAAGTCACACACACAAAATTAAAATTTCTGAGAACGAAACTTTAATTGTTCTATTTTGGGTCACATGTTCATTCTCTTGGTATGTAAGTGGGATTTTACAATCAACAGCTCTGGACTACATGGAATTTCTCAAGAAGGGAAGCAAAAAAGCAAAATTATACAAGATGTCCACTGGAGGCATTTGTCTAAATTTGCCTGGTTCCAGTCAGCCTGATTAGGTAACTTGATGCACTTTTGTTGAATGAAATCTAATAAGTAACTCAAGAAATTAAAATCGACTTGATGTGGCTGGTTCACACGTTGCTTCTGTTCCATGCCACACTATCCCTGACACTGGACTTGGCACTTCTTTGCATTAACTTTACAAAACCGTCTCATGCCACACATCATTGATTAAAGATTTTGTGTTGAGACAGAGAAAATGATTATATCGTATGCCACAGAGCAAACAAACTCGACCAAACTCAAATCCTATTAAGAAACTACCCCAATGCCCACCAACAATAGAACGAACAATTAAAATGTGTATATTTGCAGAATGAAATATTACATAGTATGAAAATAAATGCTCTAGAACTATGCAATGACATGGATGATGTCACAAACAATATTGTCAGACAAAAACGAGTGTATGTTATATGATTCCATGTACATGAAAACAGGCAAAGCGAGTCCACATTGTGCTGAGTCAGGATAATGGTTGCCTTCTGGGCGGAGGCATCAAGAGTGAAAGGACGCACAAAGGCAGCTTCTGGGGTGTTGCTCAGGTTCTGCTTCTTGATCTGGGTCTGGTTCCATGGGTGTGTCCTGTCTGTGAAAATTGATTCAGGTGTGTACTTATGATATGTGCACATTTCTGTTTGCGTATTATATACTCAGTAAAAAGTTAAAGCAACTTTGACAGTCCTGCTGTTCCCACAGTGCCTCCTTGGCAGTCAGGCCAATCAGGGATGCTTCTGCTGTCATCCGTCAGCTGTGTCGCCACTGCACCCCTCATGCTCAGGGGTCCTGCTTTAAATGTGTGCCCACCTCTGCTCTGTACAGCTCCCTGGTAGGTGCAGTCTTCTGCTGTAACCGCTTCTCTGTGGGAGGGCAGCCCTGCCCTGCCTTCTGGCTTCCCTGGTTCTTCCACAGTTCTTGTAAATGAAATGTCCTTCATCTCATGACGTTTTCAACCTGAGGAAAGTATTTGAAAATATTTGCAATTTTGGATTCAAAACTTATCTCCCTATGGGATAGATTAGGAGAAGAGACCTAGTAGTCCACCGACTTACAGTACAAACACATTTCTTCATCTTCCTTCTCTCGAGGAAGTTACATGCTAAGTACCAGGGCTGATAGTCTAGTCATCACCCTTGTGATATTTGTGCTCACGGAGTCACCCTCAGGCCTCTGCCTGTATCCTCTCAGTTCCGCTGTTTTCAGTACCGGCTGCTGGGGGATAAACACTGCAGCCCCCAGCCCTCAGGTAATACTCTGATGCATGTGTATTGTGTGGGCTTCTTGAGTTCCCAGAGGGATGAAAGCTCCAAAAGTCCACAGTTTATAATTTATTAACACATATTTTCTTAGCTGCCTCTCTTCACAATCGCAATTTCCCATTCCCCTGCAGCCCTGCAGGCATTTCCTAGGATCAGCTCCCAAATAGACCAGTTCCACATGAATTCCTGCCTCAGAGTCTGAGCCTGGGGGAACTCAAAACCAAGGCAGAGATCTGCCTTTCCCATAAACAGACACGTGTGCCTGGGTGCACGGGTACACATGCACACACAATGAATTTTATTGGTGCGTGGCAGACATACCTTAATGGTGCCCCCAGTGAGTCATGCCCTTTGTTTACTTCTCTCCCCTTTAGAGTGGAAGGAACCTGGGACTTACCTGTAGCCAATTGAATATCAGATGATTCCTCCTGTGACTATGTTCCATTACAGCAGACTAGAGGGAGAGATTCTCTCCAGTTCTGAAGAAGACAGCTACTATGTTTGAACTGTCTATGGGGTTCACAGGATGAGAACTGTGGCTGGCCTCTAGGAGCAGGGTCTGGTTTCTAGCCAACAGCCAGTGAGAAATAGGGACCTCTGTCCCACAACCATCAGGAGATAAATTCTGTCAAAACCCAAGTCTGGAGCGGATTCTTAAAGCCTCTGATGAAAACACAGCCTTGCTGACACCCTGACAACATCTTTACCAAACCTCAGACAAGAGAACCCAGCTAGGTCATGTGTACACTTCGGATGCACAGAAATTCAGAGATGATAAATGTGCATTGCTTGAAGCCGCTAAGTTTGTGGTAATTTGTTATGCAACATAGAAAACTGTTCTCTATGGGAACTTCTGACCAGAGTTGGGGCATTATTTCTTTCTACTCTTTAGGAATTTGTTGGCAGGGATGTGACCTCAAGGTGCCTTTAGTGCTGTTCTTTCTTTCTCTCTCTCTCTTTCTTTCTTTCCCTCCCTCCTTCCCTCCCTCCCTCCCTCCCTTCCATCCTTCCTTCCTTCCTTCCTTCCTTCCTTCCTTCCTTCCTTCCTTCCTTCCTTCCTTCCTTCCTTCTTTCAAGATAGGGCCTCACTCTGTTGCTCAGGTTGAGTGTAGTGGCATGATCATAACTCACTGCAGCCTTGAACTCCTGCACTCCAGCCATCCTCCTGCCTTGGCCTCCCAAGAAGCCGGGACTACATGTGCCAACCACCAGGCACAGCACACTTTGCTCTTTGATTTGTTTTGAGAACAGCCAATATTGCCACCCTTTCTTGTTCCTCCTGAATGATTTTTCCTGAAAGTAAATGTTTGGACGAAGGGAGGCAAGATGGTGCACTTCCGGGTTCTTCTTCACCACCAACTCTTCCCGCGCGGGGGAAAATGCAGCCGGCGCCCAGGGAGGGTGCAGACCAACTGGGCATGCGCCAGGTGACGTCAATCTGAAGAGACCAAGATTTACCTGGTCGCACCTGCGAATCGCCCCCCCGACACGCCCGTGCCCCGCCTATTGCCCTCCCACTCCTAGAAAAGCCACTCTTGGCCAGTGAGCCAGGCAGCCTTCTCACAGCCCCACTCCTGTCGGGATGTCGGGACTGTGGGAACTCTGTCCGAGAGCCCCAGGGGGGGACTCTGCCGGCCTCCTTCGCCGGAGGCCGACAGACTTCTCCCCCACACCTTAGGTTACCAAAATAAACTTGCAGTTTTGCTCCTACACTTGCCTACCCGCTGGTTCTTTTGCGCCCGCTGGGCTGGTCTTAGAAAAAACAAATCAGTAAATATTATGATGGCCCAACAATTCTCTGGTGAATACGTATTTCTTCAATAATGCTTCTCCATCACTGCTTCTGCAGGGCCTGCCAGCACAGCCTGATTTTTCCAACGTCAGGACCAGGTCAAGGCTCACAGGACCTTGTTCCATGGCTCGTTTCACAAGTCTGTGGGATAAAGTTCTGTCCTTCCTGAACACGAATGTCAGATATTGAACTTATGAATTTGTGCAATCCTCTAAAACGCTGTAAAGCTGAAGCGCTGTCCTCGGCTATGAGAAATTTGCCAGCATTATTCGGCAGCTCTGCCTATTTCCAAACACTGTTTTACAGGCTTCCAACAACTTCCCTGCAGCTGTGGAGGCATTTTCTGGAGTGGAACCACATTAGCCTCCTCTTGTTCTTCCTTTCTGATATCTGCACCCTTTCCAGTCAAGATTCAAATATTTCTTCCTAGAGAGAGTGATGGGGGAAGCTTCTTCTGTCATCTCAGCATTTCAATCTGGCTAAGGAGGGCTGCCCCCTGGCTGTCCCACACGCCAGCCCTCATCTCTGTTGGCTGTTCCCAGCTTGGGCAATAGGCACGCTTGCGTAAACAAGGCCAGGGTTGGGCCTCCATATCAGCAGTCTCCACACCTGCGGATTCAACCAAATGTGATAGAAAATATTGAATATTATATTATTAATAAAAATAACAATATAGCAGTAAAAATTAATACAAATAAAAAACAATACAGCATAACAATTATTTACATTGTGTTAGATATTATAAGTAATCTAGAGATGATTTAAAGCATTTGGGAGAATGTAAGAAGGTTATATGCAAATACTACACCATTTTGTATAAGGGACTCAGGTATCTGAGGCTTTCGGTGTCCAATAAGGGCCTGGAACCAATCGCCCACAGGATACTTGGGGATGACTGTACTGGGTTCTCTCATGCCTCAAAAACATCAGTCTTTTGAGAAATTTAGACAAAGTTGGGATCTTTAAAAATCACTTTCTAGTTATTTCCCTTCTCTATTATCACAATGGAAGTCAGAAAAATTAATATCCTATTAAAGCTGTAGTCACTTTGTCTTCTCCTGTGAATAATTTTTCAAACTATTTTATATTTGCCCTCATTTTTTAAAAGTCTGCAAGTAGGATCCTTTCAAACTCTGGCTCATCACAGTTCCCGGGTATTCCTAATATCTGAGCATCCACACCGCTCATGAACCTTTCACAGGAGCAGGTTGCTCCCTCTAGTGCTGGACTACTGCTGCTGTCACTCTTGATTCTGATTATCGGAGTCTGGTCAGGTACATTCACTTGATGCCTTTGTTCACTGACACAGGACGGGGACATCTGGTCAAGGTTTGCCCATGCTTGGGATCTAAGCCTGTCGCCCCTTCAGGTCCCCCTCTCATGCTCAGCCAGTATTCCCTGAAGCCCAGTCATTGTGCTGGGTGCGCTTGTTCCCAGTAGTTTGCAGAATCAGCCACGGGCTGAGCTGATGGCACCATACCCTCCCATTCTACAGAGCACAGGGCGCTCCTCCTGCTCTGGAGCTGCTTAGGCAGATGATCCATCTCTCCCTGTGACAACTTTGCTTACCATGACTCTCAGGAATTTTAATCAAGCCTCAAAACTTTCTGTTAAATCCTTGCCTCAGGACGAAGACTGCCTGAGACAATACATAGTTGCCATAGATTGACAGCAGCCATTCAAATGTTCCTTTCTTCCTTCCTTCCTTCCTTCCTTCCTTCCTTCCTTCCTTCCTTCCTTCCCTCCCTCCCTCCCTCCCTCCCTCCCTCCCTCC
>NC_045434.1:101399253-101445314 GCF_002776525.5 Piliocolobus tephrosceles | reverse complement strand
CCTTCCTTCCTTCCTTCCTTCCTTCCTTCCTTCCTTCCTTCCTTCCTGACGGAGTCTCACTCTGCCGCCCAGGCTGGAGTGCAGTGGCCAGATCTCAGCTCACTGCAGGCTCCGCCCCCCCGGGGTTCACGCCATTCTCCTGCCTCAGCCTCCCGAGTAGCTGGGACTACAGGCGCCCGCCACCTCACCCGGCTAATTTTTTGTATTTTTTAGTAGAGACGGGGTTTCACCGGGTCAGCCAGGATGGTCTCAATCTCCTGACCTCGTGATCCGCCTGTCTCAGCCTCCCAAAGTGCTGGGATTACAGACTTGAGCCACCGCGCCCGGCCTCAAATGTTTCTTTCTTGAAAGGGGAGACTCCGTACAGGAGTCTAGGGACACATGTTACTGTGCTCCTAATTTAATACCTGTGTTGATACACAATTTCATGTCATCCGTTCCACAATCATAAAAAAGTCATTCCCTCCATGCCCCCATCCCCTCCATTTTTTAGATGGGAAAACAGCCTCAAAGAGGTTAGTGAGCTGTTTAAAGTCACAGAGCTATTAGTTGCCAGGCCTAGGATTGTAACCCGAGTGCATTTGACAACAAAATCCATGCTTTTTCCTTGTCCTCTGCCATGAAGAAAGAGAACATAAAGACTTGCCTCATGAGCCTAAACACCTCAAACTGGAGCTCGTGCACCCTTTGTGCTCTGTAGAAATATGTTGGGGAGTTTGCTTTGCTACTGGTTCTCTGGAAAAATATTTCTTTAAAAAAATTTTTTGTGGGTATATAGTTAGGTGTATATATTTATGGGGTACGTGAGATATTTTGGTACAGGCATACAGCGTGTAATCATTACATCATGGAAAATTGGATATCTATCCCCCTCAAGCATTTATCCTTTGTGTTACACAATCCAATTACACTCTTTTAGTTATTTTAAAATGTGCAATTAAATCATTATCGACTGTAGTCCCCCCATTATGCTATCAAATAATAGGTCTTATTTATTCTTTCTAACTGAAAAAAAAAAAATCTTAAAATGTATTTTCTTTCTTTTATTTTTTCTTTTTTTTTTTTAGAGACTACAGACAGGGTCTTACCTGTCACCCAGGCTGGTGCAGCATTGTGATCTTAGCTCACTGTAGCCTCCAGCTCCTGGGCTCTAGTGATCCTCCCACCTGAGCCTCCCAAAATGCTGGGATTACATGCACATACCACCACGCTCGGCCTGTATTTTTTTTAAACTACTTTATTGAGGTATTACTGATATTAAAAAGCTGTAGATATTTAATGTATACAACTTAATGTGTTTGGAGAAAAGCGTACACCTGTGAAACCATCATCACGTCAACTCAATAAACTTAACCTTCACCTCCAAAAGTTTCCACCTGCCCCCTTTGTTTTTTTGAAAGTGTATTTTCATTTGGATAATAATGTGTATTTAAAAACAGAGTTTTCTAGATAACATGCTTGATTACTTTCTGAGAAATGTCTTGGGATTTCCATGCTGCATTTTGCATTTATGTTAAAGTTCATTGGCATCAAGTTGTACAGTAACTGAGATAATGGGAGAGAACATAGGCTGACTTCCTCTGGAACAGGGTGTGGAGTAGAGGCCAAGTGTTGCAGGGCTCTCAAAGAACAAAGGCCTTGCGCCACTTCACCTTTAAATAAAGCAAAGTAAAGTAATATTTCAGCCAAAAAGTGACTGTCAAACCCCCAAAGAACCTGAACCATAGCAAGGCATTCCAGGCTTGTTTTGTAAGCCAAGTTTAGTTGCAACAAACCCACATTCTCCATTAAATCAAACTTATGTGAGTTTGAAGTTTATTAGATATATAGTTTATTTCTATTTAATATGTCATTTTCTTGGTTTTATAAGAGCTACAAGCATATAGGACATATACTTACTTTAAGGTTTGTATGAATTTAACATAAGAAGATAATTTTCTTATACACTGGGGAGCCACAAGAATTTTTCACTATAAAACTCTGATCATTACTCACATTTGAAAGCAATATTTTTATTAAAGTACAATAGCCTTATTGTCTTTTTAGAAACAAAATATGCGTGTTATAAAACGTTAACTCTAAAAAATGTAAAGAGCAAATTTAAAAGAGGTTACCTCAATCCCATCACTGCAAAAATAAACATTGTTAACAATGGGGACATGGCTTTAAATATCTATCTACATACATGCAGATGGAAGGAGAGATTAAAAATAAATTTAGATATGGGGATATAGCAGATGCAGCATTTTAAGATAAAAGTATCAGCTTTGATTTTTATATAAAATAGGCGCCTATAGTCAAACTAAAGGAATTGCCTTTCTTCAGATAAATGTTTGCAGTAGAAAATATTAGTATCTGAAGAAGCATTTTTTTTTCTTTTGAGACGGAGTCTCGCTCTGCCGCCCAGGCTGGAGTGCAGTGGGGGTGGATCTCGGCTCCTGCAAGCACAGCCTCCCAGGTTCACGCCATTCTCCTGCCTCAGCTGGGACTACAGACGCCCACCACCACACCCGGTTAATTTTTTTTTTCTTTTGTATTTTTTTACTAGAGATGGGGTTTCACCGTGTTAGCCAGGAGGGTCTCCATCTCCTGACCTCGTGATCCATCTGCCTTGGCCTCCCAAAGTGCTGGGATTACAGGCGTGAGCCACCGCGCCCGGCCCTGAAGAAGCATTGTTTAATCTTAAAAACCTCAGCTACTTTTATTAGTATAAGTAATACATGTTTCAACTTTAGAGAGTATCTATTACGTCCTTACTTCAAAATTAGAAAATTCATGCATTTATACTTTATTCTGTTTTCTCCCCCTTCATATTTCCAATATTATAATCTTTTTTTTTGTTGTCATGGTTTAAAACATTCGCATTTCATTCTATTATCATAAATCTCAGTTACTCAGCCTTAACTCTATAATTAATTAGTCACCAATAATTTTAACTTTAATTTTTAATAATTACTATTACTATTTTTAATTATGTTTTTTCATGGCTGAGTCCTTTATTTGCTTCCTTTTCTGATTGTTTGGATTTCATTATTGGATAGTTTGTTTCAGGAGAGATTTTTGGGTTCTTGTATGCTTAACTATTTGGTGCCTTTTTACTCTATTACGTATAAAATTATTGTTCACACTTATTTCTTCCAGAAGTTTGTAAATATTGCTTCACTGTCTTCTGACATTGAGCATTGCTGTTAAGAATTCTGAGACTGACAAGATATTTATTCCCATGTCTTTGTCTTTATTTTTCCTGTGTACCCAATACATTCTTTACCCATAGAGTTCAGAAACCAAGATAGCATATGTCTTGGTGTTTATCATTTTGAATGAATTTTTCCAGGAATGTATGTGTCTTTTCAATCAGCAGATGCAGTTTCAATGAATTTTCTTGTATTTTATCTCTGTATCTTTTTTCTGTTCTGTATGTTCTATTCTCTTCTTCAGGAACAGAAATTACACATTTGTTCTTTTATGTTTTCCATTTCTATCATTTTCTCTTTAACCACTTAAATATAACTGCTGTTTTCTTTTTTTGTTGTGATTTTCTCAAGCCAATTCACCATGCCACAAGATTTTCTTTGTAATATTATTTCTCCTTTTAATTATTTCTACTGGCTCATTTCAATGCAATTTCTTTCTTTCTTCTTCTTTCTACAATTCTGCCAGATCCCCTTATTATTTCTTCTTTGAGCTCTTTTTGGGAGAGGGGCATGGCGTGGGGAAAAGAAAGAGAGATCAGACTGTTACTGTGTCTATGCAGAAAGAAGTAGACATAAGAAACTCCATTTTGTTCTGTACTAAGAAAAATTCTTCTGCCTTGAAATGCTGCTAATCTGTAACCCTACCCCCAACCCTGTGCTTGCAGAGACATGTGCTGTGTTTACTCAAAGTTTAATTGATTTAGGGCTATGCAGGAAGTGCTTTGTTACACAAGTGCCTGAAGGCAGCTTGCTGGTTAAAAGTCATCACCATTCTCTAATCTCAAGTACCCAGAGACACAAACACTGTGGAAAGCCGCAGGGACCTCTGCCTAGGAAAGGTAGGTATTGTCCAAGGTTTCTCCCCTTGTGATAGTCTGAAAGATGGCCTTGTGGGAAGGGAAAGACCTGATCATCCCCCAGCCCAACACCCGTAAAGGGTCTGTGCTGAGGAGGATTAGTAAAAGAGGACGGCCTCTTTGCAGTTGAGATAGAGGAAGGCATCTGTCTCCTGCTTGTCCCTGGGCAATGAAATGTCTCGGTGTAAAACCCGATTGTATGTTCTTTCTACTGAGATAGAAGAAAACCGCCTTAGGGCTGGAGGTGAGACATGCTAGTGGCAATCCTGCTCCATAATGCATGGAAATGTTTATGGAGATGTTTGCATATGCAAACAGCACTTTTCCTTAAACTTATTTATGACACAGAGATCTTTGTTCACATGTTTTCCTGCTGACCCTCTCACCACTATTACCCTATTGTCCTGCCACATCCCCCTCTTCAAGATGGTAAAGATAATGATCAATAAATACTGAGGGAACTCAGAGACCAGTGCCGGCACAGGTCCTCTGTATGCTGAGCGCCAGTCCCCTGGGCCCATTTTCCTTTCTCTATACTTTGTGTCTTTTTCTCTTCTCAAGTCTCTTGTTCCACCTGATGAGAAACACCCACAGGCGTGGAAGGGCAGGCCACCCCTTCACATGGAGTGGATATCACGTTATCTGTAATTTATTTGAATAAATAGATCTCCTCCCCTTATTCCCTGGCTTTTCCTATTGAGCTGCTTATCTGCTTTCCTTTTTTCTATGCTAATCCTCCCCTTATTTTTGCAATGTTTATTAATAGGTATTGAGATGATTCCATTTTAATTCATAATACAAAAAAAGTTTGTGTTTCAATGAAAATCGATGCATTGTTTCCTTCTTTCTTTCTTTCTTTCTTTTTCTTTTCTTTTTTTTTTTTTTTTTGAGACAGAGTCTCTGTCACCCAGGCTTGAGTGTAGTGGTGCCATCTCAGCTCGGCTAACTGCAACATCTGCCTCCCAGGATCAAGTAATTCATGTGCTTCAGCCTCCCAAGTAGCTGGGATTATAGGCGCCAGCCACTACACCTGGCTAATTTTTGTATTTTTAGTAGAGATGGGGTTTCACTATGTTGGCCAGGCTGGTCTCGAACTCCTGACCTCAGGTGATCCACTCGCCTCGGCCTCCCAAAGTGCTGGGATTACAGACGTGAGCTACCGCACCCAGTCACAGTCCTTCTAGGTTAACAGATTCTAGTTGTGTTCGTTGTCTTAATTCTATCTTCTGAAGTTTTTGGAAGCAATAGTAGTTTTAAATAAGATATGATCAATCAATCATGTATTTACTATTGACTATAAATTTACTATGATATAATGAAAGAACACATTCCTCAGCCCTGGGCCCAGTACAAACATATATCTCAACTTCCTGGGCCCAACACAAACACATTCACACAATTCACACATTCCTCAGCCCTGGGCCCAGTACAAACACATTCCTCCATATATCTCAACTTCCTGGGCCCAGTACAAACACTCCATATATCTCAACTTTGGAAAAACACCACCTGGAGAGACCCCCAATAAGGTCACAACCGTTTATGGCTTTACTGAAAGCACGGGAACCAATAGAAAACTGCTAAAGGTATAACTTAAAATATTAACCAATTGTAATGCTGTAACCAAAAGAATTCCCTTGTTCCTCTATAACCTGTTTACATTGGGCTATAAAAAGCAAGCACATGCATCGTTCGGGGCCCTCTCGTATGCTGTGGAACGGAGGGACCAAGTTTGAACTTGCAGTAAAGATCCTTGCCGCTTGGCTTTGACTCTGGACTCTGGTGGTCTTCTTTGGGGAACAAACGGTCTGGGCATAACAATAATACTATATTCTAGAACCTTAAAAAGGTTTAAAGTCAGTCATTACTCCCAAATCCAGGATTCCACCTGCAGGGTTCTTTTTGCTCCACCTTGTCCCTAAAATTTCCTCTCCAGCTGTCTTTCATGGGGTCCTTGGGCAGCAGGGCAGGGCCTTGAGGTTGCTCATAATCTTCTACTTTCATAACCTGCTTGTATGTCTATACTGTCTGTTCCTTGGTTCCAACGTAGCCTGAAATGACTGTCCTCAAGTAGGATACATATCTGATCCCTTATTATTGTGCATATTCTTTTGTTTCATATTCACTTACTTTTGTAAAAGTTCTCAGTGACTTTAGAGACTGATTCTTGACTTAGGGAAGTACAGGATCCAGATATAAACAGAACAAGATAATGCTGGAGCTGAAAGGGATTGTTTATTCCAGGGTTGTGAACTGGCCCCATGGGCAAAGGTCAACAGACCTGCTTTGTTTGCCTCTCACATGGTTGAAAGAAATTGATTTGCATTCTCATTTCCCAGTTCAAATTGCCCTACAAGAGACCACTTCACTTATTCACATCTAAGGAAACCCTATAAGCATTGGGATTTAGTTTAAGGCCCCCATTTTATAGAGAAATAAACTGTGGTTTGGAAGAGAGACATATATTCGAGATCACAAAGATTTAAAATGGTGACAATAACATTTGCTAAGCATTTATGGCAGGCCCCATTCCAAAGGCATCACATATCTTAATTCAATTAATCCTCAAATCCTGGAGAAAAGAAAACAAAGGCTCAGGCACTGTAGGCACAATGTCACACACCCAGTTTGAGGCAGAGTCAGACAGTTCTAGTGTGGCTTAACTCTTAACCCTTTGCTCTTCCCATCATAATAAACCACCATGAGCCATGGCTGGAGTCATATAAATAGGCACATCTCAGGAAACAATACTTACCTGAGATTTATTTCTCACATCAGATGCTTCTCCAGTCTCAGTTGAGACTCCTGGTTCTAAATTCTTGCAGTAAGGCCTTAGGATAAAATTTCCCAAAGCATGGTCCTTGGTCCCCTGCATTGAGAACTACGCTGTCCTACTCCCCTTCCATGTACAGCGGGCCACAGAATAGGATTGTCTAGTTTGTGCACTGCACAAAAGTATACGACTAAGAGGGCAAGAAGGGGCTAAATTCCAGCCTGTCTTGATTCTGAGAGTCCATGGGGCTATGTCTTCTTACAACGAAGGGACATTTTTTTTTTAAATCTATTTCTACAAAGGCACCATATGGCTGAGAAGTGGTCCTGACCTTCAGGTGAAGCTACGTAAACTCGTGGGCTCTAGAGGAGTAACAGGTGATGACTTCGCTAAGTTAATCATCACATTCTATCCTCCTTGCTACCTTAATTGGTTGGCGAATGAGCACGTAACTCATGTAGGGCCTTTCCTGGCCAATGAGGCTTCATTTGGAGGCTCCTGTTTAAGGGTTGTGGATCTCTTTCCTGGTAGAGGTGAGGCTGGACCTGCTTCAGCCACCTTGCACTAGATGGGGCCAGATAATGAAGCTAATCCCCAGCAAAAATGGCCACAAAATAGAGAAAACTCCCATCTGGCAACTTTGTTGAGCTGTTGGTCAAGTTATACCTGAAGCTCAAATATACTTACGGACTGTGGAGTGAAATAAACCCATACATTTTCTTTTTATGCTGAAACAGTCTGGCTGTCAGTTGTGACCAAAGGAGCAGGGGAAGCATAGCACCTATTCCATATACACTCCAACACATCCCTGCTCCCTGTGCCCCTTCCTGGCTTTATGTTTTCACCACAGCTCTTGTCATCATCCCATACTCTGTCCTTTACTTATTTAGTTTGTTGTTTGTCTATATCCACTCCCCATCCCTGATGAAAGGGATGGGGAGTGGATGATTGCAAGGAATTTTATCTGTTTTGCTCACTGATGGATTCTCAGCTTCTAAAATGAGTTCTTGGAACACAGTATGCATTAAATAAAGATGTGTTGAATGATATATCCACTCAGTGAATTATTGAGGATTATTAAAATTTTACATACATAAATGATAGTCATGACAGTTCTAGAATTAACTCCGTACTATCCCAGCCTTCCAATAAGATAGGTGACTTCTTATCCATGCCTTCCCCAGCATATGTGCACATGCAGACTGTCAGCATTTCAGCAATTTCAGGGAGGGATCCTTGTTATTATTACATCACCAAGATGATCTTAAGTTGGTGATGCTCTTTAATTGGAACTATTTCTAAATATATTGTAAATATTTTTATATATTGTAAATATTTATAGAATGACTTGACTTTATTTTGTCTTAGTAGATTTGCTATCTGTAATTTTTTGGATTTTTATTCTGTTCATCTCCACTTCTTTGTTATCATGAGGAATTTTTCCTCTTGAAAAAGCAAATAAATTAGGAGAGGGAGGTGGGCTATGGTGTTTTTTTTTTTAACTTTCATATGTGCCATAGTCAGAAAAAACTGAGAGCTTCTACCTTTCTGAAATATTCTCAGCCATATTTCCTTTGCATTTTTTTCGGTTCTTACAGGTAATACCGCAGAATCTGGCACTTGTTCCAACAGGGTTCTATTGTTGTTCTTAATAGTCTGGTATTCCCAATTTATCTTTTATCTCTATCATGCAGTCTGATACTTTTGTTTGTTTCTCTGACAGTGACTTGCCCAGAACCCCCTTGGAAGTTGGTGATTGCAGTTTTGCTGAAGGTAACTATATGCTTTGAAAGAACGATCCTTTGCCATTTGCCTGTTACCTTCTCTGAAATATCACTATTAGGAGAGTTATCTTTTGGATTATCCAGCCTTTTTATACTTGAGAGGAGCAATACATTCTTTCTGGTGTTTTCCTCTTTGACAACCAGAAGAATAACAAGGGCGTGATGGATGAAGGAAGAAGAAAGGAAGGGAGAGTAGAAGGAGAACTGGTTAGGGCCGAGGCTCTGTGTCTTCCATTTCCCCTTTCTTTTTACTCTTCTTTCAGCCAGCACTCAGTAGCTGGTCTTAGCCCGCTAATATGAGAGGGGAGTGTTCTCAGACTAGGGAATAAGACTTGGTGTGTTTGCCAGTTGGCAGCACATCATGGATAAAGCAAGTGGCGATCCACACAGCCTGAACTGCACGGCCAACCCACATGGCCTCTTCTGTCTGGTGGCATTTCCCTCTAAGGAATGCGAATGTGATCATACCGCAGCCATACGCTGTAATCATTGAGTCCATATTTGCTTCTTTTTACATGACCATGCAGATTCATGACCTAGGGAGTCATGTATCTGTTTGCAGGCAAAATCACCTCCTCATTATTGAAGTAACCACCCCGTAAGCCATTCCAAACCTCACAGGGCAAAGAGAGTCACACAAGGCCACACAGGTTGTCAGTGGCAGTGGGGGAGATGAGTGTCCAGGGTCCAGGTCAGCTCCACCATACCTGCTGTGACTGTCATCCCCCTCATAAGCTGAGAAGCACTCACAATTAAATAGCACCCACTTTCCCAACCCTGCTCAGAAGTTGGCAGGCAGGTCACCTGCATCTCTCCTCTCCTTGAACCAGTGCTGTTGCTGGGGTGGAGGAGGCAGAGACTCAAATGAAGGAGACGAAGAAGCACTTGGGTGTATTTCTTGGTCTTATTTCACTTTTCCACTTTCACCACTACTGAACTGGAACACAGCAACCTCTTATATACACAATGGTTTATTAAAGGAATGTATGGCCCACATCAGCCTAGCAAGGATTCTACTGGTAAACCTTCCCATGGCCAAAGGAAAAAAAAAAAGCAGGAGTTGAGTGGCTGGGGTGGGGTATAGGCAATGGAGGGAGGGCAGAGGGGTGTAGAAGCTGAAGGCAGCTAGAAGCTTACTCTTGAGTTTCTTCTTCTGTCTTCAAATCTTTACTTCTTATGGTCAAAGACCCAGCTGTTTCAATTGGCTGGAGATGCACTCTTCTAGACTGCTCAAGACAGCCAGAGAGAGGGGAGGAGGGAAGAAGGATACTGTGGAAAGGGATGGTGGGGCAAACATTTAGAGCTAGAAGCCACTACTGTGCCATTGCTAAAGTTTCTGTCACTGAGCCTAAAAAAGCCAGTGCAGTAGGGGCCTTATCGCTCTTAGTTTGCTAGGTTTCCCCTCCGAAATAATGAGCAGATTTAGCCAGGCTAGCAGAAAACAGAAAGGAAGAGCACGGGGCTGTGCAGGAGTTAACAGAATCTTGATTCTTGCTCTACGGTTGGTACTTGCACAGGAAGTGTTGGCGCTTGTTGCATTCGTTGCTGCTCCAAGTTAAAAAGTCTGTAAGAAAATAAACAGACATTTAAATCCATTCAGTCCTGTACTGAGCTTGTCAGAGTTATCCGGGTGTTTTTCTTGGAGTTATAGATAAGGTGATATGACAGTTGACTTTAGGTGTCAACTTGGCTAGGCTATGGTGTACAGTTGTTTGATTGCTATGAAGATGTTTTTTAGATGTGATTAATGTTTAAATGTCAGTAGACTTTGAGTAAAGCAGATGACCCTCCATCATGTGGGTGGGCCTCCTCCAATCGATTGAAGGCCTTAAGAGAAAAGCCTGGTCTCCCAAAGAGGAAGAAATTCTGCCTCCAGAATGTCTTTGGACTCAAGACCACAACATTAACTCCTGCAAGAATTTCCAGGCTGCTGGCCTGCCCTGTGGTTTTCAGACTTGACAGCCCCCACAACTGCGTGAGCAAATTCCTCAAAGTAAATATTTGTCTCTCTATATAAATATCCAACTGCTTCTGTTTCCCTGGAGAACCTTAAGACAGATACTAACTTTCCCAATGAAAGAAAAACACTTTAAATGTCACACACCATGGCAAAAGTTCCACTCCAGCACTGCTTTTGAGGAAAGGCAGGGGTTGACATGAATCAACTGAGAATGAGGGGCTCTTGTGTTGAAGCAGGACGCAGTGAGGATCTGAGAGTGGCCTTTCCTAGGCTCTAAGAAGCTCCTGTTCAAAGTTAAAAGAACTGAAAGCCGCTAAAGCCATTCACATCCCAACAGGCCATCTGCTTATGAAAAAGGACTGAGCCCAAGGCGGAGGTGGCCTTTTGAAGGACTGAAGTATTTTTGAGGCAAGATCCAGCTGTTTCCCTCCCAGAAGCCAAGCTCCACAGCGTCACTTGTCATCCATGGGTGTCTGCAGCAGAGTGAGGAGTTGTTCCCTGGGTAGGTGTCTGCTTGGGCCCTGACCTGCAGATCTGACCCTGTTCCCAGTGTGTGTGGGGTGGGTGAGAGCTCTGGGGAGAGGAGGAGGTGAGGTGTGCCCCCCTCGACTCCTAGTTCTCAGGAGCCACAGAGGATGGGGCCTGCCCATGCCTGCATCCATAGTGCTCAGCGCAGGGGCCACAGAGTGTAAATGAAATGGGCCCTGCAAGCCTGTGGGTACTTTCACAGTGTGGGGCAAAGAGAATATGGCACAAGGCCATGGGCTGGGCTTGAGACTGACTCATCAGCCGGTCCTTTTGAGGTTGCTGCCCATTAAGCCTGTGGATAAGCTAGTACAGCAACTTCAAACAATCAAGCACAGCACAGCTCACCACGGGCACTAAGCTAGAGAGGTCTACTTTTCCCACCTCACCAGAGGCAGAGTGTAGGGAAAGGTGAGTGAGAGACCTTACTTTCCCTCTCCTCCAGGCCACGGAGCCATGAGCCTAGCTTGCACATGATAAACACGCCACATGTATTCAGATGATTAGGACGATTATTTCGCCCTTTTTATAAAGAGGCATTTGAGGCACAGAGAAGTAAGAGATCTGCACAGGGTCACACAGCTCAGTTAGGAGGAGCTGGGATTCTACCCTGGGCATTCAGAATGCAGAACCCATGCTCTTGACCTCACTGTATACTGAATATGAAATTTCTTTTCAAACTGCAAAATCCCACTTATCATTATTAAATGTCTCAAAGTGGACCAGCAAAACGTCAGGAAACATTGCAAGCTGCAATTTTCCAGAGTCACAAAACACATTCTGATGTAAAGGGGAGGGTCAGAAAGGGTGAGAAAGAAACACACCAAGTAAAATGCTCTGAAATTCTTTCTAAAGAGATATAAAAAAAGAATAGCTCTGTCACAGAGACAGAACAAGAATGTGTGTGTGGCTGTGTATTGGGGCATTAATATTATATACATTTTGAATGTAAAAAAATTAGAAACAGAGTGGGGAACAAAATCCATTGTACTGATGTGGCTGAGGGGGATGTGCTTTTAAACTGTACCTTCCACCAGTTTTCCTCAAATCCTTGCTTCATTCCTTGTGCTTTTCTGCCTTGAGAGCCAGTGTTCTGACAGCCACGAGCTGGGTGAGTAACCGTGGGAAAGGAAAGGAACCCAAACACGTGCTGTTCCCAGAGAGCTTCAGTCTTCTGGTTCCCATCCCCACAACAGAGGCAACTTCGCTACTGAAGTTTGCTGATGTGATCATCGACTCACAGCGAAAGGACTTTTGTTTGAGAACTTTGTCCAGTGGGAATGTCAGAATCTGGGGAATGTGAGGGACTTGGGGAGGCATCTGGTCTACTGCTCCCAAACCAAGTCTGGCCTCCAGCCCCAGAAAGTCTGATGTTGCAGGTCTGAAAAGTGAATCCCTGATATTGGGATTTTTACAATTGTTCCTCATTTGATTCTTTTGTGCCATGGAGCCTCGCTTCTAACACTTTTAATGCGTCAACTGCACTAAAAACTACAGTATCCACCTTTTGCTTGGTTAACTCTGGCTGTAAAGTTTCTCACTGCTTCCTGGGTAGCTCGTTATGTGTGTGAGCAGTGCTAACTGTTCAACATTGTTTTCCTTGATTAGAATAAAAATCCACTTGTTGGAAGCCTCTGCCTATTGGTTTTGATTGTCTTCTTTCCATCTGAGCTGACTTCTGCCTTGAACAGCAGCAGCTGTGCTCTCACCGGTCTGTGAAAATCCCCTCTCTGGCTGTTTATCTCGGAGGGTTTTCCTCAGAGTGTGTCTCATCGTGTCTGCTCTTTGCCTCGTGCTGTTAGGAAGTTTTCTCACTCTCTTTTTCCTTCTTGTAAGTTTATTCCTCAGAAAACATTAAACTTCCCCCATGTTCTGCTGGGGGTGGCTGAGTCCCTCCCTTCCCCAGCCCAATAGCTGAGACCTCAGCCCAGGCCTGCCCCAGGCTGACTTCTTGACTGGCAGGGGGTCCTGGTGTCACTATGATGGCCTATTAGACCCACTGGGATATTCTCAGGTATATGACCTTTGGCGTTGAGTATTCTTTAATATTCTGTGATCTTGTACAGCTGAAGTTTTCTACACCGCTTATTCGTCATGGTTCTCACCAGGCGGTGAATTTGCCCTCCACAGGAAGCACTTGGTCATTCCTGGAGATATTTTTCATGACCTGGGAGGAAGAGTGCTACTGGCACCTACCGATTAGAGACCAGGGATGCTGCTCAACCTCCTGCAAAGTACAGGATAGCCCCCACAACCAAGAAGTACCCAGCCCAAGGTGTCACCAGTATGAATGCTGAAAAATCTAACTCATGAGCATAAAGACAAAGAATGAAAGCAGGCCAGGGAAAGGAGGAGGCTCACGCAAGTGTGTGCAGCCTGCACTGAGTTTCAGGCCACTGCATTCTGGGGACAGGATTCAGGGAAACAGGAGGGAAGAACTGAGGCAAAGCCCGGCTTTCCAGGACTCATGGCAAACCCTCATTTTAGAGAAGTCAGAAGAGATTTATCTATTTTCACCGCATGTATTTACTCCCTGTAGTCTGGGTTTCCCAAAATGGGATATATATCCCCCTTATGGTATAGAATGTGATTTTAAAATAAGTGTATTTCAGAAAAAAATATATGGATTTAAAGAAAATATTGAGTAAATAACAACAGCTGGAACATTGATATGACAAAGACAGTAAAGTGATCACAAAGGACTGAAGGTTGGTAACCAATGTCTGTGGCAAGGCCACTGCCCTGCTGGAGAAAAGAGTTGTTGGTGTGGAACGGGGAGGACAGGAGTCCCCTGTGTCTATTTTTGCTCTTACTAGGTAAAGGGAAGGGTCTGCGCATTGAGAAGTGGTAAGGGGTGGTGCATTAGAACTTACTGTTAGTGGAGAGGGCAGGAGTCCCCTGTGTCTATTTTTGCCCTTACTCGGTAAAGGGAAGGGTCTGCGCACTGAGAAGTGGTGAGGGGTGGTGCATTAGAACTTACTGTTATTGGAGCTCATCTCAGCACAGTGCTTGTTCCCACCCATGGACTTGCCGGACCAGGATCTGTACAGATACATGGCCCCATCAATCCACTGCCACTGCTGCCTCTGCAACAACAGGAGATGGAGAGGCGTACAGCTCAGCAATCCACCTGCCACAGCCAAGGAAGTCCCTTCAGTCCCCTTTAAAACATGTTTTCATTGCAAACGTTGGGAAAGTGCAGAAATGCTTAAAGAAGGAAAAAGAGAAAGTCATTCCACCCAACCACTAATAGGAAAACGTTACCAATATTACTGCAAGAAATAGAAATAGATGTAAGTATTTATTCCATCTGAATGACAGGGTTCTGACTGATAGCAATGTGAATACATAAAAATGCAAAATTTCTGATAGTCAAATAAATGACCTTAAAAACGAAATAATTGTATAAAATATTTGTAACAACTACGGTAAAGGATTATTAGTTTTTCTGTAACATAATATTCAAAAAGAGAAAAAGCCATAAGATATTTATAGACAAATACTAAGGGATGAGCACATACATATTCATGAAAGAGGGTGATGAATGTGTGGTATCCTCAGTTTTATTAAGAAGCAGGAAGTATGGGGGTTCCCGCTCTATGTTCCCTGTGTTTGTTTGAGTCAACTAAAGAAGCCCCACCAAGAATCTGTGAACTGAAGACCCCACACCTAGACCTCAACAACAGCTGTTCCTTACAAAGACCGCTCATGTCATTTCTTACAATAAGGTATTGATGAAAAGAACAGGAAGTTACAGTGAAAAGCATCAAGGATAACATAAAGAAAATTAGAACATCAAAAAAAAAAAAAAGGCTAGCTGAAAGTTTTCAACTTTAACTCAAGATCCAATGGAGATTTGATTGATCTGTCTCATAATAGGCCCGTGTGTACATACACACACACACACACACACACACACACACACAAACTTGTTAAGGCTTTAGAAAGCTGATGATTTTGTGTTCTGCCTTTCAGGAGGGCCTTTATTAGACAAAGATCTATACGTTTAAATCATATCCTCCACTGAGGGCCAGAACTGGGCCCCTGACCTTGAGGCCTTGGTCTCTGCCAGCTGGAGGCACATCTGGAGAAGATCCACCCGCTGTGTGCCTGTTATAGGCTGGGAGGCCATTCCTCAAAAAAGAGGATGCCAGCCTGGCTTTCCCAAGAAGGCCTTTGTGGCCAAGTCTGAGGTTACCTTCTGTGGGTCGTGCAGGCCAATCCACACAGGCTGGCTTCTCTGATAGCCACTTATGTACTCTGCTATGGTGCTGGCTTCCTTTACATTCAGGATAGATGCCAGGTGGGCTCCCTTTTCGAGCTACGTACAGGAGAGGTCCTGTTAATGATGCCTGCATATTTAAAGCACAGCCCTCTCCTCAGAATGCTAGTGTACCAAGCAGGAGGGACTCACGCAGCCCCCACTTCCTCCGCACAGAGTGCTCTAAACCCCACAGAAGGCTTCCTGCCAGCCTGGGAGAGAACACAACTACCGCAGCGTTCGGTCTCGAGAAAGAGGCAGTGCAAGGCCAGGGTGAGAGACTGGGGGTCTGAGGACGTGCCCGGGGTCCTGGTCTTGCCTCTCAGAGGCATATGTGACCTTGACAAGTCACTTCACCTCTCTGAGGCTCAGTTTCTTCATCTGTAAAATAATTACTGCTACCTAGGACCTGTCATGAGACCTATTGTGTTATAAGACTGCATTTCAACAGATCTAAGAAACCGCTGATTGTAAAATGTGGCATTATTTTATGTCCCATGAAGAAAGAAAATAAAATCACTGTCAATGAATCTATGACACACGGTGACACAGCGTGTTGGTAGCACACACCTGATTTCAGAAGTGTCAGAATGTGAACACAATGTGCCTCAGAGAACAGACGTTACGGCAGTGCTCTTCGCGGGACACCCCCAATACACTGGGCACCCCACCATTCCGTCCTAACAGCAGCCCAAGGAGACGGGGCCCACCTTTAGTTTACAGATGGGGAGACAGAGGATCAGGAAAGGGCAACTGGACACAGGAAGAGAGCCCAGCTCTCCCTAATTCCTAAGCGTACATTGTGTTTATTTTAAATTATTATTAGCCTATGTTACATAAGAATAACACATTGTAAATTGTAAGCAGTGGTCTGTAACTTATTTTGACTTGCTAGTGAATGGGCATGGATCAATTGCCTAAACATGTGAGGTGATCCTCCAGAGGAGAGGAGACGGCTCTCTGTGCTGGTGGAGAATTCCTGCCGATTGAAGGTGAATGTGCCCACCCCTTTGCCTTTCCTCAATCTGGTTGGATTTGGGGGTTTCCTGGGCACTAGAGGCAGATATGTAACTATCCACTTTGTTGCAACTTTTAAAACTTTCAGCTCTAATCCCAAATCTGTCTTACTCCTGTATGTCTGCATATCGATCCCAAATTTTTCCTTCTGAGGTGCTTTGCAAAAGTGCTGTCTTCTTTCACATCCAAGGCCATGCAATCTGAATTTTTCTTGTGGGTGAATAAATGGTAATCACTCACTGTTTTAAGGATTGTATGAAACACATGACATGACAAATTCTTGTTCTGTAACCAGAAACCTAATTGTTCACTTTTTTTTTTTTTTTTTTTTTTTTTTGAGACGGAGTCTCGCTCTGTCACCCAGACTGGAGTACAGTGGCCGGATCTCAGCTCACTGAAAGCTCCGCCTCCCGGGTTTACGCCATTCTCCTGCCTCAGCCTCCAGAGTAGCTGGGACTACAGGCGCCCGCCACCTCGCCCGGCTAGTTTTTTGTATTTTTAGTAGAGATGGGGTTTCAGGGTAGGATTGTCTCAGTCTCCTGACCTCGTGATCCACCCGTCTCGGCCTCCCAAAGTGCTGGGATTACAGGCTTGAGCCACCGCGCCCGGCCCTAATTGTTCGATTAAACAAGCTAAATGTTTATATATGGGCATGTATATATAAACTTTATTTTGTTCTCTTCTGAGGTTGTGTTACATGACAAGAAATTGAATTAATTCAATACAATTTTAGTTTGGGTTGCATAGGTTTTTACTGCTCCCATTCTTGCTTTTACTAATTTACCCAAGATTAGATCTGATTACTATTTAATAATTTAGTCCGCACACTTACAAACCACTTACAATACCAGCATGCTTCACTGTAATTCTATTTAATTCTCAGGCCCATGAGGCATGCCAGTCAGATGACCAGAGAGCATTTATTGAGTGCCCACTGGGTGCCAGCCACAAAAGATCCTGTGTCAGAAGGGGAAACAGGCTTGGAGTATGTACGTGATAGCCTCCCTCCCAGTCCACACAACTGGTACTGCTGGAGCTGTAACTAGAACTCAGGCCTCTGCCTCTCAAGCTCAAGGTCGCATGTCCATGTGCTTCTCACGTTGCCTCCATCAGCTTCCAGGGGTCTCAAGAGCCAAGGGCAGTAGCAACCCTGGTGAGGAATCAGGGAGCCTCATAGCCCTTGTTGGGTTTGAGGGGTCCCCTTTGGCCTCACCGTCCCAGCACCCCCTCTGCATCCTGGTCCTGTTAACTTTGTTAAGGTTCAGTGTCAATCCTGTGGCTGTTCTTTCTTGAGACCCTGAATTGGCGTCTACCATGTGCCATAGGCTTTATGCAAGTTGTTTTAATGAATCCTCCTGACAAGTCCATGAAGTAAAAAGTATTATCCCACTTTCCAGTAGGGAAACAGGTAAAGGGAGGTACCTAGTGAGTTGCAGAGTAGTGATGTAAACTCAGGTCTCTATTACTCCACGGTTCCCAGACATCTTCCTCTTTGTTCTCTTTGTTTTCACAGAGAAAGGCTATTCCTCTCCACGAGCTCATTTTCTTTCCAGGGACAGAGTCTGGGAAGCCCTTTCTTCACTCCGTTTCTCTCCCCTTTTTATACAATTATTCAGGACTCAGCTCAGACTCTGCTGGGGTTGCTGCGTCAGTTATTCTCAGTGTAAACTTGGGCAAGTCATTTATACTCATGCTGCATTGAAATGTTCTGTTTCAATGTCACATTAACCCTGGGCTTTCTAAGGCCAGAGAATACGTTCATAGCCTCAGTAGCTGGCATGTGGTAGGTACTTCATTCTTGTTTTTGTTTGTTTGTTTTCTGTTTTTCGTTGTCTAGTTTTATACAGGGATTCTAAGACCGCATGGGCCCAGATCATGCCAAATGTACCCATATGACTCCCCCAGTTAATCACAATTTGGCAGCATGGACTCCCCACAAGTGGCTGAGATAACTTACTTTGACTGTCTATTTGGTTATCTCTCAGACAAAGCTTCAATGAAATAAAATGGACATGTTTGTGGACTGTGTAGAGCAGTGGAAAAGTTTCCACAGTTTCTTGGACTGCTTCACCTTCTGTTGGCGGCTCCAAGGTGTCTGCTCCAGGCGTGTCTACACACCCCTCTCTCTGGTAAATCTCTTATAGCAACTCCATTATCCTTTCTGTGAATTCCTCATCTTCTCTTCCTCCTTTGATTGATGTGTTTCTGTCTCCTTTACTGACAGTGAGCTTGCTGAGGGTAGGGGCTATTTCCTATGTATCCATATGTGCTTGTAGCCCATCTAGGGTCTGGCATACAGCACCTGCTTCAGCAATGCTTACGGAATTGAATGAGTGAACACACAACCGTCTTCTCTCCATTTCACCAGCCAAAGGGGCTTCTCTTCATAGTGCCCAGGAAGGACACTTGATCCTGAATCAAATGAGATCTGGAGCTCTGACTGGTCCTTTGCTCTAGAAAGCCCAGGCCAAGCAGGTGGCAAATTTCTTACCTCGGCATCAGACCAGTTCCTCAGCTTCCTGCAGTAACCATAGCAATTGGACTTGTGGTAAAACCATCCAGGAGCACAGCTGGGTCTCACGATGATATCTGCACATAAACAAAAGGCAATTGCACGTTATGATAGCAAAAACAATCAATTCCCAGACTTGATACAGTTTGCAATCAGGAACCCCTTGAATGAAGAGAGTCCCTTCATGAAGATTCCTGCTACACTGCCAAAAATGTATACAGTTTACCCTTCTTCTGGCCTTTCCCAAAGGGACCTAAGGCCTTTTACCAGTGTGACTGTGTTTCTGCAATTACTGGACACTGCCTCTGAACTGACACTAATTCCAAGAAAATGTCACTGCGGTCCAGTCAGAGTAGGGGTTATGGAAGTCAGGTGATCAATGGAGTTTTAGCTTGATCTGCCTCACAGTGGGTCCAGCGAGTCCAGTGGGTCCCCTAAACCCATGCTGTGGTTATCTCCCCAGTTCTGGAATGCATAATTGGAATAGACACACGTACATAATTGGACTAGATAGACGCACGTAACTGGAATAGATTCTCAGCAGCTGACGGAATCTTGTATTAGTAGTGAAGGTCAAGCAACTATGATTTAAGGCATCACAAGAGTGGATGAGGGACATAAATTGGTAGTTTGGGGCATTCCAAGGAGGGAGAAGTCACTTTGGCCTGGGAGACAAGGGACGGGTTACATGGTAACTTGACTGGAACTTGAGCATAGGTGGGCTATGTGTCAGTACTGGGGGAGGGAACATTTTAGGCAAAGGAATCAGGAATGTGAGGGCATGCATAGAAACAGCAAGCACTTAAGTCTGCCTTAAGGGCTTAAGATACAGGGTGTCCATCAGGCAACCAGGCAGAAATAGGAAAGAGCCAGGGCTTAGAAGCAAAGGAATCCATGATTCAGGGAGGCACATGATTTTCCTGCTAGTCAACTGGTGAATGGGCAATGTCGCTGTATCTGAAGGTTTATAAAGAGGGGGAGATGACTGGATGTACAGAGGCACCAGGTGATCAAGGGGATGTCAAGCTAGCAAGTGTAGGCTTTGTGACCATGTGGCTACCTTCTGACACCATGATGGGTGCAAAAGTGTTTCCTTCCATAGGGGACGTCCACAGACTGCAGCTGTCATAACAGTATTTTTTCTCTCCTCATTCAAATGATACTACTGTCTCTTATTTGCCCCACTCTTCTGTTTTATTTCAGCCCCTGCCTGTACATCTCCCAGGGCTCCCCATTGCTTTCAGAGGAGCTCTCTGCTCATCTAGCATGTAAGAGATTTTATAACCTGGCTGTATGCCCCTATCCAGCCACATGCTTCTATGCCACAGTCCCAGCTCCATCTTGGAACATGAATGCTCAGTGTAGCTTTAGATCCTTTGTATGTGCTATTCCTGGTATCTGTGAATAATGAATAATGACCAACCTAGCTAAGGCAAGGCAGGAAAGGTTTCAGTGAGTATGTCAAATATACTACAAACAAACAGCAAAGATATTCATGTATTTAAATGCTTCATCTTCTACTACATTCAGAAATATGAATATAATTTTATGATAAATAAAACGCAGCCTTTATGCCATTGCTATTACTACTAGTGCCACTGTCACCAGCTTTTGTAAATAATATGCTTGACTTTCTATCAGCTCTCTGTTCTCTCCCTGTCTTTGTACTCTCCATCTCTGTCTCTTTTGTCTCTGTGTCTTTGTGTGTCCCTCCTTGTCTACGACTGTCTGTTTTCTGCTCTCCTTCTTTTTTCTCCCCCTTCTTGCTCACTTTTCTATCTCTCTCCCCTCCCCTTTCTGCCCCTCACCCTGCGAGGTGCTTTCTTGGTGCCAGGCACCATGTTAAGTGTTTTATCCGTATTGTATTTTTATCAAGATTGCTTGAGGAGGTGAGGAAACAGGCTCAGGGTGGTCATCTGCCCAAGAAAGATAGAAAAGCTGCTTTGCAGATCCAGTTCTCTATGACTTAAAAATCTATATTACTGCTACCAGCCCTCCCAACCTTTATAAAAATAAGAAATTCAAAACTTAGCAGCAGAAATAATTAACTGGGCTGCCTCGATTATTTTATCAGGAGGAAGAGAAATCCTTGCACTTCAAGGAAAAGTTGATCTTCTTAAGAGAAGGCTGGCCATTGATTACCAGAGGGCAGACATGACACGGGCTTGAATTTCAGAAAGGGACAGCTGCGAAAACATGCCTTCCGTTGTAATACCGGTGAGACTGTTCTGAAAGAGGTGGCAAAGAGGAACCCAAATCTCTGATCTTTGGCCCGAGGACAAAGACCCCTGGCATCACACCTGGGGCTCCTGGTTTGGTCTTGTGCCTTCTGAAGCAACTCTCCTTGGCATTCTGTGAGCAAATATATTAGCACAGACCCTCTACCACCATGGTCCCTGTTTCCCCTGGATCCAAGCCGTGAAAGCAGAGGGCCTAGGGACACACGCGGAGGACTTGGAGGGTCAGAGTGGTCAGAGTGAAGAAGACCCAAGACCATGCTGGAGCCCAGACAATCACGACTCTCTCTCTTCTCTTTCTGTCCTTTCTCTGACTCTCTTTGTGTTTCTCTGAGTGTTGCTCTCTGTCTGACCCTCTCTCTGTGTTCAGTTTTCTCTGTCTGTGCATCTCCGTCTTTGACTTTCTATGCATCTGTCCGTTCTCTCCCTGTATTTGTACTCTCTGTCTGTTTTGTCTCTCTGCCTATGTGTGTCCCTCCTTGCCTATGACTGTCTGTTCCCTGCTTCTCATTCTTTTTCTCCCCCTCATCCTTCCTCCCTTCATCTCTCTCCCCTCCCCTCTGCCCCACACTCTGCAATGTTGCAGCTATGGCTGTGAGCCCCCTGGTGGAGACATTTTAGCTCCTAGATATGCAACTAACAGCCGCTCTGCTGTGCTGTGGCTCTGCCTTCTGCTACCCCACTCCCATTGCCCAGGCTGGAGTGCAGCGATACCATCTCAGCTCACTGCATCCTCGACTTCCTGGGCTCAGGTGGTCCTCCCACCTCAGCCTCCCGAGTAGCTGGGAGCACCCACCATACCAGGCTAGTTTTTTGTACTTTTTTTTTAGTAGAGACAGAGTTTCACCACGTTGCCCAGGCTGATCTCGAACTTCTGGGCTCAAGTGATCTACCCGCCTTGGTGTCTCAAAGTTCTGGGATTACAGGCATGAGCCACCGCACCCGGCCTTACTCCACACATTTATTGAGCATTTACTGTGTACCCGAGGCAGGTCCAGACCATTTACATATATTCTAATCATCTTCATAATAATCTTGTCATTATTCCTATGGTCCAGATGAAGAAGCAAAGGCAGAAAGAAGTCATCATGTCCCAGGATCCTACAGCAAATAAATGATAAAAGCAAGATTTGACCCCAGACAGACAGTCTGACTCCAAGTCTTAGTCATCTTAGTAATGATGCTCAAGTTAATGCTTTAAATCCTATATGGGTCAAGCACATTCATTGAGATTATTTTGTTTAATTACCAGAGCCTCCCTGAGAGATAGGTGTGGATAACCATTTCCATTGTACAGAGAAGGGAACCTCCTCACAAGGGTGAGTAAACTACTGAGGTTATCCAGATGTGGAGTGCGGTGGAAACTGGGAGAGAAGTCAATGTTTCCATGGTGGCCTTAGAACCTTGACCCCACCTCACATGGTGCTAGAGCCCCTCATCTCTACACATGCATTGTCAAGAGGTTTCAGCTTCCAACGTCTTGCCTGGACGACTCTAATACTCTTTCTACTCCATCACTTATTACATGTGTGACCTTAGAAACGTGATTTAGTCTCTTTTAGCTTTACTTTTCTTGTCTGTACAGTGGGATCAACAATATATGCCTTCTTCACACAGTTGTTGGGAGGATTAATTAAGATAACTCACATACAGTGATTAGCACAGAGCTTAGTGTATAGGAATTGTTCGATAAACAGTAGCTAGTTAAAACCTGAAACTATTAACACCCATCATCATTATTATGTAATAGTTTTGAAAAGATAAGCCAGATGAAGTTTTTTTAGTGTCCATAAATGATGTTGCTCTATGTCTCCCTGCTCACTGAATTAATGCCATGAATTACTTCAGGTGAAGGGCAGGTATCAGGACAAAGAACTCACTGTGGAAGCAACAAGAGTCTAATATTCACTGAGAGAGAAAATCAATTTCTAAGTCCCCTCTATTTCTCTTAAGTAGGGCAGTGCAAAGAACATTTAGGATATGTCATAAGGGAGGATCCACCATAATAGTAAAAATAAGTAGAATGTCCTTCTACAGCTGGGAAGGAGATCTACCTGGAAAAGAGAAATTGAAGGATCTGTGGTGAATGTTGTGTCTGCATTTCCTCCTCAGGAGAGAAGCCAGAGAGGTTAGTGAGATCTCAGGGGTGGGAAGAGGGTTGTATCACATTCCCCAGGATATAGCTTGGGCAAATTTCAAGTTTCATTAAGGAGACCTGAAGTCAGCACAGAACAAGAGTGGCAGGGAACCACCAGGCCATGTAGAAATGGCCACAGAGACAGCTCTGCAGGAGGGGCTCAAAAGCAGCCCCTCAGAGCCTTGCACTCTCTTGTACGGTTTCTCTCACATGGCTGAGTTCCACAGGTCCTGAGAAGCCTGAGATAGTTCAGCGAACAGGTGTAGGGTTGAAGGCAAAGAGCCATGGAGGACATATTAAGGGTAAGCTACGACTAGGACCACCAACTACAGCCATAGGGGCCAAGAGGATGCCCAAAGAACCTTGCTTCTCTTCATATTTCCTTCCAGACCATCCTACAGTTGGCCAAGGGCATTCCCCAGCAGTAGCAGTGCTAAGTTAACAGACAGCACTGTACCCCTCTGGAAGCCCTCTTCTCAACAGAGGCAATGCTCAAACATGGATTCTTCACTCACTCTTACATGCCCAACACCCAGCAAGGCCACATGAGACTGTGAAAGGCACTAGAAGCCCAAACATCACTTAGTCTTACTGTGTGACGTTGGGCAAATCTCTACCCTTTTCTGGAATCCATTTTCCTTGTGAATAGAACAAAGAAACTACACCAGTTGAGATCACATTTCATTTCCTTCCATTTCTGGTATTCTATGACATTTTTTCTTAGCTCACTTGTACAATGTTCCTCCCCTGCTTTCTCTATTGGTGGATTCCACAATATTGCTACTCACTTTGTTGCCATGTTACTTTGCACTTGATGTGTGATCTATAAATGTTTAAGCACCATCTCTCCAACTCGACTCTAGGTCCCTTGCAAACTGGAATCCCTAATAATGCTCAAATGGTAAAGCAGTGCATAAGCATTGAGGAATTCTGATTATGGCTATGACTTATTGACAATCTGCTAGGCAACAGGTGTTTTAAACACATTATCTCTGCCCTTCACAATAAACTTGCTAAATTAATGTTATAACTTACACTTAACTGATGATTTAAGTATGGGTTATAATCATATGGAATTGGGTTTTGTTGGATTCTAGAGCCCTTGAATTTTTTAGTACTTGTCTTTGTTTTTCATCTCCATGTTTAAAAACCTATTTCCTGCAGTTCCTACATGTTTTTGTGGGTGAATGGAAGGGTGTCCCACATGGGCTGTGTGAACACTGGCTGTGGCTCGGTTCCAGCTACCTGATGGATACTCACCACCCGAGACTCCTATTTTGGCCAGGCAGCTCAGCAATAGGAGCAACCGCATGCTTCTGGAAGCCATCTTCCTCCTCCCTTGAGGATGTAGCTACTGCAAGGATCTCAGAGACCTTACTAGCGCTTCTTTAAAACTCCTGGGTTCTCCTTGATCTGCAAATCTGAACACATTTGCAACAGGTGAGAAGGACCCAGGAATCTAGATGCCGACTCACATATGGAGGAAAATAATACAATATTTTCCTGTCTAAATCCAGACTTTATAATGAAGGGAATCTCAAGTTAGATGTACAGGTTAGAAACTTTTAAGAGATTTTGTTCTTACCTGCAAGACCTCCTGAGCCGGTGCCAGAGATTTAACTATAGCAAGCTGAACAGTTTCACAGTCTGAATGGAGGCAATTTGTAAACCACCGAGCACTCGCCCCTGTTAGCTTCAGGAGAGCCAGCAGAAGGCGCCCAAGGCAAGCTTCCTCACGGATAAGGCAGATATGGGCATTTTGTGTCAAGAAAATCCAATAGAGTGGCTCCGACATTGAATTTTTTTTTTTTTTTTTTTTTTTTTGAGATGGAGTCTCGCTCTGTCACCCAGGCTGGAGTGCAGTGGCGAGATCTCGGCTCACTGCAAGCTCCGCCTCCCGGGTTCACGCCATTCTCCTGCCTCAGCCTCCCGAGTAGCTGGGACGACAGGCACCCGCCACCGCGCCGGCTAATTTTTTGTATTTTTAGTAGAGACGGGGTTTCACCGTGGTCTCGATCTCCTGACCTTGTGATCCGCCCGCCTCGGCCTCCCAAAGTGCTGGGATTACAGGCGTGAGCCACCGCGCCCGGCCGACATTGAATTTTTAAATGTTAAAATTAAACGTGAGCACAGTGCCCAGTACCCACATTTTACAGATGAGAAAACCTGAGGTCAGTAAGTATGAAGCCATTTGTTCATGGACACCAGCTACAAGCGGATCTGACTCCATCAGCATTCTTTCCTTTACGCTTAGTTGATATCATTTTTAAAAATAAAGAACATGGCTTTATCTTTTCCCATTAGCAAACAACACATGAGCTATTAGAAAATCAATGCAAAACTAGAAAATAAGAAGCAAACCCCACCTCCAGGAGATAAATAATTTGATGAGTAGCTTACAGATATATTTCGTGTACAATTTTATATAAATAGGATCATATCGTCCTATAACCTGGTTTTGTTTCTCGGAAAAAGATTGATTGTAATACATTTTCTTGCACTCACATAACTTTCATGCATTTTTATTTTTTTCTTTAGTATAAATTCTCGTATGTAGGGTTGTGGCATCACACAGCATGCACATTGTCATTTTAATACCCTTTGTTAAATGTGTGGGCTGTGCCATTTACCTCGTTAATAGGGCACTGAAAGGATTGGTTCGCTAAGCTCCCAGTGAATGCTTAATTTTGTCAAATTTTTGGTTAATTTTGGTATATTAAAGAATCTTAATGTTTTAAAATGTTTTATAATTACTAATGAAGTTGAACATCTTTTTATATAATGATTTGCTTTTTGTATTTGGTGAATTTTCAGTTTACAGTTTTGCACATTTTTCTATTTCATTTTTTTCTCCAATTTGTGAGATCCTTTTTGTATGTTTATTGCATTTCACGTGTTACTAATAGTATTTCTCAGTTTGTATTTTTCTCTTATAATTTTTGCCATTCTGAAATTTTCAAAAATATTATTTTTTATGTTTTTAAAAATATTTTTTAAATTTATATCAAAAGACTGCCCATTACTGTCCCATAAGGTTAAACTATTTATCAGTGTTCTCTTCTATTTTCATCTATCTGGGCTTTGTTTTAATATAAGTATGAAACTGAGTTCTGGATTTCCCTCCCAAATAATTATTAAAATGAGTTAATTCATTGAATCCACATTTAATCATACTTTATGATTAAAAAATCTGAACATACAATCTAACTCTCAAATAAAGTGAACTGGCATTCATCGAATGCCTACATGTCATGTTCATAAGTAAGCTGCACTGGGCCAGGCGTACTGGCTCATGGCTGAAATCCCAGCACTTTGAGAGGCCGAGGCGGGTGGATCACCTGAGGTCAGGAGTTCGAGACCAGCCTGGCCAACATGGCAAAACCCTGTCTCTATTAAAAAATACAAAAATTAGTTGGGTGCGGTGGTGTAATCGCAGCTACTCAGGAGGCTGAGGCAGGAGAATCGCTTGAACCTGGGAGGCAGAGGTTGCAGTGAGCTACCAGACTACAGAGCCAAGATTTAACTCAACAGCTTGACACCAAAGCCATGCTCTTTACAGTGAAGGAAGAAAAGAAGGTAAATAATTTAAAACAAACAACACAGCAACAGAAAGCCTGACAAGCCTCGCTAGAAATATGATTTGTCATTTCCGACCTGGCTAATAGCTAACAGAGGAAAACAGATGTTTAAAGAAAGTCCCCCATCAACAACCGCAAGGAGGATTACCTGTTTGGCAGCCAAGACTCTGAGGGCCCCTGCCTTCTTCAGCGTCTCCAGTGGTCCCTGTCACAGTTTCCAGAGCTTTTATATCTTCTTGCCTCAGGAGTTAATAATCTTTACTTTAATCATAAAGCAATAATATTATTTGAGAAAAATAATCCATCCATAAAAGCCTTATCTACAGTGAAAAAAATGAATCATATGAGAGACGACTTGAGAATGTACATCAGGTGTGCTCTGACTAGCCAGGAAAAGAACTTCTCCCTGTGTGCAAACAGAATCTTTTCTTTACATCCCGTTATTAAAACTGACAACATCCTGTAATCTGTTATAAGCCCATCTTCCTCTCCCCTTAAGTTACTTTTTCATGGCTGTCTCTTTATCCCTTGGTATTGTGGATTTCTTTTATTTCTCTTTTACTTCTAGAAGGATTTTCTGTCAGGGTCAAGCATGGGTTATGACCCATGCGGTGGGACTTGAGGGACAGATTTTCCTCCTAAAGCACCAACTCCACTCCCTCAACATGCATGAGTTTCCTCAGAGATCTACTATTTGAGCTTCTCCTGCGGAACAAGGGTGATCATGTCAAAATAGCTTACATCAACAGAGTATGTTACAGTAAAGGGTTTTCCCTTAAGTCATCAAATATCCTTGTGAGCAGCATAGGACAGACATCCCATTACACACTCAAGAAACCCGACCTTGAGAGAGATTAGAAATCTTCCAAGGTTCACAACGCTGGTCAGCAGTGGACCTGGACACTGAAACTTGTCCTTCTGACTCCAAATCTAGCCGTTTGCTGAAATACAGTCCTACTGAAAAATAAGCTATTTGAAAAAAGTAACAAGATTTTCTTTTCCAGTGTAGATGGCAAAAGATTAGGTTGTAGGTGCCAGAGATGACTCAACTTCAAACTACAGATTTAAGTCTGTAAAGGACCTTTATGTCTGGAAACTTTAAGTCTGGAAGGGACCACAGTAGTTATCGAATCTTACTCTTTTGTTCTACTGGTGAGGAAAATGAGGCCTAGGGAAACATTGTGACTAGTTTACTGCACAGACAGTTGTGGGTGAAGCTGATATCAGAAGCCAGCTTCCTTGCTCCCAGCTCAATGTTGTTTGAAAAATGCTATTCAGTCTCTGTTATTAGATTTTTCCATCAGGTGCATAAATTCATGGTAGGAGATGAGAAAGTAATGCTTTCATGGTTTACAAAGAACATTTTCGAGAATCTCTCCCGTTCTGATGATGCTCTGGGAGAAGAGCACACGGCTTGGCCTCCTATGGCTGTTGGTTCAGGTCCGCATTCTGTTAGGCACTCACTGTGTGATGACACCAGGCACGATACTGAGCCTTTTGGACCCTCAGATTAGATAGATCTTCTGTGTTCTCACCAGCTATTGCAACCCTCAGTCTGCTACCTCCATGCCATTATATAAAGATTTAAAGTCTTTAGGACCCTGAGGTTCCTAATCTGTACATGGAATGATGGTATTACTAGATCAATTTATTTGCTGCACTACTTGTTTGACACAAACCTCTTTCTCTTTAGGCAGCTGGATGGGAATCATCATTGCTTCATGGCACAGTGGTGTACAAAGATGTTAACTCCAAGTCTTTCAACTTCAGAAGTCCTGGTCCAGATGTAAGACAGAAAAGTTCTGACAAAATGGTTGATTAGACAGATCTCCTGTGCTTCCACCAGCCATCCCAACCCTTAGTCTGCTACCCCCACACCATTATATAGATTGAAAGACTTGAGATGGGATAGAAGAGAGTAGAACAGATGAGAAAACTAGATGTTCATAGGTCTTTTAAGAGGTCTCTCACTGAACCCTCACACTGACTAGCTCCAAATGAAGGCATTGATAGGACTCACATAAACCTTTGAGATGTAAGAATATAAAGGACCAGAAAAATATCTGAATCAAAAAGGTTCACTGAATAGTGAGTTTATTTTTTTAAAATGTCTGCATATAGACACCTCATACATGAAATGTACAAAGTGAGAATCCTCAAAGTCCCAAATCAGCAACAATCACTTTCAAAGCAACAAGGATGGGGATGGCACCATAATGGAGAGATAAAGTAGAAGCCAGGCAGCTTTCGAATACTAACTTTTATTTGTTTATTTATTTATTATTTTTAAGTTCAGTAGGTTTGGGGGGAACAGGTGGTGTTTGATTACATGAATAAGTTCTTTAGCAGTGATTTCTGAGATTTTGGGGCACCCATCACCCAAGCGGTGTATACTATACCCAATATGTAGGCTTTTGTCTCCTGCTACCCCCACCCTTTTGCCTGAGTCCCCAAAGTCCAGTGGATCGTTCTTGTGCCTTTGTATCCTAATAACTCCCACATATGACTAAGAACATAAAATGTTTCGTTTTCCATTCCTGAGTTACTTCACTTAGAGTAAGAGTCTCCAGGCCGAGACAGGCGGATCACGAGGTCAGGAGATCGAGACCATCCTGGCTAACACGGTGAAACCCTGTCTCTACTAAAAAATACAAAAAAATAGCCGGGCGAGGTGGCGGGTGTCTGTAGTCCCAGCTACTCGGGAGGCTGAGGCAGGAGAATGGCGTAAACCCGGGAGGCAGAGCTTGCAGTGAGCTGAGATCCGGCCACTGCACTCCAGCCTGGGCGACAGAGCGAGACTCCGTCTCAAAAAAAAAAAGAATAAGAGTCTCCAATTCCATCCAGGTTGCTGCAAATGCCATTATTTCATTCCTTTTTATGGCTGGGTAGTATGGAACTCTAGCTTTAAAGTGCAAAGGAAAACAACTTTCAACCTGGAATTCTGTACCCAGCCAACCAACCATTAAGGGTTAGTATGACAAAAAGATATGTTAAAGTTATAAGAACGTAGTTAAGATTGCTATCCATAGACTCATGGAAATTACTGCCTAAGCATGCCCTTTGTCAAAAAATAAAAGAATCCCAGAAGATGTGTTACAATAAAGAAATAAGTGTTGACTGTTTTAAATAGTTATAACAATGTTTAAAATAAAATTAATAGTACCTTTATTTTATTTTTAATATAAGTAGGAACAAAAATACCAGACAATAACAACCGAGATTAAAGAGAGTTAGGAATGAAGTGAAAATATTCTAAGATCTGGCCGGGCGCGGTGGCTCATGGCTGTAATCTCAGCACTTTGGAAGGCCGAGGTGGGTGGATCACGAGGTCAGGAGATCGAGACCATCCTGGCTAACACGGTGAAACCCTGTCTCTACTACAAATACAAAAAATGAGCCGGGCATGGTGGCGGGCACCTGTAGTCCCAGCTACTCGGGAGGCTGAGGCAGGAGAATGGCGTGAACCCGGGAGGCGGAGCTTGCAGTGAGCTGATATCTGGCCACTGCACTCCAGCCTGGGTGACAGAGCGAGACTCTGTCTCAAAAAAAAAAAAAAAAAAAAAAAGTGATCCTGATTAAATTGAGACTTCATTAGAAAATATTAATTTAAGTATATGTGTTATCAGAGGCCTTTTTTGATAATGCAAACTTGATGTTGCTGCACTTATGATGAAATATTACAATTGAGCCCCACATTCACCAAGACTTCCAGTAGAGCAGGAAAGTCTTTCTGAGTCGTACACCCTCACGTCACTCTTGCCTCCAGCACTAATACTCCATCCACTCAAATCTGAGCTCCTTCAATACCACGTGTTGGTACTTCCTGGAACAACCCCATTTGAGGTCACACCTCCATGCCTTTTTTCATGTCATTCCTCAGCTTGCAATGCCCTTTTTCTTATTCCTTGTTTGGGCGTGTTTATTCATCTTTTGATTAATTCATTCAATAAATATTGAATGTGATTAAGTGCAAGAATCTGGGTATATGGGTATAGGTGTGGTAGGGAAGGGGACAGGAGGTGAGAAAAAGTTGAAGAACAGCCATCTGGTTTCTGTCCTGCAGGATCTTACCACAATGACAACTTGGTTTGGTTTACAGCATTACTTTGGAGGCTTTTCCTTATTCTACTCTCTGACAGCAGAGATGCCTTCCGTTGTGCTCACATACCCCATGCCTGGCACTTAGAGTCTCTGTTTTCTGGTTGGCTACCTGATATTTCACTAAGCTACTTTAGGTCAGGGATCATACCTCCTTCCTCTCTCTCACCTTATGCTCAGCAATTTTTAGTAGCAAAACTAACCCAAAGAAGAGTAGTTGCTTCAAAATCTGCCTCTTTTCTTCTTACGTATTTCCATCTAGTGGTTCTAGGGAACAAGCAAGCTCACTCATATCTTTCTTTTTCCCACAGAGGAAAACTTCACTTTATTTTTATTTTTGTCTTTTGAGACGAGTCTCGCTCTGTTGCCCAGGCTGGAGTGCAGTAGTGTGAGCAGCCTCCACCTCCCAGGTTCAAGTGATTCTCCTGCCTCAGTCCCCCAGATGATTGGGATTTTAGGTGCCCACCGCCATGCCCAGCTAAGTTGTGTATTTTTAGCAGATGGGCTTTCACCATATTGGTCAGTCTGGTCTGGAACTCCTGACCTCAGGCGACCTGCCTGCTTCGGCTTCCCAAAGTGCTAGGATTACAGGCATGAACCACGCATCCAGCCCAGGAAAACTTCACTGAACATATTTTTGGAGAAGACATTCACTTCTTTGTCAGGGAGAAATGCCTTATTTCCTCTCTTGGAAGAATTCATGCTCTAAGCACACTTGAAACAATTAAAATTCCTCTATGAGGTGATTTAACTTGGCTTCCTAAAAGACTCCAAATGGAAACCTGTGCATTAGTACATCCCTACAGGTAGATAGTACATTTCTCAAAAGTGGTATGTGATTAAACATGCTTAGATAAAAGTGAATATTCTGATAAAAAATTAAAATGTGATCTCTCTCCATAAGTCCGTAGATATTCAGTAAGCTCTCATCAGTTTGTGACATGCTGGTACAGCTGTCAAACAGAATTCCCTAAGATAATGGATGTATTCTAATCTGTGGTGTCAGTGAGGTAGTCACTAGCCACATACGGCTATCAAGCACTCAAAATATGATGACTAAGAACGGGGAATTGAATTGTGAACTTCATTTAATTCCAATTAGTTAAACTTAAGTTTAAACAGCTGTGTGTGGCTAGTGGCTGCCATATTGTACAGCACAAACCAAGAAGACGGGAGCAAAGTTTTTGTGGAAACAAGTTGATGTGAAACAAAAGATGAATTGTTCCTGTTTGCAGGGAAGCTTAGAGACAGACGGAAACTCGTGGAAGTAAGTTCTGAGTACCGAAGGAATTGTGGGGAGTTTAGGGGAAAGCTGTAGAACTTGTATTTGAGCCAAATGTAATTAGGTCGCCAAGCAGGAGTGTCTCAGCTGACACCTAGGGTGCACTTCAGAAAGAAATCGTTGTCATTCTCTGCGATGTGATAGATTGAGTCTGGAGTTCTTTTGTCACATCTACAGCACAGTTTTCTTCCTCTGCTTTTCCTGGTTCAAGCTTGGATGCGATTCCTTTCCCTTCCTTTTCAAATGACTGATGAACTTCATTTTGAGTTGAATAGAGGAACTTCTCAATATTTCTTCATTTGAGGTCACGGGTAAATTGCCTACAGTTTCAGTCTGACAGTTACTTAGGATCCATTTTAACTAATGAACAGCTTCTCTTTTACTAGTAGTTCATGCCTGTCAGAAGTTTTTTGAAAGGGTCGAAAGAAGAACCCCAGCCAGACGGGCAGCAGTGTGGAAAGTATGCATTGAAATGGCGTTAGAAAGAGGTCAAAGAAGATGTATTTTGGGGGAATGTGAAAAAATGAAGTCTGGTAGAAGGATTTGGAGAAGAACTGACATGACTACATAATATGGAGGTGAGTCTTGTAATTTTTTTTCTAATTTTAAATCCTAAGAAACAGCATGAACTAATCATTATATTTAAAACGAAGAAAAAAAAAATACTGTGATTTTGTCCCTGCTTCCACAGGGTGCAGACTTTTATGGCCCTGGACTTTGTCCCTTCATATTTTACAGAGCTATTGACTATGGTCACTGATACAAGCAAACCCTTAATATCTCCTTATATTGAAAGCAAATCCTATCAGCGGGAGAGAGGAAATGAATCACTGTGGAGATGCCCATTAACTTTTATAGCCAGTTTGAAGAAACTCTTGTCTTGAGAGCAGCAGGATTCATCCCCATTCACTCATCCCACAGTGGGAGACACGTGGCATGTAACTAACTCTCCTTCTCCACCACTTCATGAACAACCTATTATCTATTTTCATGATAAGCTCTCCAGCTAGAAAGTATCAGTTGATTTGCCCAAGAGGCACAATGGAAGTTCCACTCCCAAGAAGTAAAATAAAAAGCTTTCATCTGTCAAAGTTTTCAACTCAGACTTAATCTCCTTCACGGATCCTCTCCTAAACCAGCCCCCTCCTCTGTAACATTTCCCACAGTGTATGTAAATTATTTGCTTATGGGCCTAATGTCCTCAATAAGGTATCTTTTCTCAAGAATAGAGATGTGACTTTTCATATTTGTCTATATGTCTGGCACTTCAGTTGTGTTTAACAAGTGCTCACTGGACAAATCTCAGTGTATTGAAATCCCCAAGATAGCACTTGAAACATCGAAGGCCCACAATACATGTTAGTTTCTTTATTCTATATCTTCTTCTAAAGATTTTCACAGACTAGATTGAGCTTTTTATCTCAATAATTCATATACATTTTACAGATGCATATGTAGAGGTGTAAAAGGCTATTATAATAGCAGGCACTGTCATTCATTTTGAGGGGAATTGTCTTTGATAGGGAAAATACCTTGGTAAGTAAATTGGGGTGGAAAGTGAGACTCTAAGAATATTGATTAGGAAAATGCAAGGCAGTAAAACGTACTTAAATTGTTCTGCTTTTGAGCAATAAACTGGAAATTTAATGGAGGGGAGCAGGAGAGAAAGGTGAAGAGAGGGAGAGAAAGGAGACAGCAGAGTAGTAAAGCACTGCAATTGTGTTCCAAAGGGCTTTTAAAAACATGTCTGTCTAATATTAAGCTAAATTTTTGTTTACTCTTTTGTAAATTGTAAGCTTTCCAAATTCTACTATATTCACAGAGGCCTTGTAAGAGTGGAGATTTTGGTTTGCTTTGCTTTTATTTTTCTATTAGAATTTCAAAGTGCTGTGTTTGTTAAAAAGCACCGTATTACATGTAGACCACAATTTCATTTTTGTAAAAAAAAAAAAAGCTGTGTAAGTATTCACGGGTGTATTAATTTGTACACATAGAAAATCACACTGATATGTGATTATTCTCGGGGAATGAGACGGGAGTGGAAAAAGAGAAGAACTTTGCCTTTTTTTTTTTTTTTTTTGGAGACGGAGTCTCACTCTGTCGCCCAGGCTGGAGTGCAGTGGCCGCATCTCAGCTCACTGCAAGCTCCGCCTCCCGGGTTTACGCCATTCTCCTGCCTCAGTCTCCCGAGTAGCTGGGACTACAGGCGCCCGACACCTCGCCCGGCTATTTTTTTGTATTTTTTAGTAGAGACGGGGTTTCGCCGTGTTAGCCAGGATGGTCTCGATCTCCTGACCTCGTGATCCGCTCGTCTCGGCCTCCCAAAGTGCTGGGATTACAGGCTTGAGCCACCGCGCCTGGCGAACTTTGACTTTCTATGTTAATCTGTATTGTTTGAAAATGGTCACTAGCATGACCTTTGCAATTAGCCAAACAAATTTATTTTTGTAATTTTGTAATTAGCCAAACAAATAAATACATGAAATAATCCCTTTTCCAGCCGCCTCACCAGGCTGCTGGGAAGATCAATTGTGATAATCTATGTGAAAATTGTTTAAAACTATAAAGTGCTCTGAAAGCTCAGAAGTGCTATGAACACATAAGGGATTATTTATATCATTGAGCAAAATGTGCCATGACTTTGGTTTCTCAATTCCTTGTTATTAAAATAAGGGAGTTGGACTAGATGGTTTCTTAAACTCCTGCCAGGTTCAGATTCTCTATGGTGTGTCTCTGTTCCTTGCTTTTCAATCCCCAAGCTCTCAAAATCGCATCCTCCTGCCTTATGGGCTTCCATAGCATGTCCTCAGGGCTCACCTGGTCTGTAACCTTGGCCTTTGTGAGTCCCTGAAGATTATTCAGCCTGCCTTCAAGGAGGGCTGCTCTCCAGCACTAAATGTACAGGAAGCCTGCCTGTTTGCTGACTTCACTCGGTTGCCATAAAGCTGGATTAGACATCTGTAAACATCTTTAATAACCAGGATTATTTGAGAACTTGTCATACCTCTTCTGGCTTGGAGAAAGCTATTTAACCAGAAGACCATGGCCTGTGATTTTTTTTTTTTTCTTTTCTTTTTTCATTATACTTTAAGTTCTAGGGTACAAGTGCACAACGTGCAGGTTTGTTACATAGGTATACATGTGCCATGTGGGTTTGCTGCATCCATCAACTTATCATTTACGGTAGGTATTTCTCCTAATGCTATCCCTCTCCCAGGCCCCCGGCCCCTGACAGGCCCCAGTGTGTGATGTTCCCCACCCTGTGTCCAAGTGATCTCATTGTTCAATTCCCACCTATGAGTGAGAACATATGGTGTTTGGTTTTCTGTCCTTGTGATAGCTTGCTGGGAATGATGGTTTCCAGTTTCATCCAAGTCCCTGAAAGGACATGAACTCCTCCTTTTTTATGGCTGCATAGTATTCCATGGTGTGTATGTGTCACATTTTCTTAATCCAGTCTATTATTGATGGACATTTGGGTTGGTTTCAAGTCTTTGCTGTTGTGAATAGTGCTGCAATAAACATACGTGTGCATGTGTCTTTATAGTAGCATGATTTATAATCCTTTGGGTATATACCCAGTAATGGGATTGCTGGGACAAATGTTAATTCTAGTTCTAGGTCCTTGAGGAATTGCCACACTGTCTTCCACAATGGCTGAACTAATTTACACTCCCACCAACAGTGTAAAAGGGTTCCTATTTCTCCACATCCTCTCCAGCGTCTGTTGTTTCCTGTCTTTTTAATGATCACCATTCTAACTGGTGTGAGATGGTATCCCATTGTGGTTTTGATTTGCATTTCTCTGATGACCAGTGGTGATGAGCATTTTTTCATGTGTCTGTTGGCTGCGCAGATGTTTTCTTTTGAGAAGTGTCTGTTCATATCCTTTGCCCACTTTTTGATGGGGTTGTTTGTTTTTTTCTTGTAAATTTGTTTGAGTTCTTTGTAGATTCTGGATATTAACCCTTTGTCAGATGGGTAGATTGCAAAAATTTTCTCCCACTTTGTAGGTTGCTTGTTCACTCTGATGGTAGTTTCTTTTGCCATGCAGAAGCTCTTCAGTTTAATTAGATCCCATTTGTCTATTTTTAGCTCGTGAGTTTTGGTTATGTGCTTTCTCTCATTTTTCTTTTTATTTCACATTGGATTCTGATGACTTCAAAATTTCTCCCTCCCTCCCTTCTTCTTATCTTTCTCCCTGTATTCTTTTCTTCTCCCCTGGTCCTTTAAGTCATTTTCTTTCTATTATGTATCCACTTGTTTCTTATCTGTTGTGTCTTACCATATCACCTCCTCAAAATGACTAGGTGAAAATATGGATTCCTTTATTACCAAATTCCTTGTTTCATTTTTTATTTTATGAAGATTTTTGTGATAGCAGTACTTTATTTGGTTTAATTTATATAGACTAAAATGCACACATCTTAACTATTAAACTAGAAGGATTCTGATATATCTATACACTTGTGTAACATTAATCCAGATCAAGATAGAGAACAGTTTCATCACCTTGGAAAATTCCTCCTGCCCTTTCCCAGTCAGTCTTCCCACCAATGATGCAACTATTATTACTTCTTTCACCATAGATTAGTTTTGGCTTTTTGTCCATTTCATATGAATGAAATCATATAATATATACTCTTTCATGTCTGGATTTTTTCACTCAACATAATGCTTTTGAAATTCATCAACATTGTTGCCGGTACTAATAGTTTGTTTTTTTTTTTATATTGCTAAGTACTGTTTCATTATATGAATGTAGCACAGGTTATTTATTATTATTATTATTATTCATTCTTGGTTGATGGGCATTTTGACTATTTCTGGTTTTGTCCTAAAGTTGCTATGAATATTCCTTTTTTTTTCTTTATTTCTTCTAAAAAAACAACAACGACGGAATACGTGTGCAGAACATGCAGGTTTGCTCCATAGGTATACATGTGCCATGGTGGTTTGCTGCACCTATTGACCCATCCTCTAAGTTCCCTCCCCTCTACCCCCATCCCCCAACAGGCGCTAGTGTGTGTTGTTCCCCTCTCTGTGTGTTTTGGTTACTGTAGCCTTGTAGTATGGTTTGAAGTCAGGTAGCGTGATGCCTCCAGCTTTGTTCTTTTTGCTTAGGATTGTCTTGGCTATACGGGGTCTTCTTGGATTCCATATAAATTTAAAATAGTTTTTTCTAATTCTGTGAGGAATGTCAATAGTAGTTTGATGGGAATAGCATTTAATCTATAAATTACTTTGGGCCGTATGGCCATTTTCATGATATTGATTCTTCTTATCCATGAGGATGGAATGTTTTTCCATTTGTTTGTGTTCTCTCTTATTGCCTTGAGCTGTGGTTTGTAGTTCTCCTTGAAGAGGTCCTTCACATCCCTCGTAAGCTGTATTCCTAGGTATTTTATTCTCTTTGTAGCGATTGTGAATGGGAGTTCATTCATGACTTGGCTCTCTGCTTGCCTATTGTTGGTGTAAAGGAATGGTTGTGATTTTTGCACATTGATTTTGTATCCTGAGACTTTGCTGAAGTTGCTTATCAGTTCAAGAAGTTTTTGGGCTGAGCTGATGGGGTTTTCTAAATATAAAATTATATCATCTGCAAACAGAGACAACTTGACGTCCTCTCTTCCTATCTGAATACCTTTATTTCTTTCTCTTGCCTGATTTCCCTGGCCAGAACTTCCAATACTGTGTTGAGTAGGAGTGGTGAAAGAGCGCATCCTTGTCTTGTGCTGGTTTTCAAAAGGAATGCTTCCAGCTTTTGCTTATTCACTATGATATTGGCTATGGGTTTGTCATAATAGCTCTTATTATTTTGAGATATGTTCCATCAATACCTAGTTTATTGAGAGTTTCTAACATGAAGGGGTGTTGAATTTTATGAAATACCTTTTCTGCATTTATTGAGATAATCATATGGTTTTTGTCTTTGGTTCTGTTTATGTGATGGATTATGTTTATTGATTTGCATATGTTGAGCCCGCCTTACATCCCAGGGCTGAAGCTGACTTATCTTTCAATAGTCAGGTCCCTCTTCTGTAGGGCATCTGCAGTTTGCTAAGGGTTCACTTCAGGCCCTATTCATCTGGTTTGCTCCCATGCCTGGGGATGTCACTCACGGAGGCTGGAGAACAGCAAAGATGGGTGTTTGCTCCTTCTTCTGGGACCTCTGACGTCCAGGGGCACCAAACTGATTCCACTAGGATCGCTCCTGCATAGGATGTCTGACAATCCCTGTTAGAGGGTCTCATCCAGTTGGGTGGCACAGGGAGCAGGACCCATTTAATAAAGCACTTTGTCCCTTGGTGGAGAGGGTGGGCTTTGCTGTGGGGACACCCACTGGTCTGGGCTGCCTGGATTCCTCACAACTACCAGGAGGAAAGGCTGAGCCTGCTGGTCTGCAGAGACTGCGTCCACCCCTCCCGCTAGGGGCTCAGGCCCGGGGAGATCCGAATTCTGTCCCTGAGCCTCTGGTTGGAGTTATTGGAGATAGTGCAGGGAAGCCCCGCCCAATGAGGAAGGATGGGTCAGGTTTAGGCCTGAAGAGGCACACTGGCGGCAGACTGCCACAGTGTGTTGGGCTGTGGGGACAAGTCTTGGGACCAAGTTGTCCAGCCTCTCTGGCTCCAGCAGGGGAAAAGCCCAGCCTGAAGCTATAGAAATGGGTGCTGCCCTTCCCCCGCGACAGGAAGCTTAGCGTGTTAGGCAGTTGCGAGTCCCAGTGCTGGCTGCTGCCCCTTCCCCAAAGAGCTCAAAAGGCTTAGACAGCAGGCAGCTGCAGCAGGTGCTGGTCACTCCTCTCCCTGGGAGTTCTGTAGGCTTAAGTAGATTCTAGCTGAGAGGTCATAAGAATCTGCACATTCTGGGATTGGGATGCTAGGCCCCAGTGGTGTGGGTTTGTGAGTGGGATCTTCAAATCCGTGGGTTGCCCAGTTCCGTGGAAAAAGCACAGTTTCCTCAGCTGGGTAGCACCTTCACTCACCACCTCCTTTGGCTTGGGGAAGAGGGTTCCCCTTTACCGTGTGGCTCTCAAGTGGGCCACCACACCACACTGTTCTTTCTCTCTGTGAGTCATGCCAGCCTTCTAGTCAATTCTGATGAGAGAACTTGGATACCTTGGTTGCCGGTGAAGGATTCACACAGTTATTATGGTTTTTTTGATAGGAGTCTCTGGTCGCTGCTGCTTCTAGTCAGCCATCTTGGCCCCACCACCCCATGTCTGAAATGTATAGCTGAAATGGATTTATGGAGCCAAACTAAATATAAAAGTAGAGCAGCAGCAGGAAGAGCTGTGTAGGCACTCGTGGTCCTCAGCTTGAGCACAGGGAAGCCACTCCTGGCTTTATCTCATGGAGGTCGTTGGGGTATGAATATTCTTACACAAGTCTTTTGGTAGACATATGTTTTAATTTCATGCGAGGAGTGGGATTTTAGTGTCATGTGACAGGTGTATATTTAAGCTTATTGGAAACTGACAAGCTGTCTTTCAGGGCTTTTGAATCATTTTACATTCCCACTAGCAATGCATGAGAGTTCCAAGTGCTCCACATCCTCAGTAATTGTTAGTAATTGTTAATCTGGCATTGTTAGTGTTTTAATACTTTTTGTCTTAATTTAAAAAGTGAGACATTTATTTTACATGCTATAACCTAACACAAAGCAAGGGATTACAAACTGTTCAACTATCAACATAGCAAAAGGGCAACCCAAAGAATGGGAGACAGTATTTGCAAATTATATATCTGATAAACGAGTAATTTCCAGAGTATATAGAGAACTCTTAAAAGTCAACAACAGGCAGGGAGCTGTAATCCCACCAGTTTTGGAGGCCAAGGCGGGCAGATCACGAGGTCAGGAGATCGAGACCATCCTGGCTAATACGGTGAAACCCCGTCTCTACTAAAAACACAGAAAATGAGCCAGGCGTGGTGGTGGGCGCCTGTAGTGCCAGCTACTCAGAGGCTAAGGCAGGAAAATGGCGTGAACCCGGGAAGCGGAGCTTGCAGTGAGCCGAGATCGCTCCACTGCACTCCAGCTTGGGTGACAGAGTGAGACTCTGTCTCCAAAAAAAAAAAAAAAAAAAAGTCAACAACAAAACATAACCCATGTTGAAGTGATAACAGCAATCTGTACTCCCACGTTCATTGCAGCACTATTCACAACCGCTACAAGACATTGAGTCAACCTCAGTGTTCATCAGTAGATGAATGAATAAAGAAAATGTACTGTGTATACGCAATGGAATACTATCCAGCCATAAAAAAGAAGGAAATTCTAGCATTTACGACAACATGAATGAACCTGGAGAATATTAAGTGAAATGAGCCAGGCACAGAAATACAAGTACTGTATGATCCCACTCATATGTGGAATCTAAAATAGTTGGTCTCATAGAAATAGGGAATAGAATGGTGGTTCCCCGGGGCGGGGCTGTTTATAGAGGTTGGTGACTAGGGGGATGTTGCTCAAAGGATACAAAATTTCAGTTAGGGAATAAATTCAAGAGATCTATTGTACAACACAGTGACTATAGCTCATAGTATATTGCATTCTTGAAAAATTCTAAAAAGGTGGGTGTAAAGTGTTCCCATCACTAAAATATAACCTTGTGAGGTAATGCATATGTTGTTAGATTTAGTCATTCCACAATGCGTATGTACTTCAAAACATCACATTCTATGTGGAAAATATATACCAATTTATCTGTCAATTCAAAAAAAAATCTGATTCAAAAATGGGCAAAAGAGTTGAATAGAAATTTCTCCAGAGAAGATATACTAATGGCCAATAGGTATATGAAAAGATATTCAACATCACTAATCATTAGGGAAATGCAAATCAACACTGTAAAGAAATAATACCCCACGTCCATTAGAATGGCAACTATCAATAAAACAGAAAATAACCAGTGTTGGCGAGGATGTGGAGAAATCAGAACCCCTGTGTACTGTCGGTAGGAATGTAAAATGGTACAGATGTTGTGAAAAACAGTACAGCTATTCCTCAAAAAGCTAGAAATAGAATTACTATGTGATCCAGCAGTTCTACTTCTGGGTATATACCCCAAAGAATTGAAAGCAGGGTCTTGAAGACGTATTTGTACACCCATGTTCATAGCAGCATTATTCACAGTAACTAAAACATATAAGAAACTTAAGTGTCCATCAGCAGATGAATGGATAAGCAAAATGTGATATATCCATGCAATGGAATATTATTCAGCCTTAAAAGGAAATGAAATTCTGCAATATGGCACAACAGGGATGAACTTTGAAGGCATTATTCTTAATGAAACAAGTCAGTCACAATATGACAAAAACAGCATGATTCCACTTCTATGCAATAACTTAGAGCAATCAAAATTATAGAGGCAGACAGTAGAGTAGTGACTGCAGGAGCTTGGGGAGGTAGGCAGGGGGAGTTATTGTTCATTGGGTGCAGTGTTTTAGTTGTACGAGACAAAAAGAGTTACAGAGAAAGATAATTGTAATGGCTGCACTTTATGAATGTATTTAATACCACTGAACTCTACATTAAAAAATGGTTAAGATGATATATTTTATGTTATTTGTATATTACCACAATAAAAGAAAAAAAACCAACAGCTACTCAAAGAAAATGTCTCAGTTCTTCTCGAGAAGATAAGTCTTTTGTAGGGGAATCAGTATGCCTTACCAGGCCTCGGTTTTCTCATCTTTAAAACAAAGGGGTTGGAGTGCGTGATTTCTGGCTTCATTTCTAACTCAAATAGTGAATTTAGAGGAAAGCAGATGAGTATGGTTGTCAGTGCCTGGGCTTTGGCATCAGAGACTCAGGTTCTCACGGGGTTCTGCTGCTTATTAGCTGAAGGGTTTTGAGGTAGATAACCTCAAGAATCCTCTATTTTCCTTCTAATAAAATCAGATATTAATTACACATTGCCATAGGGTAGTTGTGAATATTAAATGAGATAATGAATGCAAAGAGTTTAGTATGGTGCTTGACACATAGTAAGAGCTTTATTAAGCTCCTAATATCATTTTTTAAAAGTGAACACTTGGGAGGCTGAGGCGGGCAGATCATGAGGTCAGGAGTTCAAGACCAGCCTGAACAACATGGTGAAACCTCGTCTCTACTAAAAATACAAAAAAATTAGCCATGCAAGGTGGTGTGCGCCTGTAATCCCAGCTACTCTGGAGGCTGAGGCAAGAGAAGCGCTTGAACCTGGGAGGTGGAGGTTGCAGTGAGCCGAGATTGCGCCACTGCACTCCGACCTGGGCAACAGAGCAAGGCACAGTCTCAAAAAAAAAAAAAAAAAAAAAGTTAAAAAAAAAAGTGGACACTTCCTGAAGTACCCCAGTTATTCCTGTGACACATACAAGCTGGGAATAAAGAAGAGAATATCATTTACTCCCAAGATTCTAACCAAAGTACTCACATTAGGTGGGATATAAATTTTCATGCACAGAGTTTATGCTTGAAAGTACAGGTGTTACTAAGCCAAGGCTCAAAGCCACCTGTAGGTCTCGAGTACTTTCTACCTCCCTCAATTTTTGGTTTGCTCAGGTTTCCAACCTCTTTAAGGAAAACAAGAAAGATAGGAAGAAAATTATTATTTACCTTCAGTTCTAAAAATTATTCACATCCTTAAATGCTCTCAGGCTTTTAAATTTTGAATTTCAAAAGATGTCTTATCCTTCGCATAAGTAATAGATACATTTTATTTTAAAAATAGGAAGTGAATATGAAGAATTTATTTTGAGGGTGATATTATGGATTTATGTGAGTTTCTTCTTTTCTATGCTTTCAAACATTTATACAAATTTATTTATTTATTTATTTATTTATTTATTTATTTATTTATTTATTCATTGAGACGGAGTCTCGCTCTGTCACCCAGATCGGAGTGCAGTGGCGCGATCTCCGCACACTGCAAGCTCCGCCTCCTGGGTTCACGCCATTCTCTGCCTCAGCCTCCCGAGTAGCTGGGACTACAGGCGCCCGCCCCGGAGTCCGGCTAATTTTTTGTATTTTTAGTAGACACGGGGTTTCAGCGTGTTAGCCAGGATGGTCTTGATCTCCTGACCTCATGATCCGCCCGCCTCGGCCTCCCAAAGTGCTGGGATTGCAGGCGTGAGCCACCGCACCCGGCTATATTTATAAAAATTTAAAAAGTCAACAAATAAATGGACTTCGTGCTCTCCGGCTGAGGGAACCTTGAGGCCCTGGTACTGACATCAGGGGAATGAGAGGGCTATGTTTGTTTCAGGTCCTCCGCAACTTGGTGGGGCACTGGAGTTCATATCATGCGGTCCTACGTACTGAAAGACAGGCCTGCGGCTCATGATTTCAAGTGGGAGCAGTGGGTGTGGTTTGCTCTGGGAATGGGAACTGCTGGTGATGGGTCCCAGAGTGTCTCTCAGTTGTTTCAGCAATCTTGGCCCTGACCAGCATTGACAAGTCATCTGGAAGCACCAGAGCCTGAAAGTGAAAGCCGAGGAAGTTCCTGTGTGAGGATGTGGCACTACGGATCAACTACAGGATGCAGCAAAGCTGAGATTGTGACCTTGGTGATAGCAGAGGCTCATTGCTCTGTTTCAGCATCTGCCACAGTGCCCAGCATATAATAAAGGCTCGATGTATGGTTACTGAATACATGAGGGAAACATGGTGGGAATCAATGGGTTTATGAACTAGCTAGGCTAGAATCCCTTTTGGGGCTTTCTCCCCTGTAGAGACTCTCAGCCATTTGGAGGAATAGTTTATCCCCCAGTGGTCAGCTTGGGTAATAGGGGCAAATCCATGTCTTCTGCAAGAACGGGTTGGAAGCAGTCAGGACCCGTCTTTTCAGTTAGTAGACTGTGTGGCTAGAGCAATTTCATATAAAAACTAGGAAACAGGATTTGTGTTGCTCCACTGAGAAGATGAACAAGCTATCGATGCTGATACTCAGCTCCACCCTCATGCATGGGGAGACCAAGTCCCCTGAGGGTCCCTCTGGCCATGGCACTGGCTACTCCTGGACTGGCTTTGACAGTTTCTCTTCAAATCGATGACAAAGAATGGCTTTATTTTGGGCAAGAAATTGGTATTCTAATGAACATGGTCATAATAATAGTTGACAGATTATGTGGATGGCAATTTCCCTCCTTGTGGGGTCTCCAAAGGCTTGAAGTATTTCCTTATTTAAATTTTTGAACGTAAAACAAAATTGAAAGACTTTTACAAAGGTGGGATGTTTTTACCTCTATACCTATCTCTTAGATTCTATCATTAACATTTACTATCTCTGCTTTATCACATATCTATATATTTACCCATCTCCCAATCCATCCATTCATTCATCTTAGTTTTTTGATGCATTTCAAGGTAAACTGCAGACATCAGTACACTTCCCACTGATTCCTTCAGCATTCACCTGCTTTACTAAAGTTCAATATTTATCTACAGCTTTTTTCCTTTTGGGGTAAAATTTATATACAATTAAATACTCAAATCATAAGTGAATATTAGATGAATTTTGACAAATGCATATGAAGATACGGAACATTCTCATCACCCTAAAAAGTTCCTTGTGCCCCTTCACCATCAATTTTGATTCCATCCATAGGAAACTACTGTTCTGTGGGGACTTTTTTCCACCAGACCGTCTGTCAGTGTAGTTAAAGAATATGTACTGTTTTGCATATGGCTCCTTTTGCACTCAATAAAGTATTTCTGAGATTCATCCATGTTGTTTTGTGTGTCAACAGTTTGTTCCTTTAGCCATTCCATGGAATGAATGTATCACAGTTCATCACTCCATTCTCATGTTGACAGACACTTCAATGTTTCTAGTTTTTGCTATTACAAATAAAAGTGCTATAAACATTTTTGTGTAAATCATTTTGTGGACATATGTTTGAATTTCTCTTGGATAAATACTTAAGAATTACTGAGTCATAGAGTGGGTAGTTGTTCAGTTCTATAAGAATCTGCCAGACTTTTTTCCCCCACAGTGTTTATACTATTGTACATTCCAACCATTAATATATGAGAAGGGAGAAACCTTTAGCTACTTCCAAAGAGGCTTTTCTACATATGTGTAAATTTTTCCAACTGGAGACAGGCTGATGACTTCAGGGACATGAACATGGGATACAGGACACCTGTCATCACCACCAGCATGAAGTTGGGATTCAGGAAGGAGGTTAATCATATAAGAAATCCTGTGACCAGCATGAGCTCCTGTCAGACCACACAGGACACTCGAGTGAACAGGGCACAGGGGGCCATGGGGTCATGGTAAGAAAGTGTCTCATTGGTAAAACCTTTTCCTTTGGGGAGGTAAATAAATTATTTCTTTCTTCTTGGTAGCCCTTGAAGATAAGGATGGTCAAACAAAATAATATCATACCTGAGGAAACTCAGATCTTGGTCAGATTTACTAGTTACGAACCTAATGTTAATGCCAAGAAGCAGCCACCAGTTGGGATCAAATGTGAGCCTGTGGATCAAGGTGCATACTCAGACACAGAGAGCTTCCTGAAAGATGCTACCAGTAGTTTTTCCAGGGCAGAGATGGGTCCTTTATTTTTCTCTCTAATCTAGCCCATATGGTTAGATGAGAAGGTTTCTTCATATCACTTTAAATGATGATGTCCCTTGATTCTTTAGATAAAATTTTTATGGGCCGGGCGCGGTGGCTCAAGCCTGTAATCCCAGCACTTTGGGAGGCCGAGACGGGTGGATCACGAGGTCAGGAGATCGAGACTCATCCTGGCTAACACGGTGAAACCCCGTCTCTACTAAAAAATACAAAAATTAGCCGGGCGAGATGGCGGGCGCCTGTAGTCCCAGCTACTTGGGAGGCTGAGGCAGGAGA
>NC_045434.1:101346336-101399153 GCF_002776525.5 Piliocolobus tephrosceles | reverse complement strand
AAAAAAAAAAAAAAAAAAAAAAAAAAATTTTTATGGGCATTCTTTATTGCATTAGGATTAAAATTAATGCATCTTAAGGTTTTATTGCAAAGTCTTGCCTTATTTCCTTTTTAAGATGATACAATTTATAACATGCAAGTTTGCTGTCTGTCCCCTCCCTTTATGTACATAGAAAATGAGCAAACATGTGGCCATGAAACAGATGGTCATAGAATTGGTTCAGTGGTTGTGAGTGCAGTAACCCAAGAATGTCTTATCTGAAATAACACCCGGAATGCCTGGACACAGTAGACAAAGGTGGTTAAACCGGACGCCTTAGGAAACATGCAAAGTAGCCAAAAAGAAACCAGAATAACAGAATATCAGAGCCAGGGGAACATTTGAAGGTAATTCAGTACCTCCTCCTTTTCAACCTACAGGGGAGATGGTGAAACAGAAGCAGGGATGGGCCTGCCTGCTGTGCCCACAATTCATTGGAGATTGTTGTGGTGAAGAATTTCATTTATAATGAAGGAGAAATAAACTCCCATCAGCTTAAATTCAGGCAGGTTTATTGAAAAGCTGAAGAAGCATCTTGCAGAAGCAAAGCATGACTGAGGCTTGTGGACTCTGTCTGGGAAAATGAGCATCTGACAGTGGCTGATGCTGCCTCTGACTCTGGGGCCTTGTGGTCTGTTGTTCCCTGAGAGCATCTCTTCTATTCTCTTGCATCTTCCCTCAGCCTGGCAGTCTCTGTATACTCTTCAACACATAATTGAGCAATGCTGTGCCAGCCCCAATGCCACCCAGCACTTTAGGTCAAATTAGAAAGGCGTGAAATAAACTGGCCTGTTATAATACAGCTGTCGGAATAACAGTTGAAAATACAATATCTTGACTCCTGATTTAGTGCTTTATGCTGAACTTTCTTTTCTGAAGAGAGCACAGACTTTGGGATATCAGAATACATTATGTTTCTTGGTTATTTGGGGTTTATGGTTTTCATGAAGCTTTGAAAGCTTTCATCCAGCGTGTTATAAATATTTTTCTATCCCTCTTATCCACTCCATTCCCTTCAGGGATTCCATTTAGTAGAGTGTTTAAAGTTTTCCCACTGATGGGCTTTTTGTTTCTTAAATTCATTTTTTCCTGTGTGTTTCATTTGTGTTGGTTTCTATTACTATGCCCTCTAATTCATTAATCTTTTCCTCTGCAATGTTCAATCCAGTGCATTTTTTAAAAAAATTTCAGACAGTAAAATGTAGTTTTCACTTATGGAACTTGATATTTTAAAAATATCTCCCACATCTTTACTTAATTAAAATTATAATAACTGCTGTAATGTCCTTGCCTGCTATTTCTAACATATGTGTCATTTTCAATGAATTATTTCATTCTTCATTATGTCTCATGCTTTCCTGCCACTTTGCCTGTTTGAGATTCTGGGATTTGATGCCACACATTTGATGTCTATGCCTAAATGTGCCCAATGACACAACTCAGCCTCAGTGTCTGTGCACACCCAAGATTGTGCAGCAGGAGAGGCAGAGAGAGCAGAGGCGAGTGTGCCACACATGGGGGTGGGGAGTACCTCACTTGTGCTTGGGGCTTTCCTCTGCCTCACTGAAAAATATGTGTTCATTTTCTTTTCCATAAGACCTGCCCTACTTCAGGCCCTGTCCCTCCAATGATCAGGACAGTTCTCTCTCCAGTCTCATCTCTCCAATGGATGGACAATGGTTCAAAACAATTCAGGAGAGAAAGCATTGTCTTATCAATGAATTGTGTTGAGAAAACTGGACATCCATAGGCAAAAACAGAAAAAAATTCACAGATGCTGGTGAGGTTTTGGAGAAAAAGGAATGCTTTTACACTGTTGGTGGGAGTGTAACTGTCAACCATTGTGGCAGACAGTGTGGTGATTCCTTAAAAATATAAAGGTAGAAATACCATTTGACCCAGCAATCACATTACTGGGTATATACCCAAAGAAATATAAATTATTCTGTTATAAAGATATATGCACACATATGTTCACTGCAGCACTATTCACAATAGCAAAGATATGGAATCAACCTAAATGCCCTTTAATGATAGACTAGATAAAGAAAATGTGATATATATACACATGGAATACTATGCAGCCATAAAAAGGAATAAGATTATGTCCTTTTCAGGGACATGGAGGGAGTTGGAAGCCATTAGCCTCAGCAAACTAACACAGGAATAGAAAACAAAACCCTGCATGTTCTTGTTTATAAGTGGGAGATGAATGATGAGAACACATAGACAGATAGGGTAGGGGTGGAGACAACACGCCCTTGGCCCTTTCAGGGGGTGGGAAGTGGTGGGAGAGAGAGCATCAGGAAGAGTAGCTAATGGATGCTGGGCTTAATACCTAGGTGATGGGATGATCTGTGCAGCAAACCACCATGGCACACATTTACCTATGTAGCAAACCTGCACATCCTGCACATGTACCCTGAACTTAAAATAAAAGTGGAGGTAAAAAACAACAAACAAAGAAAAAAAATCCACTTAAACATCCATACTTGCACAAAAACTAACTCCAAATTGATTATGCAATTACATGTAAACTGCAAATCTAGAAAACTTACAGTAGAAAACGTAAGAGAAAATTTTCATGATGTAGAGTTAGGCACGAAGTATTCTTAGTTATCGTATCAACACAAACTATTAAAGAAAACATTGATACATTCAACTTCATAAAAATTAAAAATCCTTGGTCAGCACAAGACATTGATAATAGAATAAAGCATATGCTACAAATTGGGAGAAAAATGTGAAAATCCCACATATGATGAAGGACCTGTATAATGGTTAATTGTGTGTGTCACTGTGACCGATCCCCTGTGTGCCAGGACATTTGTTCCAACATTATTCTGGGTGTGTGCTGGAGGGTGTTTCTGGATGACATTAACACTGGAATAGACAGACTAAGTGAAGCAGACTGTCCTCCCTAATGTGGGTGGACCTCATCCAATCAACCCAAGGTCAGAGGAGAAGGAAAGGGCCTAATAAGAAGGAAATGCTTTCCTGGGTATCCAGCTTTCCATCTTGTGAATTGCAGCCTCCATAATCATATGTCGAAATTTATATGTATATATACACACACACATACACACATACATGTACATGCATTATACATATATATATACACATATACACACATTTCATAAGTAGGAAGGATTGTATTTTTAAAAGTTCAGTTATTCAATGATAATTGCTGAGCTAGCCAATGAATATGAGGGAGTTCTATTATATGATTCTGTCTCCTTTTTTTGTACTATTGAAATTCCACATTTGCAGAAGTAGGATAGGATAACAGCTGATTTTCTTAACATACACTTCAAAGTCCTAGGAATTAGCAGGGAGTCAAAAATACCACCCATAACCCTGCCCCTAAACACCAGGGCTAAAGAAGCCTGTAGCCCTCAGGTGATTTTCTTTAGCAGGGTCTGGGAGCCACACAAGTGCAGAGGGAACAGGAAACACTATGCGAATAGAGGCCAGGACAGCAGGGAGGGTTCATGACAGAACACAGGTAAAACTGTCCTCAGAAAGTGAGTGTGAAGAAAGACAGATCATGCCTGAGACCTGGTAGTAAAAAATAATAAGCAAAGAAAGAAAAAAACCTACCTAAACATCCATACTTGCACTAAAACTAACTCAAAATTCATTATAGAACTAATCAATCCATACTTACACTGGCTACTGGGGAATTGAAAGGAAGGGGCTTCACAGTGCAGAGGACCAGAGGTGGCAAGCTCAGAAACCCAGAATTGCTGGGAGATGGGGAGGTGTGGACAAAGGAAGCATCCTCTGGAGACTTGTGGTGAAGAGAATGAATGAATTAACTGGCAGAAATTAGAGGTCCTGGTAGAACAAAACAGAATCCCAGAATGAGAACACACACCATCCCTGTCCCCTAAAGCAAGACATTTTCTAAAAACTCAAGAAAAATCATTTTTGGCAAGTACCTTATATCTAGTCATGTGCAACATGTACCAAGGCAGTGGGAAAACGTTATTAAGCAAAACTCAGCAAGACCCTATTTTCTCATGAGGACTCTCCCAAAAATAAATTCCCGTCAACAAGTGATGCCCAGGACACTCACTTTTGAATAGTTCATGAGTATCAGCATGTTTAATTGTGGACCCAAACCAAAAGCCAAAGTGGAGACAAGGTGGGAAACACAGGCTGTCACTGGTGTATGCTTGGGTTGAACTAACACTATAAGAAATGGCAGGTTAAGAGGTCAGAGAAAAGGAAAATAATATCTTTGGTTGTCATAGAGGTAAAAATTTAAATTCAAAAGATATGATTAAAAATTTATAAACCAAATATTAGAAGTGTATCAAGTTAAAAGGAGACTAGTGATGTCAAAACATTTTTAGTGCAATGTTAAACATGAGCTACACAACCCTTCCTAAATAACAAACAAAACGCACACATACACACACAAAGAAAAAATAACATTGATAAAGAAATGTAGTAAATACCATCTACTACTGCATATGATAAATGTAGACTAAAATATGGAAGAGTTTAAAATGTAAACAGGGAAATAAGAATGTTTTTATTAATCTGTATCCTTATCCACCAAAACCAATCATAATAAAAGCTTAAAACATTGTATGTAAAAAAAAATCTACTAGTCCAGAATGATAGGCAAGAATATTTTAATTAAACAGATTTAAAACATAAACATTTTAACTTTAATAGACTAAAATTAGTCCTGGATGAAAGTTAAAATTTGGGCAGGGAATATTGTTTTTCACAACAGAATGCCAACAGAAATAAGTTCATAGTAAGAACTGAGATAGAAATTTCCAATGTACAAACATAAATATAATAACTGACACAGCCAGGGGTGATTAATTGATGATGAAATTCTCAGAGGAAGATTGTTAGAATACAGAGTATTTATCCTTTTTCAAACCACTTTCCAAATTAATTATAAATAAGGTGTCTTTACAAAGGACAGATCTCCCAGACCCCTCCTTAACCACGTAACCAGTCCTGATATAACAATAATGGTGACAGACAAACCGGACCTTCTCTGCCTGCAGATGAGCTGAGGTTGGAAACTCACAGCACTGACTCTGCAGTGTTCCTGGCAAAATGTTTAGGCTGAATTTAATCATAAGGAAATTTTCTGACAACTTCAGAATGAAGACCATTGAGCCAGACAGCTGACCTGTCCTCTACAAACAAGTCCATGTCACCACCATCAATGACAACAACAAAAAGATGAGGAGATACTGAAAGATGAGGTTCAAAATAACTAAAGAAGTGTAGCTACATTATCTTTCTACCCAAAATGTCCCTTCTCCTTTTTGTTGTGTGATTTGTGGTGACATGGACTGTGTGAAGGAGACACATCAGTTGTCCTGCTCAATGTTCTGTATTCTGCAGTTTTCTGGTGATTATCTCCTATGAAACTCAGGCTAAGCGTTTTCAGCAAGAACATGGCATTGTTCATATTCTGCACCGGCAGAGTCTCGGGTGACATACTGTCTCCTGCCAGCGGCTCCTGACTCCTGTTCTCTACAGGACGGAATTGAGAGGAGCAGGGCTAAGGCCTCTCAATGCTGTTTGTCCATCTGGGAATTGGTCTCCTTGGGTATTCATCACAAGTGGAAATGGGACGGATTGTGGTTTCTCAAATCAGTGGATCCTAGTGGGTTGAAATCTTCAAGAGCATTCTGTGTCTAAAATTCAGTCCTCAGCAAAGGACCCCTGCAGTGTTGTATTTGAACTTCAACTTGCTTTGCTGTTTTAGTTTTTTTCATCAAGTGGAAAAGTTACTTTTTGTGACATCTTTTCATCTTTTTCATCCTTCCAGCAGTATTTGGTATCTGTAGGAGAGAGAAAAGAAAAAATGAAAGGAGCATTTATGTCAAGTCCTGCTGATGGCTGAGTCTGGAGGGATTGTTAAGTTGTGATAGCCCAGGGGCAAACTGAGCTCCTGCTGGGAGGATGTGCTGAAGCCTCAGCCTCTGGCTAGCTGAAGGGGCAAGTACCATCCACAAGTGAGAAGAAAACACCCCTGAACTTCCAGTCAGCCTGGAGTGCAGATATGAGAACCTGCCTATGCCCAACCAGCAGCCGATGACCCTTTCATTCTGATCCCCTTTGTCCGGAGCAGAGTGATGGCTTTTCACACCACCCAGAGAGGATGTGCTCAGCATCAACCATGCACACTCAGAAGCAGAGGGCTGTAGAAGGAGAGGGCCCTTTGCAGAGAAACCCACTCCCTTACAACTCCATGTCCCAGTCTTTTGGGAAGGAGCGGGAGAGCAGACTATAGGAAGAACCTGGATGTGAAAAGCAGCAGGGGCCTCAGACAATACCCACAAATAGGGAAGAGAAAAGCAGTGGGAGAATGAGCTATCATCATAGACAGACAGAAATAAGGAGTGAGTGCAGCTAAGAGCTGTAGATGTGATTACCTTCGTACCCTAGGCTTGCAGGCAAGGGAATCTGCATGCCAGTCTCCACTTGCTGAACAGCAGTTTTCTTTTGATCATCTTTGGTTTTAGGACACTTGAGGCATGAATGTGGCCAATGATTTGATGCCCATGTGTGTTGTCAGCTGAGCCTTCAAGAGCATCACCTTCCAGCTGGGGAGGGTTCTTCATTCCAAGGGAAGGCTCTAAACCCAGCTCTGAAAATAAAACCACAGACAATGGGATCCACTGGCATCCATGTTCTCACTGTGACTTTCCTTCTACCCAAAGAACGTCAAATAAGGAAAAGTGGAGTCCAAAGCCAATGGAGTCACTTTGATATTTTCTTTTTGTTGATCTTTCTTACATTACCCAGTAATGACAAGATTGCCAGGAAGCAAAGACACTCCCAATTCACAAAAATATTCAAACAACAGAGGATTAAGAAACACAAATAGATTACAGGTAGATAAGGCAAGGAAATCATACTGTATATAGACTGTGCTTTTGGGAAGGAAGAGATTATAAAACTCAAGCAAAATCAAAGTGAAATCAGAACTGAGCTTAAACAGGAGAAGGCGATGGCAGGGCCTGGCAGGGCGGCAGCCCATGGGGCACAGAGGTGAGATCAGACAGAGGTGACAGCAGCTGATGAGAGAAAAGAACCAGGAAGACTAAACATGGAGAAGTTACAAAACTTGCATCATTATATGATCAACTGCATGTATATATACCCTATAAAACATATACACCAAATATGCTTAATATATAAGATAAATGACACAAATGCATATATCTATATATACATATTAATCTAATAAAAATATTATACAGGGATTTGGGAGCTATTGAATGTAACAGTATAACCACTCTTCTCGTCCATAAAAATTGGAAAAAAATAGAAACAGGAGAATATTGAGAAGAAAAAGTGTGGTGAGAAACAAATGACCAGTTGGAAAGCCAGGAGAAATCACCAGGTGAAGGAAAATAAAACAAAAGGCATTCATTCTGTTCTCTTACGCGGAGCCTGGTTCATGCTCTAGACTCCAGGGAAAATGAGCAAGAGAGGGCGTGTCTGAGCCACTGGGGTGAGTCTTGGCTGGGGGTGTGGGAATCCATGGAGAAACAAAAGAGATTCCAGTGAGAAGAAATATGTTTAAATATTCGAAGTTATCACGGCGCATGTCAGGGACTATGCATTCCCTGACACTCACTGAGCGCCTTCCGTGTGTCCTCTCCAGGGATCCAGATGGTGCTCGTTACGTCACATGACCCTCCCTCCTGAGGACATGGGTCTCCGTATTCCTCAGCTGAGGGCATCGCCTGACAGATGAGCACCAGGCAGCCCCAGGGGATCCAGGAGTAGATATCGAGTGGGACGGAGAGTAAGGATGAACGCGACCCAGAGTTTTAAGGAGATCTGAGCAGAAGTGGATCCCTGGGAGAAGGAAACTGAGGACGTGGCTGTGGACATAGTAGAGATGATGAACTAAATGGAGTTTCATAAAAGAGACTGATTTGTACACTTTCCATGAGAAGGTTGCCCTTTTATTTAAAAAAAAAAAACTGAAAAAGCAGAAGCTGGATACGTCGGGAGAATGACTTGTGGGCCAGGATTTACACTTTTACTGAATGTGCCTAATAGGTTATTATTGAAAGTGTCTGGTAAAGGAAAATTGGCCTCATAAGGGATGGGTAATGAGAGGAAGAAAGCTGGCAAAGGAGACTTTCTAAGAAAGAAATGGAAGAGGGGTCCCCAGAAAGCAGAGATCCTAACAATTGCTCTACCGCAGACGAAACACCGCATGTGAAGTCACTTTCTAAGTGCAAATTTGCCAGAAAGAGAAAAGGATTCGATATCATCTATTCATAGGTTTATTGATCAATTGTTATTGAATCCGGCCCTCTGGAAATTATCATAATTAATACTCTCAATAATGATTACAGGTAGATACGATTATTCAGGTATCTCACATGAGGGAACTGAGATATAAATAGCAAAAAGATAAAAACCTTGGCCAAAGCGAACAACCAGACAGTGGCAAAGCCAGGGCCTGAGAGCAAATTTGATCCTAAGTCCCAGGCTCTTGCTCACCTCACTGGGTTGGAGCATCGTGGATTTCAACTTGACTCTGAGGGAGCATGAAGAGGCCCCACTGTCTCCTCCACCCACCGTACCATGACCACCAACACCCGGATTAGAGCTTCCTGGTCCCCTTTCCTTCCCTACCTTGGAAGGGCCATTGCTTCCCAGGATCAGCGTTGGCTGTGAAGCTGCAGGTGGTGGAGGAAACGCCCCGCCTGGCTAAGCCATAGCCACAGTCAAACCCTTGATCCAGTTTCAGTCGCAGACAACTGGGCACCAGGGTTCTCGGCTCTGGCTGTGCCTGTGAAGCCTCCACCTCTGACAGGTGGTGGTTGATGTCTCCACTCCAAGGCCCGTGGGGACAAGCTGCCTGGGTGGGAGCTGAAAGAGAAGGGTCTTCAGTAGTAACAACCTCAGTTTTCCATTTGTTACGCATGCCCAGAATGCCTATCCTTGATGTCCCTGCCTCTCAGTAAAGCCACCCAGTGACCCAGGCCACACAGACAGACATCATGTAAATGCAGGCATGGTCACCTTTCCTGTTTGTGCCTGGGGATGCTGAGATGGCAGGTGCCCAGGCTGGGCGTCCCTGAAGTGAAATGCCCCTGTTTCAGCCCAGAAAGCTTTGGATTGGCTAACAAGGTCATGCTAATTATTCTGTTATTATTGATCTCTTTCCGGTGGCCTAGAGGGAAAGTTCTAGAGAGCCCTCAGAGCCTAGGAGAGGAGGAGTTGTTTCTCTCCACACAAAGGGGTATAAGAACAGGGCAAGAGTTAGAGCTGCCAGGCTTTGAGAAAGAACCATGGAAAAGGGGCCTGGGATCCTATAGACCAAATACTAAATGAGGAAAGCTTTTCAGGGTTCCGGGATATTTTGAATTTCCTATTGCCTATAATGGTTTTACCACCTGCCCACACATATACATCTTATTGCCATATAGAGGGTCTCAGCAGCCATAAGCAAAGTATTAGAAGGACCAGTCCCTTCACGGACACTTAGGGGCCACAGGTATTACTGATGAGCGTGTGTGGTTCTGTAGGGAGATAACACCGAGCACAGTCCTCATCTTACCCGCTCCTCCAGTGGGGTCCGGGCAGCACCCCTCATAAAAATTATCGCTATTTCCACAGGAAGAGGAAATCACGCTCTCAGAAAGTGGACTAAGGAAAGACTTCCAGTGGCCTCATGCCAGTCCAGATCTGCCTCAGAAGAGGGATGGGGCGCGCAGGGCCTGATCCACGTTCCTGCAGGGCTCCTCTCTCTCCTCCCCTCTGCACATCCTCATTCTCACCAAGATTTCTCTAAGTTTTCTTAAAAATGCCTTCCGTGTATCTGTTCTCCTTCGTCTTCCTGAGAGAACAGTGTATCAGACTCATCACTGATGCCTGACTTCATACACCCCTGCAACTGCTTTCTCTGATTCTGCCATCTCCATACGAGCAATTATACCACAAGCAGTTTATCACCCAAAAGCCCTGTTCTTTCCACGTTCGTACTCTGCTTCTGAAAACTCTCCACTGCCCACTCTCCCCGCTCACTCTGTCTGTGTGCTCCTTCCATCTTCTGCCCCATGATCCTATCCAGCATCACCTCCCACCACTCCCTTACACAGAGTCTCCCCTGGGATCAGGCTGGCTGCTCCCTGGCCCAGCCCTGCACAGGGTGCCTTCCAGTTTCTGGGTCTTTGTCCAGGAGCACTTCTCTTGGCTTGGTGTGGCCTCCTTAGTTACTCAGGACACAGTTTACTCATCATTAACCATCAGTCACTTAGGACACTCTAAGATTTTAAGGTAGTTCATATTGGGCAAATGAGAACAACATGCTAAAACAACAAATCTCATGGGTGAAGACTGGGCAAACACAAGTCTCTCTTTCTGATCCTCTGCACTTGCTATTTAGAATCAATGTCTAGGAATGTTTTAAATTATCACTACTTAATTTTGTCATGTCATTTTGTCCCTCTTTGCTAGACTACTGAGTCTTATTAAACTTATACTTTGAATATTCTTTGCATTTTCAGGAGAAAAGGGAAAACATTTTCTCAAGCTTCTAAAATACGGTAGTATTGTGAGTTGGGCAGGTGGGAAAAAGTGCTCAATAATAGATCAAGTGATCATTTAGATTGTATCCTCCTTGGTTCTACCAAGCTTTCCTCTGTAGGGAGAGGATGGATGGAGCAGACCACCTGTGGAAACCACTGCTGGGGTCAGGGCTGCGCACTGTGCACACTATTCACACACTATTGTCGTGAACCCACACACAGGATGCATCCTTGTGTAATTTGAAAGGTGCATTCATTCATCTCCACCCATCTGCATGGAGGATTGTTGCCTCCCCAGACCCCTGTTTCATGATGCTCTGGCAGAGCCGGCTCATATCAGAGGCATGTCACTTCTGAGACATGTGTCTGAGCACTTCCCTTCCTCCTTGTAGAAGCCCTGTCCTGGTTGAGGTGTTCCTCAGACAGAGCCCTGCAGATTTACAGGGGCTCAAGGATGGCCAAGTTGAGAGTAGAAACCCTGGGGACAGGGGCTGGGGAGAGACTAAGACCTTTCATCCCCTATGTGATTTTCCAAGGAGAGCCCCATGGAGCTGTAGGTCCCCCTGGAGGGACTGGAGGAACCACTAGCTCTGCTCACAGACAAACTGCACAGAGGCATTCCTCCTTGGGGAATCTGCACCAGGGGCTGCAGGAGTTGTTTGTACCAGGCTAGCAACTTTTCTGTTTCAACTTGAAATCATTCCAAATTAATTTCTACAAAAGAAAAAAGGGTGAGCACCCATGTCGGCTCAGCCCTGACACGTTCTCTCGCCAACACAGAAATAACAGCAACTGTGCTCTGGAGTCAGGTAGATACGGGGCTTATGTTCCCACCGCAACTAGTCAAGACATCCTGGGCAAGTGAGTGGACCTTTCTGAGCCTCGGCGTCCTCAGCTCTAACATGGAGATGCCACCGCAAACTTGGGAGTGTCCCTGGAGCACTGAACGAGTTACACCAAGGACAGAGCTTGCCTAGCCAGGGGCCTGGCATACAGCCGATGCAAAGTCAATGTGTATTTTATTTCTGTTTCATGAATTGCTGTGATCCTGAAAAAGTCTTTGCTTATTTGAAACTCAGGGAGAAATGGAAAACAGGAAAGGGGATGGTCCCAACATCAAAGGCACTTACCAAAATAGGATAGAGGCCAACATTTTTGTTGCTAGTTTCTTTTCTCTTTCTTTTTTTCTTTTTCTTTTTTCTTTTTTTGAGACAAGGTCTCCTTGTTGCTCAGGCTGGAGTGTGGTGGTACAATCACAGCTCCCTGCAGACTCAACTTCCCAGGCTCAGATGATCCTTCCACCTCAGCCCCCCAAATAGTAACTGGGACTACAGGTGTGCGTCACCACGTCCTGCTAATTTTTTGTAGAGACAGTGTTTTGTCATGTTGCCCACACTGGTCTCAATCTCCTGAGCACAAGCAAGTCCCCTCCCTCGACCTCTCAAAGTGCTGGAATTACTGAAGTGAGTCACTGCACCTGGCATTGTTGCTAATTTCATTATAAAATATTCATATATTTTGGGGGACATCACAGGGTTCCTTGCTCTTACTAGAAGATGATTTGATAGGTAAAATCTCCAACAATCAGGCCAAGCATGGTGGCACATGCTGATAATTCTAGCACTTTGGGAAGCCGAGTCAGATAGGTCACCTGAGGCCAGGAGTTGGAGACCAGCCTCACCAACATAGTGAAGTCCCATTTCTACTAAAAAGGCAAAATTAGGCCAGGCATGGTGGCTCATGCCTGTAATCCCAGCATTTTGTGAGGCCAAGGTGGGTGGATCACCTGAGGTAAGGAGTTCAAGACCAGCCTGGCCAACATGGTGAAACCCATCTCTACTAAAAATACAAATATCAGCCAGGCATGATTGCGGGCGCCTATAATTCCAGCTACTTGGGAGGTTCAGTAACAAGAATCACTTGAACCCGGGAGGTGGATGTTGCAGTGAGCCAAGATCGTGCCACTGCATTCCTGCCTGGGTAACAAGAGCAAGACTCCATCTCAAAAGGCAAAAATTAGCTGGGCGTGGTGGCAGGCACCTGTAATCCCAGCGACACAGGAGGCTGAGGCACAAGAATTGCTTGAACCTAGGAGGTGGAGGTTGCAGTGAGCTGATACCATGCCATTGCACTCCAGCCTGGGTGACAGAGTGACCACGTTTCAAAAAAAAAAAAAATGAACAAGAAGAAATGAACCTTGGATATTTTTCTCTACACATCCTGTGAAGCTGCTGTCTCAAGGGGAAGTTGCTAAGAGGAAGGGTTTTCTGAAGATCATGGGGACGGGAATCACTCTGCTTTGTTCATCAGTTAGGCCAGCACCTCATCAGATATACTAGTTGTCAATGCCTTCTGTGAGAATATAGCACTGAGACCAACACATGATTGAAACTACAATCCCATCCATGTAAAATCTACTAGCGCTCTACAGAGGATGCAAGCTATGGCCTTGCATGGAGGAAAGGACACTAGACTGCTTCAGTGGAGGGAAGCTACCACAGAGGAAGTAGAATAGCGGTCACCAACCATTTTGGAACCAGGGACCAGTTTCAAGGAAGATAATTTTCCACTGAGCAGGGTAGGGGGGATGGTTTTGGGATGATTCAAGCACATTACATTTATTGTGCACTTTATTTCTATTATTATCACATTGTAATACATAATGAAACAATTATACAACTCACCATAATATAGAATTATTGGGATCCCTGAGCTTGTTTTCCTGCAACTAGTTGGTCCCATCTGAAGGTGATGGGAGACAGTGACAGATCATCAGGCATTAGATTCTCATATGGAGTGCACAACCTAGACTCCTCAAACGCACAATTCACGATAGGGTTCAAGCTCCTATGAGAATCCAATGCTGCTGATGATCTGGCAGGAGGCGGAGCTCAGGCGGTAATGCTCGCCCACTGCTCACCTCCTGTGCGTCATGAACCAACACAGGTCCGTGGCCCCAGGGATTGGGGACCCCTAAAGTAGAGAATCTTCCTTGGGAAACAGAAATCATGAAACAGACCTCCAAAATAATTGAGTAAGACTGCAAGCACGTGTGGGTGGCCAGAAAAGAGATAAGGGCACTGCTCAGGGCATGCAGTTAGCAACATAATTTCAGAAAAGAGAGATGCCCTATCTTAAAGAATGACACCATCTGATCTTTGACAAACCTCACCAAACAAGCAATGGGGAAAGGATTCCCTATTTAATAAATGGTGCTGGGAAACCTGGTTAGCCATATCCAGAAAACTGAAACTGCACCCCTTCCTTACACCTTCCTTACACTAGCTATAAAAAAGATTGAGATCATGTCCTTTGCAGAGTGAATGACATGGATGAAGCTAGAAACCATCATTCTGGGCAAACGAACAAAGGAATAGAAAACCAAACACCGCATGTTCTCACCCATAAGTGGGAGTTAAACAATGAGAACACATGGACACTGCGAGGGGAACAACACATGCCAGGGCCTGTTGGGGGTTGAGGGGAAAGGAGAGGGAGAGCATTAGGAGAAATACCTAATGTATGCGGGGCTTAAAACCTAGATGATGAGTTGATAGGCGCAGCAAATCACCATGGCACATGTATACCTATGTCACAAACATGCACATTCTACACATATATCCCAGAACTTAAAGTAAAATAAAATGAAATAATAAAATTAAAAAAGAAGGTCTGTTATACAGATTTCTCCAGGTGAGCTACTGTTGTCAAGATTTTGCAATGATCCCTCACCATCCCCCTCTCTGGTCTGTTTGGATACGCACAGCCTGCTCTTGTGGGAAGATGCCAGGTGACAGATGAGCCAGTTGGGACAGAAGAAGAGGAAGTTCCACCTAGTGGATGTCTGTGCTTAAAACTAGATCCAAGAGCCAGATTCAAAACAGGCTCAGTATACAGGGCCTGCCCACAGAGATGAACTGCCTCAGCTGCACAAGTTGCACAAAGCAAAACAGATAGAGGCTGCCTGGGAGAACAGCGGAGCTTTGTGATCTTCAGGCTGGAGTACTCACAGGCTATATCTAGAGCAGAGCAGGCGAGCTGATCCTCCAGTGAGTACAAAGTGCCGCTATAAGCCTGGTGGCAGTCACACAGGTCATGGGGAACGGAAGGAGTCAAGTAAACTTCGTCCAGGGAGTTCTCTGGGACCTCCTGCTCCTCCACCTCTAGCAGCTCCTGCCTCAGTCTGGTGGGTAAAGACGACAGAAGGTAAATATCAGAGAGAACCAAAACCACTGTACTCAGCTGGGTCTATAGGGAGGCTCACAGGAGGGACCAGAGGAAGCAAAGGACAGTCCCCTCAGAGAGATACAAGGATGCTTCCCTGTCTCGAGCAGGAGACAGAGAGCAGCAGGTGCTCAGTGCACTGGACAGACAATGAGCTGGGGAGGAAAGAGATGGAACAATCCCTGTGCGAAACGGCCATGACACAGTGCATTCAGCACTTTTGCATACATTTGTTGAAATTAGCATCACTGGCCAAATGAATACAGGCCCTTAAGGCTTCACAGACAGAGTGAGTGCATCCTCAACATCCCTTGCTCTCAATATTGTAGCAGGACATGAGTAATTTTCGCTTACTTTCCTGCTATCAAATACTTGCAAACATGGTATTGTCAAAGAGGCAGACATCAGATGTGCACCTCTTCTTCACTTTAAGAAAAAGGACAGAAAAGAGGGCCGCAGAAAATGTCTGTGATTGATCAGTTCAACTGAGTCAACTGAATGCAGACTAGTACAATTTACAGGGATTAATAAGGAGAAAAAACAAATATAGGTATACAATGAACAGAGTCAACATTATGAACATGGCTATTTCATGGTTGGCTGAACAGATAAAACAGGTATATTCAGCACACTCTGATTTTCCCTGCATGTGGAGTCTCCAGATATCAACACTGAATTGACTGTCCATGATTCCTCAGAGTTACCTGCAGCATGGCGGGTCTTGGTCTACTAACTCCTCTTGATCCTTGTTAATTTCTGCAAATAAATTCAGACAGGGACAGACACATTAAGCAGGTTCCCCTACACACACAAACATTCCACTGTGCAATCCTAACATAGGAACATCGGTTTCCTCAGTGGGAGAACAGGACACTGTGAGAGAAATATTCTAGGAGGCCTGAAGTCCTGTCATGAGAGAGGTGCTCTGGGTTTCTTCCCTAAGCCTAGGGGTGAAATCTCCCTGTTGTGGTAGATCATCATCCCAATATCATCACTCCTGATTTTGTGCAAAGAGTTATGCAACATTTTTCACACCAATTTAAAGCAAATACCCCAACTGCTTTCTAGCAGAAATATCTAGCTTTCTATCATTAAATACCCATATTGTTCATGGTTGCGAGGATGTTAGACACTGAAATTAGAATGAAGGGGGGAATCAACAGACTCTTGAATCAAAATGAATCTTTGGTGCTATAAAGAAACATTGGCTATTTGTGGCATCTAGGAGTGACGAGGCCCAGTCTTGCTTCTGCAAACGTAACAAAAGGTAATGGACTGCTCTGCTAGGACAGGCCAACATCAAAGACAAAGAGAATGAGGCTTGGTTCATTGAAATCTGGGTAATATCTCTAATAGAAATGTAGTCAAAGATGCCACTGGCCTTGGGCAGGGGTAGAACCTGAAGGAACATGGTTGGGGAAGGAAGCTTGTAAGGAACACAATAGCTGGCAAGACAAAGTTTATTCAGATTAAGAGGCCTGACAGACACCTGTTGGGCATGTGTTACGTACATTGGTGTGAATTTTTCACACCTGCTTGGGGTCCAGTGTCCTAACAGTTGGTCCAGGATGCCATAAGAATGGCCTGAGACTAGGAAGAGGCCAAAGTTCATGGACCCAATCTTACGTCTTTGTTTCAGACTTGCTTCCAGAGTGATGCAAATCTACATGTATATCTAGGTCCAGTTCACAGTGTTGACAACTCTCAGCCCAGCCAAAGGTGGGAGGCCCAAGGATTTTGGGGTCCACCTAGGACTTATATCACCTTCACAACGGAGTACTCACTGTCTACGTCAAGAGCCACGCAGGCTTGCTGTTCCTCTAATGAATGCAGAGCACTCCTCATATCAGACTGGTAGGAGCCAGTCAGGTCAGGAGGGATCGGAAGAGTCGAGTCAGCTGCATCCCATGACTCCTGAGGGACTTCATGCTCCTCCACCTGTAGTAGTTGCCTATTGAGCCTGTTGGGGTAGGAAGGTCTAAAAATTAATCCATGGAAGATCGGGTGCCACAGAGGTCTATCTGAATTTGGTGGAAGGTTTGAGACAGTGGTTGCAGAAATCAGAGATGGGAATCTATTTAAAAGGAGGAAAAGTATCCTCTAATTTGTGGGATAAGTGTGGCTTCCAAGGGAATGTGGTGTGGGATTGTGCTCAGGGAACTGGCCAGATTATAAGGCGATGGGGAGGGAGAAAGGAAGCCCTCTATTATCACCCTCATGACACACAGTATGGAGAGATTACTAAAGCAGTGGCTTCAGTGGTTTTGCATAAAATGAGTTGAAGTTGATATGCAATAGGTACATGATTGTAGCATTAGAGGAAGTGTAGGCTCCAAAACCTTTCACCTTCAGGCAGGCCTCTTATTCTCAATATAGTGACAGGCTATGGTTTTTTTCTAGTTCCTTTTCCTATTGCCAAAGTCCTAACACATGATGAAGAGAGAAACAAGCCAAAATCAAGTCTGCATCACACTGGTTGTGGCCCCGCACCCAAGAGAGAAGGGGCAATTGCAGGAACTCACTAGTCAGGTGTGTTGACCTGAGTAACCAACTGCGGGTTACTAAATGTCAGAGGGAGCAAGTAATGGGATCCTATGCAGGTGCCACCATGAAAACAGACAATCTTATGACTAGGGATAATTTGTGACTTGCTGAAAGGATATATATATGTGTGTGTGTGTGTGTGTGTGTGTGTGTGTGTGTGTATGGCACTTTCTGTTTTACCTAGGTCTGGAGTCTCCAGCTGTCAACAGTGAATAAACAGTCTACAGTTCCTGAGACTTACCTGGGGCACAGTAGTTGTTGGTCTTCCATCTTCTTTCGGTCATTTAGATTTTCTACAAATAAATTCAGACAGGGCTGTCACATTAAGCTGATTCCCCTCCACACATGTCCAATTCACTGTCCAGTCCTAACACAGAGACATCTAACTTTCCAGTATGAGAACAGGATACTGCGAGAGACATATTTCAGGAGGCATAAGGTAGTGTCTTGAGAGAACTGGCTTATTGACTTTCCTGAGCCATGGGGCAAAATCTGCCTGTGCTCATAGGCCATCATCCCAGCATCCTCCATTCTGACTCTGGCCAAACAGTAAAGTAATCCTTTTCCCCACAGACTCTAGGCAAATAGCTAAACTGCATTGTATGAGGGAAACTGTAATATTCAGTCTTCTTCACCAAATACTCAGGTTTTGATGATTTAGAACAGGGGCCCCCAATCCCCAGGCCACAGACCAGCACTGACACATGGCTTGTCAGGAACCAGGTCATACAGAAGGAGGTGTGTAGCAGGAGAGCCAACATTACAGCCTAAGCTCCAGCAAATCAACCTGTGTCTATGAGTCATGCCCACACCAATGACACATCTAAGTCCAGCCAGGAGTGCGAAGTGCAAGGATTACAAAGTCTGCCTGGGTCACCAATTAGAGATTTATCATGTTCACAGTGGAGTACTCACTGTCTACAAGAGCCGAGCTGACTTGCTTTTCTTCAAAAGAATACAAAGTTCTTCTATAAGGCTGGCAGGAGTGAGTCAGGTCAGGGAGAACAGAAGCAATCAAATAACATCCATCCTGTAACTCCCAGGGGACTTCATGCTTGTCCACCCTCAGCGGTTCCCTGCTGAGCCTGCGGGGTAGGAAGGACTACAGATTAATCCAAAAAGTTTCAGAGCCCTAGCTGGATTTCATGTGAGGCATGAAGGAGTGATCACAGAAAGCAAATGGTCAACCCATTAAAGAGTTCAGTATTCTCCTCTTCTTGGTGGGTTGCAGTGTGGTTGCCATGGGGTAGGTGAGCAATACAGAGAGAGGGAAAGAGAGATGAGAGAGAGAAGCATCAGGTACTCCATGAATTGGCCAGATTATGATTTTCTGAGGAAGAAGACCGAGTGTTTCTGTATGGTACAGTCAGACTTACTGATTATCATGTCCCTAACAGTGGTTTCATTCTTTTTTCTTAAATTGTATTGAATTTTATATGTATTGGCCAAGTAAGCACAGATTTTGAGGCATTATAATATCCCCAAAATCTCATGTCATCAAGTCCCCTTTCTCTTAATATTGTGGCATGGTATAATAATGATTTTTCTATCAAATTTTCTTGCCGTGGAATACTCACCACTGTGCTAATGCAAAACCAGCAGAAAGCAGATATGCATCTCAGGGTGGTTGAAACCATAAGAAGAACATATCTGCTTGCAGGAAATCTCTGTGACTGATTAGTTGTTCACAAGGTCAACTGGTTTTGTGTACTGAACTTGAGAAGTTAATAAGAAATGGCAAATAAGAAATGGCAAATAGTACAAGTATCACAATGAAAACAGAAAACATTGTTCAAAAGGATCATTTCTGGTTGGCTGAAGGGATGAATTAGGTACATTCAGGACTTTCTGGTTCTCTGTGGATACGAGTTGTAGAGATATCACCCCTGAATTGACAGTTCCTGATTTTTCTCAATTACCTGGGAGCAATCGTTTCTTGTCTTTTCACCTCTTCAAGACCAAGTTGCTTTTCTGCAAATACATTGAGAGAAAACCAGACACATGAACTTGATCCCATTCATACATGCACAAACTTGTGTCCAAACCTACACAGTGGCATAAATATACTCAGTGTAATAACAGCCTATTGTGAGAGGAACTTTCCAGGAGGCCTCAGCATGAGCCTTGTGAGAAGCCACTAGGTTTACTTTCCTGAGCCATGGAGCAAATCTCCTTAATATAACAGGTCATCATCACAGTCCCTTCTGTTCTGAGCCACAGCAAATTGTTAAACACATCTTTTTTCACTAAGAGAGCCTGGGGATCCACTTCAATGCTTTCTAGGAGGGTTACTGCAGTATTCAGCATGCTTCGTTCTGATAAGTTACTGTTGGTGGTTTTGTAGAATTCACATTTAGATGGATAGATTGCATCAAAAGAATCTCTCATGCTATGCAGAAACACTGGCCTTTCATCTTGTAGGGAGTTTCAGGGCCCAGCTTTCTTTCAGAGAAACATCAAAAGTCCAATAGTGGTGTTCATGTTCTGGTACTCAGAGACTACTTAGCTAAGACAAGCCAACTAAAAAGAGACAGTGTCTAGCCTGACAGAAGGCAACAAGAGTGATGACAGCCCCAGGAATATAGAAATGGCTGCAGTGGCCTTGGACAGCATAAAAACTCAGGCTGTTTGGGAGGGAAAAGTAGAAGATCCCATGTGAGATGACGGATTCAATCTATATTGGGAGGACTGACGGATAAATCCTGCATCCAGGCTGCAGGGGTGCATATGAATTTGTCAGGTCAACCTTGGGTACAGTGATTTGCTAGTGGGGCAAAGATGAAAGATGACATGCGATTTGGGGCTAGGATGGAGCAAAACTCTCTGACTCATGGGATGCCTTCTTCAAACTCAATCCTAGAGCCTGGTTCTAACCTGTATATGAGTATAGGGTCTGCCTGAAGGTATGGCATCTGTCATTCTAGACCGGTTGTGGGGTGCAAAGAATAGGGAGCCTACCTGGGAAACCAAGTGGGGTTTCCTCCCCTTTGGAATTGGAGTGTTCGCTGGCTACATCCTGAGCAGAGCAAACTTTCTGTTCGTCCAGTGCCAAGAAGGTGCCTTCGCAAGGCTGGTAAGATTGGGACATATCATGGTGACTACAGGAAGTCAAAACACTTTCCTCCAGGGAGTCCTGCAGGACTTCCTTCTCTTCAGACTCCTGCAGCTTCCTGATGCACCAGACAGGAGAGGAGTGACAAGAGGGATTAAACACCACAGCATCTCAGGTGATCTCATGGGACACATAAAGGAGTGGTCACAGAGACCAAAGGGGTAGTCTCCTCCAAGAGAGAAAAATCTATCCTTCTAAATGTGGGGTGGATGTGACTGCCCTGGGGACAGAGCAAACGCAAGCAGCAGGTGCTCAGCACGTTTGCCACAAACGAGCTGCCGCGGGAGGTCCCAGACTCTCCCTGTAAACTGCGATCACGACTTGCAGTGCAGAGAACTGACATAGGGGTTGGCTTCCTATGTCTAAACGTGTTGATGTTTACATGCAGCACCCAAGTAAACACAGCTCTTGAGGCATTCCAGATACACAGATCTTGTCTTTTCAAAGCCCATTTTTTAAATATTTTGACATGAATTACCATTTCCCTGTTTTGTAATGAAATACTTGCCAACACACTGACATCAAATATGTAGAAAGCATACATGCATCTCACTCTGGATTAACCACATGGGAGAGAACAGGTGTCATCCCTGAGTTTGGTTAGTTCACCTGGCTCACCCAATTGCATATTCCTATACAAGGGGGGGATTAAGAAATTGAAATCTGGCTAGGCGCGGTGGCTCACACCTGTAATCCCAGGTGGTATTACACCTGGGATTTGGGAGGTAAAGGCAGGCGGATCACAAGTTCAGGAGATCAAGATCAACCTGGCTAACACGGTGAAAACCTGTCTCTACTAAAAATAAAAATAAAAAAGTTAGCCCAGCATGGAGGCAGGTGCCTGTATTCCCAGCTACTTGGGAGGCTGAGGCAGGAGAATGGTGTGAACCCAGAAGGCAGAGCTGGCAGTGAGCCAAGATCATGCCACTGCACTCCGGCCTGGGAGACACAGCAAGACTCTGTCTCAAAAAAAAAAAGAAAGAAAGAAATTTGTAACCTACTCAAGTACCACAATCAAGAAGACAGCATTGTTAAAACGTATAATTTGCAGCTAGATGAACGGATGAGGCAGTTCTGTTCGTCACTTTCTATTTTTCCCTGGATCTGCAGGTGTCACTATTGTACTAACACCCCACAAATCTACAGAGTTACCTGGGGGACACTGGCGCTTTCCCTTCCTCTTCCTCATGATCATTTTGATGTTCTGTAAACAAATTCAGAAGAGCAGGTCACATTAAGCAAATCATGCTTCACACAAGACCAAATCAGTGTCCAGTCATAGCACAAGGACATAAATATTCTCAGTGTAAGAATGTGATATTCTGACAGGAACGTTCTAATGTGCCCTAGATTAAGTCTTGACAGAAGTAGATGAGCCTGCTTTTCAGATCCGTGGGACAAAATCTCCCTCATCTGGTAGATCTTAATCTTTTATCCTCTGACCTGAGTCAGCACAAACAATTAAATCATTTTCCCTAAGATTTTCAAAAATTGCCCTAACTGATTTCCAGAAGGGTTGCTGCAATACTGATTTATCTCTTCGTATATCATGGTCAATGAATGGTTAGAGAAATTTATATAGAAAACTGAACTGATAGATTAATTCTAACAACGTTTGCTTAAAAAAGAATCTGTGGGGCTGGCAGGTGGCTCATGCCTCTAGTCTCAGCACTTTGGGAGACCAAGGCAGGCAGATCACTTGATGTCAGGAGTTCAAGATCAGCCTGGCCAACATGGTGAAACCCCACCTCTCCCAAAAATACAAAAATTAGCCAGGCGTGGTGGCGCACACTGGAAGTACCAGCTACTCGGGAGGCTGAGGCAAGAGAATCACTTGAACCCTAGAGGCAAAAGTTGTAGTGAGCCAAGATCATGCCACTGTATTCCAGCCTGGGTGGCAGAGTGAGACTTCATCACAAGAAAAAAAAGAAAAAAAGAAAAAGTAGGAAAGAGAAAAGAAAGAAAGAAAAGAAATCTGTGGCGCTACACAGAAACAGTGGCCACTCATGGGGTGAAGAACTCAGGACCCAGCCTTGCTTTATGGAAACTTATAAGCAAGATAAGGGTACAAGTGTTGACGTCCTGGTTTCAGTTGACTGAATAGCTGAGACAAGCTGGTTTAAAGGAGATCCAGACTGGAGATGAGGAGAGTGAAACCAAGGAAACAACATCTTCAAATAAACGGACAAGGCTGTCAGTGGCCTCAGACAGGCAAAGAAATTCCAAGGACATTGTTCAGAGACACAAATTACACCATTGCAGCTGACAAGAGACATAGGAACTGAGCTAGGAGGCCTGACAGATACCTCCTGTACTCCTCCTGTACATGGGTAGCTATGGCTTTGTCACACCTGCTTCTGTTCCAATAACCTGATACTGGGGCCAGGATGACAAAGGCATGACATTGGCCAAGGAGGACAGGAAAGCTCTCTGATCCACTGGTATCTGTGTTTAATATTCCATCCTAGTTTCTCATTCTCTCTCTCCTCTTTCACTTCTCTCTCCCTCTCTCTCTCTCTCTTTTTCTTTTTGACACACGGTCTTGCTCTGTCGCCTAGGTTGGAGTGTAGCAGTGCAATCACAGCTCACTGCAGCCTCTACCTCTCAGGCTTGGACAATTCTTCCACCTAAGCCTCTTGAGTAGTTGGGACTATAGGCATGCAGCAGCATGCCTGGCTAATTTTTTGTATTTATTGTAAAGATGGGATTCACCATATTGTCCAGGCTGGTCTTGAACTCCTGATCTCAAGTGATCCACCCACCTGGGCCTCCCAAAGTACTGTGATTATACATGTGAGTCACTGCACCTAGCTCCATCCTAGTTTCTGACTCAAACCAATATGTGTGTATACAGCCCATCCTCAGAATTGATCTTCCATAGCTTAGACAGAGGTATGAGACACAAGGAAAATAGAGGTTACCTGGGAGAATGTTTAGAGCATCCTGCCATTCATCTTGAGAGGATTCACCATCTACAATCAGAGTTGAGGTGGCTTTGTCTTCCTCAAATGTGATTTTTGTGTTCCTGTAAGGAGGGTTGGAGTTAGAAGGGCCATAGCTATTTGAACAACTGATGACACATTCCTCCAGTGAGTCTTCAGGGACTTCCTTTTCTTCAGCCTTCTGTGCCTCCCTAACGAGCCAGGTGGGATAGAGATGTCAGAAGATTAAACCGAGGGGGATTGGACCCCAGGGAGTCCTAGCTGGTTTTGACAAGAGGCATAAGGGAGTGGTTCCAGAAAGCAAACAAGAGGTTCCCATTAAGAGGGAACAGGCAATCCTCTCCTCTCTGCAACAGAGCATGGCGGCCATGGGAGCCAGAGAGGAAGAGAGCAACCGGTGTTCATTGCACTGGACAGATAGGAGCTGAGGAGGATGAAGACTCAGCTATCCCTGTACAGTACACACAGCACACACAGAGAGACAACAGCTGCCGCACCATTTCTAAGCTGGGTTGAATTTCTCATACTGTGGCCAAAGGAATGCAGGCTTTGGACCCATTATAGACTCCAGACATGGTGTGCCTTCTAGGCCTTTTTATTTTAACATTGTGAGATAAAATGTAATTTTTTTTGTCTAGGTACTTTTCCTGGTGTTTAACTTTGCTAGGTACTTCCTAATTCCTCTGCTTGTTGCCTCTTTGCTATTTATCGTTCGAAACGAGAACCTAAAGACAACCATGGAGAAAGCAGCTTTGCACCTCCTCCTGGTTTTCACAACAGGCCTTCTCTGTGTGTGCAAGAAGTCCCTGGGGCTGGTGAGTTTATTGAGGGTCTTGCTTACAGGTACCATGAAGACAATGAACAAACATGTTAACAGGCCTATTTCCTTGTTGGGTGAGTGCAAAAAAATCAGTGCATTCTGCAGCTTTCTTTATCCTGCATCTGGAATCTGTGACTACCTTCACTCCCCTTGTGTTCTTGCTGAGACCTTTTCCATATGTTACCACCCATTACCTGCTCCTGATTATTCAGTCTTACCTGGGGACAGGTGATTCCTGTACTTTATCAACCTCCTCAGCTTTATCATTTTCATCCTCGTCATTTTCTGTAAATACAGAAGTGTTCGTTCAGATATTTCCCACTTCACACTCTGCAGGCACAGTCAGCCCAATGTGCACAGAGACATGGACATCTATGATGGGTCAGCATTGGACTGAAAGCTCTCATGTTTTATCTTTAACAAAATGCCCTGGCGTGGTTTCCTGATCCATCAGGCAATGCGTTTCTGATCTGGAGGGCCACCAGCAAGATGTGGCCAAACACTGAAAAGACCTTTTGCTCCCCATATCACTGGAGGCTTATGCAGCCTCTCTCCAGCCTTTGGCAGCTGTCTCCCCCATCCCGCCACAGATCTGATTCCCAGGCATGGGCTTGGTGTCCTGTCACAGTTTGCATTTAGAAACTAATTCTTTCTCTTAGGAGAGGACAAACAAACTTGTCCCACAGTCCTCTATACATCAGGAGACTGCACAGGCCCTCCACGTGGCTTCTGCTGTGTTATTCACGGACATTCTCTCCATGGGGAGTGCTCTAGTCTGAAGCCCTTCCTACCACCAAATGCCCCCACATCAAGTGCCTTCTCCAACACCACACGGTGAGAGGCTTCATCTCATTTTGGAAAGCAGTCATAAGTGTTCCGGCATTTGAATGATAGAGACACTTGCAAGAGATAATGTGTCTGCCTTTGCAGAACGAGATACAGTAACCCAGGAAAGATAAATAAATCACTCACCAACAGTTACTAAGAACATTGCTGAAGAGACAGCCTGGGAACCTTCATTCTTAGTCCAGAGCTCTTTTCACTCTAACAAGCATCCTCTCGTCACAGCCTCCTTCCTGTCCTTTAAAACTAGACAGATACTGCCTCTTGCTCCAAAGACCACCTTCCATCAAGGAAGGAGGGATATTTGCAATACTGTGACCTCCAACCCCATGGATTTCCCATCTCCGTTCTTACCCAGGAAGTCCTGGTCATGTCATGGCCACATATGTTTAGTGGAAAAAAACCCCACCGATACAACTGTCATTGTGAAAGTACGGAGGTCTGGAGTCTCTCATAAGCCTGGGGTTTTGGGTCATCAGGGCCAATGGCCACCTTACCTAGGCTGAGCTTGTGGACGAGGTGCCGTGCCAGCCTACACCCCTCAGCCAGCTGTTCTCGGAGGTCCTGCCGCTGGGACTTATCTGGCTCATCCGGAGTGAGGAGGGCCTGGAGATGCTGAGTCAATAAGCGGGAGGCATCTCTCCCTTCCCGTAACCTCTCCCTTAACCGGGCCAGCTCTCGTGCCTGAGAGTGAACCAGGACTTTATGTTGCCTAAGGTGAGATGGTAGAGAACATTTAACAGTGGAAAGGGATGAGTGATCAGTTCTAATACTGCAACAGAGATTTCTGAGACAATGTCCTCAAGGAGACCTCCAAGCAGAAGGTCAGCACATGTTTAAAGGAATGTCTGTGGCCAAGAGAAAGAATAGAAAATGGTTTACAGGCTTTCTCTGTATCAGAGAGGGCTCCTGTAAGATCCTTGATGATGTTCCACTCATCTTTCTCTTCTGTAAACAAAAGTAGGTGTCTTCCTAATTTTGTTTCAAAAAGACATCCTTTCAGTTCCTCACTCTGGCCATGGACATTTCCACGTGAAAATACACATAGTGCATCTTGCGGTGACTAGATACAAAGTCAGGAACAGAAATGAGGCCAAGTGCAGATGGGGCGAATTGAAAAGTTGAAAGAAGAAAAGAATGATAGGGCCAAGAAGGCAACATTGATTGAGTGGAAGAATGAGATGCCGCAGTCAGTCAGGAGGTGATTCTGACTAAGGATAAGTGCGGTGGTGATGGCGCACCATTTTGAGTACACTAAATGCTGCTGGGTGGTTCCCACTTCTTTGGTTAATTTTGTGTTATGCAAATTTCACCTCAACAATTACTTGTTTGAAAAAGAGAAAACAAGGCTCTGAGAAACAACTGCAAACCATAACTTATTATTATCCTTGTTCTCTGTTTGATAAATATTTGTGTGTCGTGACCCGGCCATGGCAATTCCTGCCTTTCCCTCACCCAGCTTAGCTCTTACTTCTCCCCGCCGAGCTGCTGTACGTCAGAGATTTACACACCTGCCCACCTGCCTGCCCCCACAGGGCCCCCTCACCTGAGCTCCTCAGCTTCCTTGAGCTGCTCTGCAAGCTTCTCCCCCTTGACCTGCAGCTCATCCCTCAGCATAGATTTTAGGAGGTCTTTGCACTCTTCATACTCTGAGAAAAGACAGACACGCCTGCCTCAGTGGAAGGCTGAACATGCTGCGGTGGTCACTGCCTACAGGGCAGGAGCCAGGTCCATCCTAAGGACAAAACTGTCTCCGCTACCAGGCTCTAGGCAGGGATTTCCACATCTTTACTCTTCAGTCTCCCGACTTTCTGGCATCTGATCCTCCAAAATTTAGATACAAAGAAAGAGAAACTCAAGGGCACATCAAGGAAGTTGACAAGATGATTCAACCACAATGAAGTGGAGTCAGAATTCACAGCCCCTGAGGTCTGACTCTGAATGCGGGGCCACTGTCCCAAGCCTTGCAGCCTCTCTTCCAAAACACTGCACTGGGGCATGAAACAGTGATTTCTTGTACAGTCGGGAAGGCTCCTAGGACTACTGGACTGATGGTTTCCCTTTTACTGGGAATTCCAAGGACAAGTATGCCAAAGATTTTTAAATCATATCTTCAGATAAGATTTTAAGAATCATATCTGAAGCATAAAGTATGAGACATAAGACCATAAGGCCATAAAGGAAATATGCCCAAATACTAATAAAGCTTGTGTTAATTTAGAAACAGTACAATGAAGAACTAATAGAAAGTGTTTACTCTGTGCCAGTAACTGTTCCAGGAGATTGGCAAGAAATAGCTCATGTAATTCACTGCAGCAATTTACAGAGGTAGGTATTATTGTAGTACTCTATGATCAAATGATGAAACTGAGGATCAGAAAAGACAAGCAATTTGGATGGAGAGCAGGATACAGGCCCAGGGTCCCTGCTCTGCACACTGCACTGCTACTTCTACACATTCTCAGCTGCGATCTTTCTTCCTCTTTAGGAACAAGAGCCTGTGCCCCAGGAAACAGGACTTCCCTCTCACCAGGGTACTCTCTGCTTTTTTTTTTTCCTTCGAGTCTTGCCCTGTCCCCAAGGCTAGAGTGCAATGGCACTATCTTGACTCACTGCAACCTCTGCCTCCTGGGTTCAAAGGATCATCCTGCCTCAGCCTCCCAAGTAGCTGGGGTTACAGGCACCTACCACCATGCCCAGCTAATCCTTGTATTTTTAGTGGAGACGCAGTTTCGCCATGTTGGCCAGGCTGGTCTCAAACTCCTGACCTTGTGATCTGCCTGCCTCAGCCTCCCAAAGTGCTGGGATTACAGGAGTGAACCACGACACCCGGCTCCTACTCCCTGCTCTTGATGCTGTCACTTATAGCTACCACAGGTTCTATTGGGAGCAGACTCCTCTTGAAGCCCCTCAGAGTGAGTACTGGGTACTATCACCAACTTTCCCTCAGGGTCACTAGAACAGAGCTTTGCTTTTTGGGCCTCAACAGAATCTTGTACTGAATAAAAGTTCACTAGTCCCAGACATTTAGAACAACAGACTAGATGTTGCTTGTCTGCAGGATCTTATATGGTACAGAGAGGATTCTTGAAAACATGATTGAGCCTCTTGGAGAAAACAGGTCGTTCTGTGCCTGTGTCAGAAAGCAACAACTGGGATTTGAACTCTAGTCCCACCCCCACCTGACTGCAAACATGGAAAGTTGCTAAATACTTTGGTACCTCTGTCTTCCAACTTTAACAAAATGTTAAAATACCCATTTCTGTTTTCCTAGAAGTACAGGAAGGATGAAATTATTTTTTGATGGAGAGAGCATTTAGTTTCTCAGAGAGAAGACAGGACATCATTCATCACTTTCATGACGGTGAGCCTAGAGATCTTACTGTATTTATTCTGCCGGTTGGCCAGGAAGTAGGCCACTTGAGTTACAAGAAATTTCTCTTTAATGTTTCTGAACTGCTGTTTGTTCTCTGCCAGCTGGGGGCGCAATTTCTCATTGATTTCTAGAATGTTCATCTCTGCCTTCTCACTGGACCAAAGGCCGGCAGATACCACCATGCTGAAGTTTGTGGCAGAAGAGGTGGAGCCAGGGACTGGGGAGAAGAAACACAAATATATGGTGGGTTAAAAATTGGTGAAATCAAATAGGTTTAGTCAGGACTGAGGGATGTCAGTAACTGAAATTCTTAACTTACTGTTGAGAAAAACGTGATCACTCCGCAGAGCGCTTTAGGATCCTTAACCACAAAAACAAGGTTCGAGGTACCTTAGCTCAGAGCTGAAGGCACTGCCCGTAGCTCAGACTCTAACAAGAGTGAGGGAGATTGTCGCCAGCGTGCCAGGTAACGGTCTCCAGTTGCAATAACAGAATTAGAAGGTGGGGGTGTCGTGGAATCTTAGGAGCCCTGCATTCCAATTGCCCAGGCTTTGCTGAAACACAGGCACTCTGGTCTCAGTTGAGGGTCACCACCAATGGGGATCATTCCTTCAGCATTCATTCTCAGTATTCGTGTACCCTCGTGACAATGGCACAGACCCATCTCTTTCCCAATACATCTAAGCATATTCCTCACTGTTTAGCTCTTGTCTGTACAAAATCATCAAAGCAGAAACAGTTTCCCAACAGGTTATATTTTCTTAATGGTAGTCATGAAGTCACCCCACCTGCTCTAAGTTAAAACACATCTTAAGGCTTTTCCACAGGTGTAAGATATCAAACTTTTAGCCTGCCCTGATATCCTCTGGGTCTTCTGCAGTTTTTTGTGTATCCACTAGAAAGTGAATGAATAATTCATTTTGTAAAAATGTTTTCTTTTCTATCTCAGTATTCTTCTTGCTGCATCCCATTGTTATGCTGATTTCTTTTATCTTACTGGGGCACCATCTTGGGTTTTCATCACACCCAAGACCAGTTTGGCATCCCTACGTCCAAAGCTCTTCCTCTCTGTGGGTTGATTTGTTTTTTAATGTCACTGTGCACTACATTTTATACTTATCACTTATGGATGTCATTCTAGTGTCACAAGAGCACTTTTCAAAGTATCAAGCGATCAATATCATTTATATATAGGTCTCCTGAAAACATGTGTGACCATCTATCTTGGGAATTTTTGTAAACCTGAGGCTATTTTTTTGTTTCCATTTTGTTTTCCCATATACTGAAAAGAACAGGGCCACGAGCAGTTCTTGTGGAATATGGTTTGATGTATATTTTGTTGAGCTGGACTAACACCATTGATTTTTGGTTGCATTCCACCTGATCAAGGTTCTGGTCAGGGTTGGTTGGTGATCCTCAGTGTTGCTGTGCAGTAGGTGAGTTTGAGATGAGAGGAATGAGTAGGAAAGAGTGACCCCCTGAACCACCTCCTCACTTTCTCAGCTTTCATTTCCACCTAGGTTTTGTGAGCCTGGAACTTGGGAGACTGTTCTGTAGCCCGGGTCTCCTCAATTTGGCTGCTGGACTTGCCTGAGTTGAGGGTGCAGTGGGTGTGACCCTGGGCTGCCCAGCATTCATGTGGAAGTGCAAGAAGGAGGACTGGATCAATCGCATTTGAAAGCATCTGTCTCTGCAGCCCACACCATCCTCCAATGACACTGTAAGGACACTGCTTTGAGATGCGTCAAAGGCTTTAAGTCAATGCATTTTCTGGGGTCTGGGAGTGCTGACATTCTGTGTCAGAATGAAAATCTGTCAAGTATGATAAAACTGCAGGTTCACAAAGTTACATGGCTTACATGAGGTCACACAGGGATGAGTTTTCAGCCCTGCCAATAAAAGCAATAACAATAATTATTCAGTAATTATTCATAGGATCCATATAATTCAGCAAATATTCACATAATTATTTAGTAATTATTCATTGACCAATTCGTACAAGGCATTTTGTTCAAAACTGTGCTCATATTTGGACATTGTATCTTCTTCATAATCCTTAAGGTGATGCCATTATCCGTAAGTAACAGGTAAGAAACCTGAAGAAGAGGGATAGCAAATCATGTGTTTGGCCATATTTCTATTTTTTGGTTTTTGTGATGCCGGAAAAATGAGCAGAATGAGTCACGGGAAGAGTATTCATTCCTGTATGATTTTCCAGGACAAAGGTGTGCCCTCCTAGAGTACTGGGACCAAAATTCCCAAGTGTCTGCAACCTTGCTTTAAAAGTATGGGAAATAACCTCTATCACCTGGAATTTCCCTGGAACTTTGGAATATGCAAGAGAAGTATGAGACTTGGGTCTTCCCTTGGCTGTGTTTAATTCATGCTTCAATTCACTCACTACCTTCTCCCAGGGTGGGGATTATTCTATTCATGAGGGATCCACTCCCATGCCCTAAACACCTCCCATTAACCCCCTCCTCCAACACTGGGGACCACATTTACACATGTGATTTTGAGGGGACCAATATCTAAACTATAGCAGCCACCATAGAATAATTTTGCTTATTCATGTGCTTCATAAAAATGGAATCATTTTGGCCGGGCCTGGTGGTTCACGCCTGTCATCCTAACACATTGTGAGGCCAAGGCGGGCAGATCACCTGAGGTCAGGAGTTCGAGACCAGCCTGGCCAACATGGCAAAACCCTGTCTCTACTGAAAATACGAAAATTAGTCAGGCATGGGGGCAGGTGCCTGTAATCCCAGCTACTTGGGAGGCTGAGGCAGGGAGAATTTATTGAACCCAGGAAGCAGAGCTGAGATCGTGCCACTGCGCTCCCAGCCTAAGCAACGGAGCAAGACTCTGTCTCAAAAAAAAAAAAAAAAAGGAATCATTTAGTATGTTCTCTTGTTTTGACTTTTCTTACCTAGGTGGTTATATATGCCACTAATTTGTTTGATTGTGTTTTACTCTTGTTTCATTTTGTTTTGGCCAAGTAATATCCTATTGATTGTATGATTATCACACAATTTGATATCCATTTTTCTGATGGAAGACAGGTTTGCTTGTTGGCTACTGTGCATAAGTAACTATGAATATTCTTGTACAATTATTTTTGTGAATATACGTACTTATACTTATTTTACTTATTTTCCTGGGTATCTAAACCTAGGGATGAAATTGTTTGGTGAATGGGTAGAAAATGGTCACAGAGTTTTGCAAAGAAGTTGTATTATTTTACATTTCTATGAAAGATGTAGGCCATTTCCAGGTGCTCTACATTCCCACACACTTAATATTTTCAGTGTTTTAAATTATAGCCTTTCTACCATGTGTATGGAGATATCCTATTTTGGTTTTCTCATACCTATTGTTCATTTAGATAACTTCTTATGAAAAAGACCTTTTCAAATGTTTCTGTTCATTGATATACTGGGGTGTTTGTCATTTTCTTTGTAATCTATAGGAGTTCTTTATATATGTTGAATGAGTCCATTTATATATACTTTTTTGATATTATATAGCAAATAATTATTTCTGGTCTACAGATAGCTTTTAAGTTGTTAAACAAAACATAATAAGCAGAAAGTTTTTAAAAGTGAAGGGCAATTCACTTGATTGCTTACTGTGGTGAGTGCTACAGTATCTCATCTAAGAAATATTTTCGTGTGTCAAGTTCATGAAACTATTTCCTGCTTTTCCTTCACAAGGTTTCTCATTTTAACTTTCATACCGTAAGTTAATTTCAGTGTGTGGTGGAGAGTGATTGTTAATATTAACTTTTTAAAACAACAAATATCATTTCACTCAAAAACGTTTTACTTAAAAGTCTTTCATTTCCCCAGTGAAGGGCATTAGTGTCTCTGGCAGTGCCAGTGCCTTGGTCAGGACGGCAGCGCCTGCCCTGAGCTCTCCGCCTCTCGCGCCCGCCAGCCACGGCGGCCCCAGCAGCAGCGACCAGAGGAGCCCCTGCAGCAGCGCAATGGCCGGGTGGATGCCTCTATCTACAGCCTGGTGGCAGACGTGACCTGTTAGGACGCGGCCACCGTGGACTACAAGGGCTCGCCCTCTGTCTGGGCCGCTGTCCCAGGGGAAACTTTCGTCAACATCACCCCAGCTGAGGTTGGTGTCCTGGTTGGCAAAGACTGCTCGAGCTTTTTTGTGAATGGGCTGACACTGGGGGGCCAGAAATGTACTGTGGTCCCAGACTCACTGCTGCAGGATGGGGAATTGACAGTGGATCTTCAAATGAAGAGCATCAGTGGAGCCCCCACCTTCAATGCCATTGTCACCATGACTGCCAAGACACAAGGCCTGCTGATGGGCAAAGGCAGTGTCCATGGCAGTTTCATCAACAAGCAGTGTTATGAAATGGCCTCCCACCTTCAGTGTTCCCAGTACTGACCTCCTTTGTTCCTTCCCCTCCACCGCTTCCCACAGCTTTGCCCCACTTTCCTGCTCATACACACATACACCATTTTAATTCTGGGGGCCATTACCCCACACCCCTTATTGCTGCCAAAACCACATGGGCTGGGGGCCAGGACTAGAGGGACAGACACCCCCTGTACCCATACCCTTCCTGTGTGTGGTTGGAAAACTTTTTCATTTTGGGGTTTTGAGTTTTTTTAATGAATAAAAAAGATTCTACTAAAAAAATTAAATAACTGTACATAGATGGGCATATTGTTTGAACCTGTATTCTTTTACTTTGATATATTTATGGATACATACACCAAACTACCATTTTTAAATTACTGTAGCTTTAAAATCAGGTTTGAAATCTAGCAGAGTAAGTCCTCCAAGTTACTGCTTCTTCAAGACCGACTTGCCTATTCTAGGTTCTTTGATTTTCAAATACATTTTGAAATTAGCTTTTAAATTTCTCTAAAATCTCTTACTAGAAATATTAATCAGAATTGTGTGGATGTACTATGCTAACAAAATTGAGTCTTCCAATCAATGAACATGATATATATTTCTCTGTCTAGTCTTATTTCATTTTCTCACCAATTGCTTTTAGGGGCCTTGTACCTGCTTCATTGCATATATTCTTAAGCATGTAATGAGTCCAGCTATCAATCTCTATTATATTTTATTGAATTTCATTTTCTAGCTGCTAATTGCTAGTATGGAGAAATTAAGATGATGAAATCAACTTTATGAAGGTATAATTTAGGTACAACAGACTGTACCACTTTATAATGTATAATTCAATGCATGTTTACAAATGTATACACTAATGGAACTACTGCCACACCAAGATAGAGGAATTTCCCTGTGCCCCAAAGTTTCTTGTACCCCTTTGCAGTTCATCCCTCTTTCAACCCTCAGTTCCAAGAAGCCGCTGTCATTTCAGGTCCGTTTACATTTTTAACTGTTTTCTATAAATGAAATGATACCTGTGTTCTTTTGTGTCTGCCCTCTTTCATGCATCAACTTCATTTTAAAATCCATGCATATGAGTATTTGCATCAACAGTTAATGCCTTGTAATTGCAAGTAGTATTCCTTCGTGCAGCTATACCATGTTTGTTCATACATTCACTTGTGATTGGACGTTACTATCATTCCAGGTTTGGGCTATTATGAAACTAACATGAGCATCCATATATAGAAGGCCAGGTCTCACTAAGCAGGCCTCCCTAACTACTGTTTCAGTACCGACTGAGTGGTCAAATTAAATATTAAGAGCAAAAAATAAGCCAGTGCCCTTATACAAAGGCTAGAATGTAACAAAAGCCCACCAAGAGTTTTGCCTATGCTTTTCCTGGGCGTTAAAGCATGACAAAATAACGGAGGAATTCTTAACAGGAATCATTTAGGATTAAACAAGTTTTATTGGAGGTCTGAAGGAACTCCCCAAACCTCTGTGATTTAGCAGGAGACAAGATGAGGGTCCCCACCACCTGGACCCATTAAATTAAGTGAATTTACTGAGGCTCCAGAGGAAGGTGTTCAGGACTCAGACCTCAGTTATAGATTAAAAGAAGTTAATCACGTACGTATTTAGATGAATGCACACTTCCACATACACATATAGCTTAGAAGGTACATAAACTCTGGAAAACTTTGTAGTTTTGTGTTGGTCTGGTGATAATTTCCAGGCCTTCTCCCTGTAACCAGTTGCAGAAGTAAAAATTCTCTTCCTCCTCAGTTCATCTGCATCTCATTACTGGGCCATGAGAAATAGCAGCCCACCTCTCAGTTTGGTCTGGAAACACACATACAGATCATTGTGCAGACACAGTGTGTAAATTCCTAGGAATGGAATGACTGTCCGTCTGATTTGTATATGTTTAACCTTTAAGAAACTGTTAGATTTTCAAAGGAGTTGTACCATTGTTCATTCCCACAAGTATAAGACTTCCAAGTGCTTTATATTCTCACCAACATGTGCTATTTTTAGCCTTTTTAATTTCAGCCATTCTCATGGATATGTACTGGTATCTCATTGTTGTAATGACTGATCTCCCTGATGACTAAACAGTGGAGCATCTTTTCCTATGCTAATTGACCATTCATGTATCTTCTTTTCTGAAGTATCCATTCAAGTCTTTTGAGAAATTGTTTCATTGTGCCGTTTATCTTATCAGACTGCATTATATATATATATACACACACACACACACACACATACACACACTCTAAAAAAACCCTTTGTTGGAGATAAATATGGTATCTCCTATATTGTGGTTTCTTTATATGTTCTCTTAATGTTCCCTATTTGGAAATAATGATAGATAATCTTCAAAACGGTGAATATATATATATATATGTGTGTGTGTGTGTGTGTGTGTGTGTGTATACATACATATATGTCCTAAGAATCATTAATTAGACATATATGTGAGTGTCTATTTCTGGATTCTCTCTTCTCTTCCACTGATATATGTTTTATTTTTTTCAACAAAACACATGCTCTTGATTTTCATAGCTGTATAGTAATTCTGGAAATAGGTAGTGAATTTATTTACCATTATTCTTTAATAATATTGCTCTTTTATTCTTGATCATTGACATTTCCACATAAATGGTAGAATCAGCTTGTAAATTTCTACCAGAATGCTGGTTGGAGTTTTTATTAGATCTGGAGATCAATTTGGGAAGAACTGACTTTTTAAATATAACAACTCTTCTGATCCATGACAAGGTTTATCTCCCCACTAATTTAGTTCTTTTGTAATTTCTCAAAGCAATTTTTGTAGTTTTTGGTGTACTGGCCCTTCATAAATTTTGTTGACTTTCTTTCTTCTTTTTTTTTTTTTTTCTGAGATGGAGTCTGACTCTGTTACCCAAGCTGGAGTGCCGTGATGCGATCTCGGCTCACTGCAACCTCTGCCTCCCAGGTTCAAGTGATCCTCATGCCTCAGCTTCCTGAGTAGCTGGGACTACAGTCATGTGCCACCACACCCAGCTAATTTTTTGTATTTTTAGTAGAAACGGGATTTCCCCGTCTTTTGCTTGATGGTCTTGATCTCCTGACCTCATGATCTGCCCACCTTGCCCTCACAAAGTGCTGAGATTAGACGCATGAGCCACCTCACTGGGCCTGTTAAATTTATTTATAAGCATGTCATATATTTAGATGTTACTTTAAATGAAATGGTATTTTTATTTCATTTTCCAAATGCTCATTGCTAATATACAAAAGTACAAAGGACTGCTTATATTGAGCTTATATTCTGCAACATTACCAAACTCACTAATTAGTTTTGGTAGATTTTTGTAGATTTCTAGGGTTGTTAACATACACAGTCATTATCTGTGAATAAAGACAGCTTCAATTATTTAGTTTTAAACTTTTCAATGTTTTTATTTATTTATTTTCCTTCCTTTATTGCATTGGTTTAGGTCTCTAGTATAATGCTGGATTGAAAGAGTAACAACAGATATTCTACTTTTTTCTCTGATTTAGAAAATGTCTAGCATATTCTTACAGAACTATACAACTATCTACTCTATGACTCAGTAATTCCTAAGTATGTATCCAAGAGAAATTAAAACATATGTCCAGAAAATGATGTGTACAAGAATGTTCATAGCAATTTTATTCATAATAGGAAAAACTGGAAACATTCAAGTATCTGTCAATACAAGAATGGATCAATAAACTGTGATACATTCATTCCATGGAATGGCTAAAGGAACAAACTGTTGACACACAAAACAACATGGATGAATGTCAAAAACATTTTGAGTGCAATAGGAGTCATACGCAAAAGAGTACACACTCTTTAATTCCATTAGTAGATGTTCTGGCAGAAAAAAAAAAAAAAAGCAGTAGTTTCTTATGGATGAAGTCCAGGAAGGGGCATGAGGAAATTTTAGGGTGATGAGAATATTCTATATGTTCATATGCATTTGTCAAAACTCATCTAATGTTCACTTATGATTTGAGCATTTCATTATATGTAAATTTTACCTCAAAAGCAAAAACACTGTAGATAAATATTGAACTTTAGGAAAGGACATGAATGCTGAAGGATTCAGTGGGATGTGAATTCAGTATACTGATGTCTGCAGTTTACTTGAAATGCATCAAAAAAGGTAGATGAATGAAGGGGTGGGTTGGGAGATGGGTAAATATATGGATATATGATAAAGCAAGGATAGTAAATATTAATAATAGAATATAGGGGATAGGTATATAGGTAAAAGCACCCCAGCTTTGTAAAAATCTTTCAACTTTGTTTTATATTTGAAAATTTTAATAATGAAATACTTCAAGCCTTTGGAAACCCCACCACAAGGGAAATTACCATCACTTCATCTGTCAACTATATCATGACCATGTTCATTGGAACACCGACTTCCCGCCCAAAATACAGCCATGTTTGTAATCACTTTAAATGGAACTGCCAAAGCCGGTCCGGGAGTAACCAGTGCTATGGCCAGAGGGAGTCTCACTGGAGAGAAAATTGGCAAATACTTCAAACTTAATGAAAATAAGAACAAAACATATTAAAATTTGTGAGATGCAGCTAAAGTGATAGGGAAAAATGTATAACTTTATATGTCTATACTAGAGAAGAAGAAAATTTTAAAATCAATGATCTAAATTTATAGTCTTAAGATTCTAGAAAAAGACAAGCAAATTAAACCTAAAGTAAGTAGAACAAAAGAAATCATAAAAAGCAGCAATCAATGAAATAGAAGTCAGATAAACAATGAAAAATTAAAGCCAAAAGCTGTTTTTTAAAAGATTAATGAAACTGATAAATACCTACAAAGACAAATTAAAGAAAAGTAAAGAAAATGCAAATTATCTTTTTATCAGGAATTAAAAAGGTGATATTCATGGATTCTACAGACATTAAAAGGGTAATACAAGATCATGGTAAACAACTTTATGTCCATAAAAGCAATAACTCAGATAAAATGGGAAAATCTCTTGGAAAGTACAATTCACCCGAAATGACAAGAAGAAATAGCAAGAATATCCCTCCACCTATGAAAGAAATTGCATTTATAATTTAAAAATCTGACACTAAGCAAAATCTAAGCCCAGGTGCTTTAAAGTAGAATTCTTTCCTTTATCTACGAATGACATGATACAAATATTAAATAAAGTCTTTCAGAATTTAGAAGAAGAAACTTTTCAATGTTTTTGAGGCAAGAATAACCCTGATGCCAAAACCAAAGCAAGTATAATGCTGCTATCAGAAGATTTTATAAGAAAAAAATTATACACCACTCTTTCTCATAAACATAGATTCAAGAAATCCTACAAAATATTAACAAATCAAACCCAAATATATAACAGGTATAATAAATCCTGACCAAGTCTAGTTTATCCCAGGAATATAAAGTTTCTTCAACATTTGTAAATCAATTAATGTAATTCAGGCCATTAACAGAACAAAGAAAACAATTATACAATTATTTCAATAAATGCAGAAAAAGTATTTGACAAGATTGAAACTCATTCATGATTTTCAGAAGAAAACAAAACATATGGCACAATAAGAATAGAAGAAATTTTCTTTAACTTGCAAAATGCATCTACGAAGAACATAGAGTTAATATCGTGGTTAATCGTGAAATGCTGAATGCTTTCCATCTCAGACAGGGAATAAGGGAATGATGTCAGCTATTCCAACATTTATTCACTAACATCCTGGAGGTCTTAGTCAACATGTAAGTAGAAAATCCTAAGAAATATTCTTTTTTTTTTTTTTTTTGAGACGGAGTCTCGCAGAAATATTCTTAATATTACTAGTATTAATCTATAAATTTAGCAGGGTTTAAATGGACAAAAGATAGAAAGCCTCAACAAATGAAGAGATGTAACATGTGGAAGAATGAGAAGATTTTTGATATTATCACGGATGTCATTTTTACTTTGTGTCTCCTGGCTTTCCAGTGTTAGTTGAAAAAGGTATCCCTATTGCCAATATTACATATATACTTTCTTAAGTTGTCTTGAAAGATTTTAAATTACAATAAAATTTTATTTTACATTTTAGGCTTAAATCCATTTAGAAATTACTTTGAGTGAGATGAGATCCAACATTATTTTCTTCCAGATGGACACTAAATTTTGCCAGCATAGACGATTTTTTTAAATTTATTTCCTTCACTGATTTGACATATCATTACTAAGTATTAAATTTTTATAGTCAATGATCTCTAATGAGTTATCTATACTTTTTCACTTATCTATTTATTTGTTGGTTTATATACTGATACCACATAATTGTTCCTAATCAACTTGTGGAGGCTGAGGCAGGAGGATCACTTGAGCCAGGAGTTTGAGGCTGCAGTGAGCTAGGATCGCAGCACTGTACTCCAGCCTGGGTGACAGAACAAAACTCTGTCTCAAAAAAAAAAAAAAAGCACCTCTTAAGTATACAGCTGAATGCATTTTGACAAATTCATACAATTTTAGTAGACTCATAGAGTTGTGCAGCTATCACCAGAATCCAGTTTTAGAACAGTTTCTTCACCTCTTCAATTTCCCTCCAGCTCCTTTGCAGTCAGTCTCTCCTCCCTCATCTGCCCCCACCACTCCAGCCCCAAGCAATCATTAATCTGCTCTGTGCCTCTATAAATGTATCCTTCGTGGCCATTTCATAGAAATAGAATAAGACAATATGTAGTATTTTGCAACCGGTTTCCTTCACTTAACATGTTTTTGAGGTTCATCCATGTTGTAGCATATATGAGATTTTGTTGCTGAATAGAATTTCATTCCACAGATACACTACATTTTGTCTATCTATTTAGCAGCTGATGGACATTGAGATACTTCCAGTTTTTCACTCTTGTGAATAATGCTGCTGTGAACATTCCAGAACAAATCTTGTGTAGACATATGTTTTGATTTTTCTTGGATAGATTTCTAGGTGTGGACTTGTTGGATCATACGGTAACCATATGCTTAACTTTTTAAAAAAACTGTCAAACTGGTTTCCAAAGTGATTATTATTTGACCTTCCCACGGGCAATATTAGAGGGTTCCAGTTTTCCCACATAATCAGCGAGGTTTGGTATTCTCTGTCTTTTAAAGCATAATCATATTCATGGGTGTATGCGGTATATTAGTGTGGTTTAAATTTGCATCTACCTAAAGACTGATGACATTGAGTACCCTGTTATATGCTTTTTAACCATTTATATTTCTTCTTTAGTAAAATTGCATTTATACCCCTTTGCTGATTTTTAAAATTAGGTTGCTTCTTATTGAGTTAAAAGAGTTCTTTATATATTGTGAATTCAAGTCCTTTGTAGGATGTATGATTAGCAAACATTTTCCTCCAGCCTATGACTATTTTCTTTGTAATGGTCTCTTTCGAAGCAGAAAGGTTTTTAATTTTAAGAAAGTCCATTTTATTAATGGTTTCTATTATGGCTTGTGCTTCTGGTATATTATCTTAGAACTCTTTGCTTAACCCAAATTCACAAAGATTTTCTCCCATGAATTCCTTCTGAACTTTTATATTTTAGCTCTTACAACTAGGTCTATATCCATTTTGAGTTAATTGTTGTGTATGTGTTATGTCAAGCAAAGTGCCACGAGGGAGCTTTGTCTGGATAGCAGCAGGGGAACTTGGAGTTAAGTTATGTTTAGAAGTTATCCTTCCCCAGCCCATGAAACTGAGATTTCCTGCTGCATCTGTTAGTGATTGGCTAATGCCTCGAGGGAAGAGAGATAAGTGGGATATATGGATTATACACTCCCATATACATCCCGTTTGGGGAGACTGGGTGCAAAATGGTTACAGTAGCCCAAGGATAGTCCTCCTAGAAGAATCCTTAGGAACAAAAATGCACCAAAGGCAGGGAAGGATTGTACAGAGGGGCTAACAGGGATCTCAGGTGATGGAGGTTGGGTTCCTAGGAAATCTCCTCCTGAGATGGATGCAAAGGGGAACTTGCATGTATCAGGGACTCAGTAAACATGTGTCTTGGGAGTTAGGAGCAGATTGAAGGTATTTCTCAGTTTGTAAACATTTTTGTCAACATGAAAATGGCAGGCATCTAGACTTATAATCTCCTAAAGAAAAGATAAAGTTGACAACCAAGGGTTCCATCCATTTAAGAACCAGTGATCTCTGAGAGAATCCTAAGTGTTAGCTGATATTATCCTATCCCAGCCTACAGACCCCACACTTTTAAGATTTGTTGGGTTTCCTATGTGTGGCCAAAGGAACACTAGCCCAATGAAATTGACACTGTGAGTAAATACATAGTTCAGGGAATGTATTACTTACCACTCTCACTGCAGTAGCCTTTCTGAAAATGAAAAATGAAACCCCTGTTAGTCAACTGAAACACATGGTAGTCAAAACAGGGGAGATGGACAAAATTGGAAAGGTTGGGTTTGTAGTTTAAATTATTATGTCCTCAGCTTGAACAAGGGTAAGTAAAGTGCAGATCCCACTGGAATGTCTGCTAGATTTGTGAAGTGGAATGAGGGGTAAAGGGAGAATGCAATTATATAGCTTAGTATAACAAAATATCTTTCCCACCTCAGAATTTTTTTTTTTATTTTGTCTGATCTCAGGGTTCCAGGCCCAAGTCTAGCACCAATGCCTAACCATGGCAGGGAAGAATCGACTTCCCAGGTACCTTCACGTATTTGGGGGCCTATAAAGGTGGAGATTCTCAAAGGTAGGATTGCTGGCATGTCCTAGATGTCTCAGAGGCCTTTGGACAGGAAATGCCCAAGTGTGCAGGTGAGGGGATGGTCGCCTTTAACAGAGTCCAGGAACATAACTTCTGAGAGCACATCCTGTACCAAGAACTTTGTTGTTTTGTTTTGTTTTTGAGAGAGAGTCTCGCTCTGTTGCCCAGGATGGAGTGCAGTGGTGCCATCTCGGCTCACTGCAAGCTCCGCCTCCCGGGTTCACGCCATTCTCCTGCCTCAGCCTCCCCGGTAGCTGGGACTACAGGCATGCACCACCACGTCCGGCTAATTTTTTGTATTTTTAGTAGAGATGGGGTTTCACCATGTTAGCCAGGATGATCTCGATCTCTGACCTCGTGATCTGCCCGCCTCGGCCTCCCAAAGTGCTGGGATTGCAGGCCTAGAACTTTGATACCCATCCCAAAGATACCATATCTATACATTTAAATTTGGAATGTGTATTCCTAATAGTATTTTAGGGTGGAATTTAACTTCACATCGTGTAGCCTTATGGAAGCCAACTTGGTATGCAACTCAATTACAGGCTTGGTCAGGCTATTTCTTGGCCCCATCCCCAAGTCATACAGTACCTCTAAACCAGTTTCACCACTGGGAAAATTATGTGTGTCCAGGATACAATAAAAAGCATTAGAGACAGATTATTGCACACCATAGGGGTGTTCTTAAGTGTGTAATGATTCCAGATAGGATTGCTATCATGCTGTTTCTAAGAATAATACTCTGAACTAATTCTCTGAGATCTGGCACTGACTAATGGCCAATGCTGGAAGGAATCATTGTTCCTTTTCTTAGACAAGGAAAATTGAACTCCTGTTGATTTGGCTAAAATCTCCACAAAATTATTTGGAGAAAAGACACAAAGAACTGTTTATTTCAGTTGCTATCATCTCCCTTTACTGAAGGATAGCCTGGGGAAGGAAAAAAGGTAACCCAGTCAATTTTCATTGTAAACAAACAGTGACAGACTGCTTGGTAAATACAGCAATGGTTCTTACTATTGGAAACCTTCTTACATGTGGAATGCTTTTAGTAAGATGTGTCATATCTATATAGGTAATCATGGTAGTCAAACCTGGAATCTGTAGATTTACATGCCTTTGTTCCTTGGAAACTGTCACATAATCTATGCGACTATCAGCTTTATCAAATGGAGATGACCAAAAATGGCTCCATATTTATGTAAGTTACAATCTCGCGCATCACTTACAGAGTTCTTATGTTACATCTGGACTACATCATTTCCTAATATGGAAGGGAGGCTCTTTGGGGAGTGATGATGGTGCTCTCACACTTGTGCTTGATTTGTGTGTGTCTTACAATTAGTTTTCTTCTTGAGTACGACAATATAAATTAATAACATTTGATACTAGGTATGGTGTATGATTCTCATAAGGTTTATTTGCAATCCGATCTTTTGTGTTTTCTCTGTTTCAGGTGGATATTCTCTTATGCAATTCCCTGACCTTTCTTAAAATAGAGGTCATGTCCTTTGCAGGAACATGGATGGAGCTGGAGGCCATTATCCTTAGCAAACCAACTCAGAAACAGTAAACCAATACTGCAGGTTGTCACTTATAAGTGGGAGCTAAATGATGTGAGTACACAGACACAAAGAGGGGAATAGCAGACACTGGGGCTTACCTGAGGGCAGAGATTAGGAGGAGGGAGAGGAGCAGAAAAAATAACTAGTGGATACTAGGTTTTGTACCTGGGTGAGGAAATAATGTATAGAATATGAGCTTATATAACAAACTTGCACATATACTCCTAAACCTAAAATAAAAGTTAAAAAAAATAGTGACCGTTGGCCAAAGTCAAACCAGAATAATCAGTGTGTAGGGTCATGGTTAGCTTATGGATCAAATACTCAGTGGCCTTTAGGTCCCTATTAAACTAAATACATTGCCAAAGTTCCTTCCCAAACCATATATTCTTTTGTATGTGCCCATTTGCAACTCCAGAAGCATGATGCCATTTTTCACTGCTGTCTTATGATCTTTGTTTTGAACTCCAGTAATCTTAACTCACAAATTGAAGCTTTCTGTTTTATTACATGGACTGAGAGGTCAAGATAAGTACAGCTTATTGAAGTGCATAAAGAGACTCTTGTTTCTCTGCAGAACAAGGGAGTTGAGCAGCACTCTTTGTTCTTAATGAATTATCTTTTATATTTATCAGGAAAGTGGGTGATTTTTCTATTTATTATTAAAAGTTTTATACAGAGTTATTTATACTGCCCCTATTTATCCTATTGAGAAATGAGTTCATATTGTACCAGTAACTCAAAGATAATTCATCACTCTGAAAATGTACTTTTGCCCACTGAGCAATTACAGGCTAGGACGCCAATGGATCTTAATAAGCTTGGTACATAATTGCTCAATATATGGTAAGTAATAAGCTTAATTTTATTAGCACTCCTGATAAATCATCATAATGTGATTTTCAGAGGGTAGCCAAATCACTTGGAGCTCTGGCATACTGAACCTTGTTTGTGGTCAACAGCTCTACGGTGATGTGGGGTCTTACGAGGCTTCCTGATAGATGAGAGGTATCTCAAGGGACTCTATTTCAACAGGGAGATAATCACAGCTTCCTCATTCCCAGCATAATTTAAAACACCTTTGTTTTCAATCATTTTATTCACTGTTTCTTTTTCTTCTCACACACTCTTGGGATCCCGCACCTCCCCCTCAAGGCTGTATCTCTCCTTCTCTCCCATCCACAACAGTCTCCGGGCCCATGGGACTGAGGAAGTAGTTGTCTGGTGGTGGCGCTGAGTTTTTCACTTACGAGCTGCCCTAGTGCTGCCATGTCCCACTGAGGCCTCTTTGGTGACTTGACCTCCTTAAACCATTATTTCACTTCAGCTCATCCATGTAGGTTGGAAGAAAATCGGGTCATTTATAAAATGCATAAGGCAATTCTTCCTCATGTCTCCTAACACAGGTAGCAACTGTGACCTTCAAGAAAACTCTTGCCCTGAGCTCCGAAATCCTCCAGTAGGAAAAAGAGAAAAGATAAACTGAATCTGAACTGCAAGGCTGAACTCTGGGCCTTCCAGGTAGGACCCCCTCCCTGGAGGAGGGAAGTTCCTTGCTAGAGGTCACCAAGGACAAAGGACTTGCACTACACCTGCTGATTCCTTCTATTTGCCTCTGATTTTAAAACAAATTAAAACATGCGCAGGTGCCTACTGTATATTAATTTACAATATAAATTAATAAAATTTGATTTAAAGAATAAGTTGGTCTTCCAGGTTAGCACTGCTTCTAGGGTCAGGAGGATCCCTAGGGCTCTCTGTTTGCAGTCCCCACGGGGGCCACAAGAGTGCGCCATGGTGCTTTCCCTTGGAACTCTGCTGGTTTCAGTTCCTGGGAGATTGTGGCAAATATTAGCCCTGCGTATCCAGAGGTTCCTGACTTTTGGTCACACCATTCCAGGGAGCAGCCTAAGGTCTGCACTGCCCAGGCCTCGGGAGTTGGCTGTGGAGGCTCAGAACCTCAGGTGAAGCAATCTTGCTTGATTTCCTCGAAAACAGACCCTGACCGGAGAAAGATGCGTTCATGCTGCTTCTGCTGGTGGAAAATATTCCCTCGTATTTCTCTCAGACTGGGCAAACCTTCCAGTGGTCCGGGGCCTCCTGCTGTGTGCTTCGGGGGGTGGCGGGGAGGGATTCAATTGGGAGAGTGGAGGAGGAGCAGTAACAAGATAGGAGGAGAATGGCAAGAATGGGGAGGTGGAGACAGATGAGAAAAGGGCCGGAGAGACACATGTGGAAGAGTGGTTGGGGGCGGGGGTGGGCGAGCTGACCATCAAGGTGGTTCTCTTGTCATCCCCAGAAGGGCAGACCCTTTCTCTGGAATGCCCCCACCCTACTCTGTGCCCACACATCCTCCCCTGGTCAGGCATCCCCTAGCCGCCTTTCTTTCTACAAAACAGCTTCTCATCCCTTTTCCTTTCCCCTGATTATGGGGACTCTCATTTTCCACTCTTTTTTTTTTTTTTTTAGTGTCAGGGTCTCACTCTGTCTTCCAGGCTGGAATGCAATGATGTGATCATAGCTCACTGCAGCCTTGAACTTCGGGGCTCAAGCAATCTTCCCACCTTAGCCTCCTGAGTAGCTAGGACTATAGGCGTGTGCCACTATGCCCAGCCCAATTCTTAACCTCAAAAAAGCTTAGATTAGTGAAACACAGGGCCTGGAATTCCATTCCATGTCTGTAACCCAGAGACATTGGTGCTCTCGTGCCCTGGACACCATTACATGCATGGCCGCAGCTGCACTGTGCCTAACAGCCACAAACAGGAAACAGCCCAGATGCCCATCATCAAGCGTATGCATAAACAGATTATGGTATATTTCGTTAGCAACGAAAGTGGGTGAACAGCGATGACTACTAAATCCATAACATTTAGTTAAAAAAAAAAAAAAAAAAAAACCCAGGCATAAGGGAATACACTTGTATGATTACAGGTTAAAACCTAGACCCATTAGGAGGGCATGAGAAGCAGAAAATTATAAAGAACAAAACATCGTGAAAATCAGGTAATGGTCATTGCCAAAGGTAGGAGAGGTGCTGTGGTGAGGAAGGGGCATGTGGGAAGATTCCGGAAGCTAGTATTTAGTTCTGGCTAATGCTTGCATGTTAACATATGCAAGAATTTATACCTATGTTTTATTCAACTTCTGTATATTGCATTACACAATTAAAGTAAAAATATTATTTCTTGTCAGTACATATCCTAATAGTTAATATTAGCATAGCTTTTACCAGGAACCATACTGTGCTAAGTGTGCATTTGGGTTAATTCAATCGGCACAGCGTACTGAGCTGTGGGTACTATTATGTCCATATGACACAGAGGGAAAGGACGGGAGGTAACCCTGGTCTCAGCCAGGCCAGCGATGTCACCAGGACTCCAGGAGGCCCTCTGTGTAGAGATGGTGCTGGCATCCACAGGCCATACGTAATGTCACAGAGCAACAGCAGTGCTTCAGAGGAGCCTGGAGCCCTTTGTATTCTAAAGCCTTGGACTGTGGTGCCAAGTGCTTTCCAGGGATGAAAGGCTTGTCCTGTCTCAAAGCAGGGAGTGTGGAAACTCGCACAGCAGAGCACAGCCAAGTTACCTGCAGGTATTTTGTGAGTCCAGAAGATAGAGTTCCTTGAGGACAGGGTTGTCGGAGTGTTCCAGATGTCTTAGAAGCATTTAGACTGGATGTCTAAAGGCAGAAGCAAGGGTTGGTAGTCTCCAACAGAGTCCAGAAAATTTGGAGAGAATGGACAGCAGAGATGAGACAGAGCCTACAAGATATAGCATGAGATTCCCACAGGCACTTCTTATGTGCTCCTGAAAGATCATTTCTGATAGAAACACGTGGAACCATGCTTGCATGCACACGTATGCACACATACATGCACGCGCACGCGCGCACACACACACACACAAAGAGAGAGCAACAACAAAATAAAAAATAGAAGCTGGCAGCAATGGTGCAGTGACCGTGCTGCAGCCTTTTACTTGAACCTGATGGCACAGGGAAATGTCCTGACAGAAAGGGCAGGTGGTTTGTAAGCCCCAGTGAGATGATGTTCTAGAGATATGCCTGGATATCTGGGTGTTCCTTAGGAAATGAAAGTAGTCCTGAGGGTTGGATAAAGATGAAGCACTTTATTGAACTGTATTTGGCCTCAGGCCATCTTATCAGAGAATTTCTGCTCTGGTAGCTATCCACACAAGAAAGAAAGAGGTTTTAAAGACCCCAAAACTTATCAGAGCAGTGTAGATAAATGTTTTGTCTGCATAGATTGTTACCTGATTTTTTTTTAAAGGTTCATTTCCTCCAGAATTAAAGTTGACCCTTAGCCCAGCTCACAAATTCCTCTCTGTGGCTGCTTTTGACTTTGGGGCAGATGTGCTTTATTTTCTTGTGCTTGTTATTAATCCAGAAATGTAAGTTCAGCGTGGGCTTGGAATAGTGCTCTGGGACATGAAGCAGAAGTGAACAATGGAAGTTAGGTGGATATGAGTCAAAGAAAACTGACCACACTTTCTCTCAGCTCTCTGTTAGAGCATGAGGAGCCTCAACAGCTGGGGGGAGGTTTCCATTGCTGTCGGTGCTCCCATTTCAGTACAAATGTTTGGCGTGAGTTGCAAGTACATTCGCCAGAGGTGGTGCATCAGCTCCTCGTGTCTGGGAATGGAGACTTTCCTCACGGTGCTCTTATTCTGAGCTGGATGTTCCTGTCTCAGTCCAGCCTCTAGCTGGTGATGAGTTATTCTCTAGAGTGAGGCTTTCTCACAACCATTTTTCTACTTTGTTTAAGACTGTAGAGATGGAGCTTTTTGACTGAGAGAGTAAACTACTTAAATCTGGGACTGGAAAGTTATTCTCATTTGTATTCTGCATGGAGGAATGGGAAAATGTGTCTCATATTTCAATTTCTCTGCTGTCAACTTGACTGTGAGGACTCTATAATAAGCCTGTTCTCTGAATTCTACCTCCTCTCCCCAAATTCAGTTTCCTATCAGTTGGGCAGACTGCCACAGTGCTAACCTGAAGCACCCTTGCCCCAGATGGTCCAGAGTTGATGAGTGGCGCTGTTGGTGGAAACAGGGACCAGTGGATAGTCTAGCCCCACATGCAGGAGGTGAGACTGCAGGATCTTTCCTGCCCTGCAGTCAGTGACTCAGGGTGTAGCCTTGGCTATGTTACAGGCACGATCCAGTTTAACTTCGTGGCTCTTTAAGCCCCCATGGAATGATTGTAAGTAGGTTCAATAACAGATATTTATTGAACAACTACTACATGGAGTATATTATGCTAGAGGCTGTAAGAGACACAAAGAAAAAATTAATTCCTATTTTAAGAGTAGTAAAATTCACTAGGGAGAAATAAGAAAATCTACACATAGTCACACTAAGAAGTAGAAAATATGTGTGTATGTTAATTTCTTTTTTTTTTTAATTTTTATTATATTTAAGTTCAAGGATACATGTGTAGAATGTACAGGCTTGTTACATAGGTATACATGTCCCGTGGTGGTCTGCTGCACCTATCAACCCATCATCTACATTAGGTAGTTCTCCTAATGCTATCCCTCCCTTAGCCCCCCACCCCCTAACAGGCCCCAGTGTGTGATGTTCCCCTCCCTGTGTCCATGTGTTCTCATTGTTCAGCTCACACTTATGAGTGAGAACATGTGGTGTTTGGTTTTCTGTTCCTGGGTTAGTTTGCTGAGAATGATGGTTTCCAGCTTCATCCACATCCCTGCAAAGGACATGAACTCATCCTTTTATATGACTGCCCAGTATTCCATGTTGTATATGTGCCACATTTTCTTTATCCAGTTTAAAGCTGGAGGCATGACGCTACCTGACTTCAAACTACACTACAGGCTACAGTAACCAAAACAGCATGGTACTGGTACCAAAACAGACATATAGACCAATGGAACAGAACAGAGGCCTCAGAAATAAAGCTACACATCTACGACCATCTGACCTTTGACAAACCTGACAAAAACAAGCAACGGTGAAAGGATTCCCTATTTAATAAGTGGTGTTGGGAAAACAGGCTAGCCATATAGAGAAAACTGAAACTGGACCCTTTCCTTACACCTTATACAAAAATTAACTCCACATGGATTAAAGACTTAAACGTAAGCCCTAAAATTATAAAAACTCTAGAAGAAAACTTAGGCATTACCATTCAGGACATAGGCATGGGAAAAGACTTCATGACTAAGACACCAAAAGCAATGGCAACAAAAGCCAAAATAGACAAATGGGATCTAATTAAACTAAAGAGCTTCTGCACAGCAAAAGAAACTGTCATCAGAGTGAACAGGCAACCTACAGAATGGGAGAAAAGTTTTGCAATCTATCCATCTGACAAAGGGCTAATATCCAGAATCTAAAAAGAACTTAAACGAATTTACAAGAAAAACACAAACAACCCCATCAAAAATTGGGAGGAGGATATGAACAGTTATTTCTCAAAAGAAGGCATTTATGCAGCCAACAAACATGAAACAAAGCTCATCATCACTGGTCATTAAAGAAATGCAAGTCAAAACCGCAATGAGATACCATCTCACATCAGTTAGAATGGCGTTCATTAAAAAGTTGGGAAACAACAGATGCTGGAGAGGAAGAAATAGGAACGCTTTTACACTGTTAGTGGGAGTGTAAATTAGTCCAATGATTGTGGAGGACAGTGTGGCGATTCCTCAAGGATCTAGAACCAGAAATACCATTTGACCCAGCAATCCCATTACTGGGTGTATACCCAAAGGATTAAAAATCATTCTACTATAAAGACACATGCACACATATGTTTATTGCAGCGCTGTTAACAATAGTAATGTGAATTTCAAAGAAGCAATGGTAGGAACTGGGAAGCATCTAAGTACTTGGTGGGGTAAGGAAGGTGACTGAGAGGAGTGAACTTCTGTTTTAAGTCTGAGTAATGGGAGAATGCGGGAACTATTGACAGAGATAGAGAAATAGGGTAGAGATGACGGTAAGTTGAAGATGAGTTTTCCGAGTGAAAAACATGGAGCAGTAATACCCAGGAGCTCAGAATACAGGCAGGGATGAGAGACTCAGATTTTGAATCTTTTATTGGTTGCCATGGAATGTGTCAAGTCTGTGAGGGAAATTGGGTGGAGTGATAAGAACAGAATATTTGGACCCGAAGTACGAGAAACATCCACCCTTTAGAAAATGGATGAGGAAGGGGATCCAAAGAAGGAAAGTGAGAAAAGGGGAGGTTTGAGAGGTGGGAAGAGAGCTCAGCCATGATAGCATCCTCAAGTCAAAGGGTGCAAGCCTTAGAAGCTTGCCCTGAACTCAACTCTAAACGCCTCGGTGCCGGCTCCTGTAATATTTCACTACTATTACTGGGTTATGTGCTCAGGTCACCGAAGAGACTATCAGCCTCTGGAAGGCAAGAATCTGCTCTTACTTATTTTGACATTCCCAAGACTGATTTTAACAAACCATGGTTATTAGTAAGTCACAGCCAGGAGACTCAAATACTAGTGATAACTGCAAAATGTTCATCAGAATTTTTGAGTCATTAGAAATCTTCTGAAATGCAATTTTAATACAAAGGAGATAAAGAAGTTGGATTACAGGAAGTTAAAGACAAAAGTAGGCTTAGGGAAGGAGGAAGAGGCAAAATGGGTTTAGATCACTATGTGAAATTTTGCACAACTAAAAAAGAAGAGAGATTGAGAAAGAGAGAGACAAGGCAGGGCTATAGGAGGTAGAAACTTTATTCATCTCATTGACCATACAGCCTTGGCTACACTAAGAGCTAAGGCAGCTCAAAGGGCGTTGGCTAATGAAGTGGATTATTGGGAGGGGTTTATTCTTACAGGTTTTAGTGGGGAATACATTAGGTAAAATGTCTGTTGGGAATGGGAAAGGAAGAAGATGGGGAAGTTATAGTCAGAGAGTGGAAGTACCAAGTTTGAGATCTTTGAGGAGAACAATGAGTGTCTTGTAACGGGGTGCAGAATATGAGTGTGCCTGTGATATGGAGTGGATGCGGAGATCTGTAAGGTTGAGAAAAGTAAAAACTCTTGACTCAGATGACCTTAGTGGTCCTCAACCCAGATGCTGAATTTCATGAGAGACAGGAGAGGAAAGAGCGAGAACATAAGCTATGTGCTTGTCATTCTAGGAAGAGGAAATTGGTTCACGAGAACAACAGACCATGTTGTGATCATTTAAATTGTACTATGTCATGTGTTTTTTGTTTTTAAAGAAGACATGTTTAGAAAAGTTTGAACTTGAATTAATTTCTCTATTTGAGTGAAAAATGAAAGTATATGTATTGATTCCCTTCTATGTAAAATGCAAAACTAGCATAGGCTTATTTCTCCTTCTCTGTTTTTCTTTCACTCCCCCGTATTTTGTTTATATATATGGAATTTAAACATTTATTTTATAGTATTACTATTATGATTGAGTTTGAAAATCTCATACATCTTTTTTAATTTTTTTTTTTTTTTTTAAGACGGAGTCTCACTCTGTCACCCAGGCTGGAGTGCAGTGGTTCCATCTCGGCTCACTGCAACCTCCACCTCCTGGGTTCAAGCAGTTCTCCTGCCTCAGCCTCCTGAGTAGCTGGGATTACAGGCGCATACCACCATGCCCAGCTAATTTTTGTATTTTTAGTGTAGATGGGGTTTCACCGTGTTAGCCAGGATGGTCTCGATCTCCTGACCTCGTGATCCGCCCACCTCGGCTGCCCAAAGTGCTGGGATTACAGGCATTAGCCACCGTGCCCGGCCTTTTAAAATTATTTTTGATATTCATAATGTTTTATAACTCAATTTATAATCGTTTGGATTTAGTTCAGTATGTATTTGGTTTGTCTTAACCATCATTACATTTATGTGACAACTTTTTCATTCCGAAGTTATTTGATCATTGTTTTTCCATCAAATGACCATACCTTTGAGTAATTTTTGTTTTCCAGGAAGGGCACTTGTTGGCGTATTTTCAGAGCTCTTGGATATTTAAAAAATCTCTTTTGATCTAGTTGCTTTCATACACAAATGGCATATGCATAATGGCCTGCTTTGGCTACATTCCAGGCAAGATCCAGTTTCACTTCATAGCTTTTCATATTCCCACAGAATGGTCGCAAGTTGCTTCAATAAAAAATAATTTTTGAACTACAATTTCATCTAATATACTGTTCTAGATGCTATAAAAGACATAAAGAAGAAAAGATTCCATTTCTTCCCAGGCACTGAATTCTTGGGTGAGAAATTAATCCCATGAAGCTCCTAGACAATTCTTTAACTTCAGGTGGAGAATATTATGGGGACGCCCAATGTCAGACTGGGGTCTTTTCTTTCTTTGTAGGTACCCTGGCTTCCCCACTTTCTCTCTGTCTTTAAAAAAAAGTATTCAACTTTCAACTAATATTTGTCTAAGTATATTGTCTTTTATCATTTTTTCTCCTAGTACTGGATTTACCAGCTTAGATCTATCCTAGACCTGGAAAAGAGTGCATTCATGATGTGTTTTCATGCCGTCAGGAACATCTACTACCTTTTAATTGAGACTTCACTCATTCTTCCCCACAGCCCAAATGTTCTCTCTCAATATTTTAACCTGTTTGTTTTTCCCGTTGTATTTACAAGAGCTTCTTAGCTTTTCATTTCTTGCATTCTTTTTTTTTTTTTTTTTTTTTTTT